>NC_080058.1:12092788-12197788 GCF_026212465.1 Amaranthus tricolor
ATTCAGTTGAGTCACACCAATAAATCATAAATCAAGGCTCAATAAGTAGGAAATCATTTCGATACCACACACAACCATGGTGCGTTCTCTACTATATAGAAATCTGTTCTCATAGTCTCCTAATGCTTTCATTCTACTTGCCTACATCACTATTATGACTATACACTAGCATAGTTTACTTTCTGGCGCTCTATAATTCTACTACGATGCATATAATTATGAATTATGGATAATACTTTGAAACAATGAATATGATAATTAATTACTGCGTGTACGCACCTGCAAGCGTCACTGCACGACCAAGAGTTAAAAAAATCACCTAACTAAGTTCTACCTTCCTCTTATGAACTGGGAACCTATACAAGTTAGGAATAGAACTAATAAGCCTACTTGTCTCCACTTAAGAGCATCTAGCATCTACAACAAGCTATCATCCACCTATTCAAAGTAACTTCCACTTATTATAACGCATACTAAACCAATTCACATTACTCAATCTATATTTGTTCATAAGTTGTAACATTAACTCAACAATCGAATAAGCTTTTACAACCACTAAACCAAGGATCAAATAAGCTTTCACAACAACAAAGTGTGCGTTAAGACCATTTCTTTAAACCTATGGGACTCGAGTAACAAAACCCTATCACCATATCATGTCATCCACAAATAACACTTGTACAACAACACTAATACCAATAACTTGAATAATGTTGATGTTAGAGATAACCTCAAGTTGTCGTATAACTCACTACAACATACAAAATTACTCACAATGGCAAAGAACACGAAAAGAAACACTTCCACTAATAATTAGCAACAATAATAACAATAGTTTCTTTCGACTTCCACAACGGTAGAATTCGACTCTAATAGCTACGATCGAAACATAATTAACTAGCAATAATAATCAATAATATAAACAATAACCACCATCATTTTTTAACAATACAAGTGACAATTAACACCCACTTTTGGGACTAATAACTTCAATCATCTATTCTACATTTATCACCATTTACAATATAATCACATATTCAAATCTCATACCAATTTATTAAAGTTATAAAACATCCCTATACACAAAAGTAGTACAACTTTCATTTATATTCATACTTTAAACCTTAATTCATAAATATATTCAATTCACCAACTCTTACTCATAGAAAGATTCAATAAATAAAAGAAAGAAATAATAAAAAATCATCATAAGACTCATAAACTTGATAAAATCCCAATTAAAACAAGAAGGAAAAAAAATCATTTAGAGGTAGGTGAGATGTCTTACAAAGGGGAATTAGAAATGGGTGAGAGTATAGGTGGTTGTGGAGGACACCACACGGCTGGACTGTGGCTGCTGGTGGCGGCAGCCTTCACGGCAGAAGGGGAGGGGCAAGCGGGCGGTCGTGGCTGCTGGGCAGCGGCTGTTTGGGGTGAAAAATCGCAGTCCCTGCCTGCTGGTTGCTGTTGGCGGCTAGTTGCTGGTGGTGGTGAGGTGCCGGCAGCTGCTGTGGCGTTGGAAGGGACGCGGAGAGTGAGGGAGAAAGGAAGAAGAAGAGAAAGAAGGAGGAGAAGGAGAGTGACGGCTAGGTTTAGAGCAACGAGGATTTTATCTTTTTATCACTGTTATTCTTATCATTATTATTATTATATTTATTTATTATTAGGTTTATTTATTTTTATTTTTATCTCGATTCATTTTCTTGCGAGACCCAACTAAGAGACTCACCTTCGTGGGTTCACACATTTTAATAAAATAATCATTTTGATTCGAACCTCTTTATTTGAGAAAAAATCGTAACTATATATTTAATATATGTATATAAGTTAACATTTAAATTCATGTATGCAAGAAATTTATTAAACTAATTCAGAAATAATTTAATATAATAGTAAAATCTTTAAAATTTATTAAAATATTAAATAATTTCATTATTAAAATCTCGGGGTGTTACACTCTCATTATGTGATATTTATTTACGGTTATTTGATAATATAAAGAGCATGATCAACATGATTTTATTTTAATCATTTAAACTTTACATGGTTATATCAAAGTCATATCCAGTTTAGTGATATTTTCGTCAAAACAATAATACTTTTGGGACCCTCTAAAAAAAAGAATATGGAAATTTTGATTAATATGATAATGTAGATATATATGAATTTTTTTATGTGAAATATTGTTTTAAGTTTCATGTATGGTAGCTTTATGAACTTTTGCATTGGGAAAATACTTAAAAATAATATCTAGTGATGTTTTTATGATGAAATCTTGGTAGATAAAATTGATGTGAACTAGGAATTTTAAAAAGAGTATTTTATAAGTATTTCATAAAAGCTAAAAGTTAAGATATTATTTTAGATATGTTCCTTATGTTTTACTTCATTAAAATAACGTTTAATTGAATTTTCGTTTAAAAATATTGTTCTAATAAGAAGAGGTGTTGAATACTTTCTTAATTATTAAAAATAGCTAAGAAAATATATTACTTAAGTTTAAAATAAGTTAAAGTTTATTAATAAATTTGAAAATAAAAAAGAATTAAATAAGAAATAAATATTAAATAGGCTCTTCTTAACTTGTAACTTTTTGGCATACTCCTATAACATGTTGAATCTCATGATGACCCTAGGGCAAATTTTCGTGGACCATATGTACTTTAATTATTTTATATATATATATATATATATATATATATATATATATATATATATATATATATATATATATATATATATATATATATATATATATATATATATATATATATATATATATATATATATATATATATATATATATATATCGACTTATGGCTAAAATGATTGTATTAATTATTTAAAATAATAATCATGAATTTTATTAGTTAAACAAACTTATCTCTTTAAAATGATTCCAAATTATCTTGGTGTTTTGATAAAATTTTTATTTTGATCTCAAGTTATTATAGAGAATTATTAATCGGTTTATCAATAAAATAGTCAAACTAATTTGTTGAAATGCTTAGCGTTGTTTTTCTTGAAAACTCATTTCATTTTAAATTTTGGAACCTTCATAACTTGTCGGATTATTTTTCATAGTTATGATAGATCCGTTTTACTATTTTATTTGGTTATTTGATAAAATATGTTATTAAGTACTTAGAAATATTACCCTTGACTTTTATGATTATTTATGACATAATAATGACGTAGTTTAGCCTCAGGAATCTTAGTATAACTACGAAAATTTATTATATAATTAATATTAATTTATTAGATACTAGAAATTTGTTTCTATTAAAAGCGTAGAATTGTCAAAATTTTGACTAGTGGAAGTTTGACTTATAAGAACGTAAACTATTTCGGTTTAGAGTCTTGTTTGATATTGCACGATATTGATTGTATGACTCTAATAGTAAGGTAACGTCGAACAATGGACCGACATGTAAAATCTCGGCGTCCGTGTTAGCTGGCACGTAAAATGTGGTATCAGACAGGAGGTCCTAGAAAAACCCATCATGTGGAGTCTCGAGCATAACAGTATTGAGAGGAGTGACGACTCCCTCCACAGTTAGGGTTTAGGACTACGGTCCTCACCTAACCCGATCGTTACATAAATCAGTTTTCATTATTGATGTGATCTTGTGATGTGCTATGATGGTAAAGCTATGAGGCTTAATCGAACTTGATTGAATAAGCATTAAGGTTACCAAATATTTAGTAGCAGTAATGAACTTTTGCAAGTATTGAGAATGTAACTTAATGGCTTAATAAAGGTCAATAATGAGTAATAATCTTCTATATTGTGCTTGATGATTATTTTGTAAGCATGATTTAACTATCACATCATAAGCTTGTTGAGGAAATTGTACTCGGCTTTATCGTTGACCGATTCAATCGGCTGTCATCTGCATTATGGATGACAGTATTTTGCAAGAAAATTTAGCTCATGTTTCAATCTAGGCCGCAACTTTAATTATTCTATTGAGGACTTAGCTATATTGATTTTACTTGATGACTTTGATGACTATATTGTACTTATGTTTTTTTTATCGTATTTAACCAAACCTTATATTATATTTTCTCAATTGTAAGATTTTTAACTTACGTTTTAAATGGTTTTAGTTTAAATGGTTTTTAGTAGTTCGGCGTTTTACACTTTCGCATTATTTATCTTAAGTATAATTATTAATGTTAATTATCTATCGAGAGTGCCGCTCCTACTACAGCTGAATCTTGGGATGAGGAATAATCTTTGTTATTTGTGTGTTCCTCTAACTCCAACATAATAAGGAGAGAGTCAAATGAGGGAAGAGGTTTCAAGTGTTGCACCATGGAACAAAAAGGACGATAATTATCGCAGGTTAATCCATGAAGGACATGAAGAGCCAATTGATTATCGGTGATGGTGCTACCAAGGTTGTTAAGGGTAGTGGCAAGGGTTTGGAGTTCATTATAATAAGCCTCTGGATTTGGGAAACGAGAGAGAGAGGGATCATTAAATTGAGACTCAAAGTGGAGAATACGGAAAGTTTTATTATTTTGAAAATTATTTTCGATGCGGTTCCAAGCATCAAGGGCACAATCCTCAAGGAGAACAATAGTTTGAAGAAGAGCGCGACAAATAGTACCATAAACTCATATGCGAACAATATCATCAAGACGTTGCCATTCGTATCTACTTGGCGTTCAAAGAAGGAACTTCGTTGCCATACACAAAGGAGTGTACAAACATAATCTTTAATATGTAGGGTATATTGACATTGTAATATTTTCTTCTAATGCAATGATCATATGACAAATTTTATTGAGCCATAAGCCTAATTCTTGTCATAATCATATGTGATTATGTGTCAACAACTTATATTTCTACTATCTTTGTTCCGCTGATATGCTCCAAGTATATTTAATGTGCAAAACACGTAAAAGGATAAAAAGTGATAAAAAAAATGAAAATCAAGATGAATATGTGGATGAGAATTAAAAAAAATCAATATCAACGTATAAATCAGACAGATTTAGTAAGACAAACATAAAAAATATGACAAATTTTATGGACATAGGTAATAATGCTGTTAGGATCAAGATTTTTCCTAAGATCGATAAATGGGTAGGATCGAGATCGGTAGAATTGGATCGTAGGATCCTACAAATATGCATTAATATACTCTGCATAACTGATTATCAATTATTTTGGTTATATTTAAAGTTTGAAGGTGTAAATCAAAATTTATTTGACTTCATTTATTAAGTTATAAAAATATAAATTTTTTATAATCATTTAAACTTCAAATCAAGAATAACTTGAATTTTATAGTCATATTGGTATAAATATTACATATATTTATATATAACTGAAATCTAGATTATGAGATAATTTTTTTTAATGGTTGAAACTACCCTAGTAGGATCTGATCCTAGAATCGTATTATGATCATACCTCCTAAATTCTTGAGATAAGTAGGATCTTACAATCCTACCAACTTTAGGATCTTACCTACGATCCAGATCAATCACCTATTTTTGAATCGTAAAATCGTAAAATCGTAAATCAGGATCGAGATTCTAATAACCATGATAGGTAATAAATTATATTCCATCTCACTCATCAAATTTGTCTTACTTTTAATCTTAATATATCTTAACTTTTCCGTCATTTTTCCATAAAATACAACTCCACATTCAAAAAAACTTGGGTGAGATCGTCTCACTTGTGAGACGTGTCTTATTAGGCCGACCCAATTATATATTTAAATACCAATGTCACAAATTAAAACGTCAATTTTAAGAGTTAAAATACCAATTTAAAGACTTAAACGACCAAATTCAAGAATTTGAAATTGACATTTTAAGTCATGGAATTTGACAGTTTTAAGACTTAAAGGCTAAATTTTAATATTTAAAAAATAAATTTAAGACTTAAAAGAACAATTACAGGACATTAAATTCTCATTTCAACTTTAAAATAGAATGACTCAAACATTAAAGTTGATATTAAAAAACTTTGAAATTGACCTTTTAAGGCTTGAAATTGTCTTTTTATGTCTTAAAATTAATATGTCAAAATATTTTTTAAAAAATTATTAGATCTAGGTCAGTTGCACGGCTAAAACCGTCTCACAAAAAAGTAACTACTCCATATTTATTTTTTTTTTCAAAAATAATACAACATTTTGCTTATTTCCCTACAATAACAACTATTGATTAGCTATTAATAATACCAACTTTAGGGGTGTTTTCCGAGAATATACCTAACATGTTAAGAATCAAACTATAGGAGATTATATGACAAAAAAATTTGGTAAATTTGTCAATGAACTAAAGTTGGTATTATTCAAGGAAAAACCCCTTAAGTTGATTATTCATGATTAACAATAGTTGGTATTATTGAAGGAAAATTAACGAAAAAATGTATTATCGACGGTAATTTCTCCTAAGAAAAACAAGCAAAGCCACCTCCTGTTTGGCTATGTGCAAGTACGCAGCAGTTACAATATCTTTTTAAAAGAAAGGCAAAATTATAAGAAACTACCTAATATATACCTTTTTTAAAAAACTACTTTATGTAAAAGATTTTGCAAAAAACTACCTTATATAATACAAATTTTTGCAAAAGACTACCTTTTAACGGATTTCGTTTGTTGACTGTTATTTTTGGCCGTTGACCATCACGTGACACTCACGTGACTCTTAAAATCTTCCTTCTTCAACCTATATGCCTTGGCATAAGCTACAACCATTGAGGTCCACGACACAACATCTCGTTCAGGCATTCGAGTAAATATCGAGTAACATAAATCAGGTTTACCGCATTTACCATACGCATTAATTAATGTATTGCATATATTAACATCAAACTCAAATCCATGCACAATCGCCACGCAATGAAACTGATGCAACAACTTAATTGCACCCAAAACAGCACAACTACTAACAGCACTAGATATCGCATATTCATCCAAAAACAAACCAAACCCACTACCCATTTTGTGCATAGTCGTGAAAAAACACAGACTCTTTATAAAACCCATGATGAACCAACCCAGAAATCACAGAATTGTAACCCACAATATATGGTTCAGGCATTTTATCAAGCAGTTGGTATGCATGATCAAACTGACCGGTTTTAGAATACCCAGAAATGATTGCATTCCAGGAATGGCTATTCTTATCAGGGAACATCAAAAACTTTTTGGGCACTCTCAATGTTGTAGCATTTGGAATACAACTCTATCAAGCGGTTAGAGATGAAGGAATTGAAAATGAGGGAGGTTTTTATGAAATGTGCGTGAAGAATTTTACCAAAGTTTAAATCTTTACTTTTACAAAAGAAGCGCAGACAAAGAAGAAGGAAGTTTTTAAGAGTCACCTGAGTGTCACGTGATGGTCAATGGTCAAAAGTAACAGTCAACAAAGTCTTTTGCAAAGATTTGTATTATATAAAGTAGTTTTTTGCAAAATTTTTTACATAAGGTAGTTTTAAAAAAAATATAGATTAATTAGTTTGTTATAATTTTGTCTAAAAGAAATAAAAAGAAAATCCCAAATATTTTGTCTGGATTTCACTCCCTTCATTTCTTCCTTAAATTATTTATTCAAAGCACCAACAGTTAGTCAGCATTCAAAATTCCCTGAATTTATCTAACCTTTTAAAATTTTTAATGAATCTTCTTTGTCATCTGAACTAATACTTTGTCGTGTACTCCTTTTCTATTCTAACGAATGATTGCAACTCAAACAAATGATATTTTATTTCTTCCCTTCTGAATTCAGAAATGATTTTCTTCATTCCCCTCCATTTATAGGGATTTTATTCGATTTTGGAATTGGGTATAAATAAATAATTAATTAATTTAATTACCAATAAAAAACGACCAAGGAATAACAATGGTGGTAACTGAGATTTCGATGATCCATCATGTGGGCATTGTGTTCATTTTAATTTGGTTGTTTAATTCCTACAATTGTTGCCACCCACTTCTTTATCTTGTCTCTTTAATCTATCTATACCAGGTTTGAATTATTTTTCGTCCCTCTTTATGTATGTTTACATTGGGTATTCCTCTTATGATGATCATATTGTTTCCTTTCATTTCTTATGGTGTAAAGCATTGGTTTTTAATTTTTTATGCTTTTGTAGTTCTATTTGTGTTGAGATTCAATTTTTGCTTTTAAAAAAAAGAGAAAACTGGGTCTTTAATGAATTGTTACTGCCTTTTCTTTTGGGTTTTTGTAGATTCATGAAAGGTATGTTATGAGATTAAGGAGAAAGTTGCAATTTAAAGAGAAAAAGGCATCCAATCAAAGACGGGTATGATCGACCTTTTAATTCTTTTTTTGATGCTTTCTTTTTTGTATATGGTTTTTGTTCCCTTGAATTGATTGATTAGTGACTATAGATGCTATGATTATGATTGGTGAATTTTTAACTGGTCAATGCCTTTTTTTTACTTGTTCAGATACTAACAGATTCTGAGACAGTAAAGTGGCTGAATTATGCAATTGAAAAGATATGGCCAATTTGTATGGAGCAGATTATTTCTCAGAGGATTTTTCTTCCTATTATTCCTTGGTTTCTGCAGAAGTACAAACCATGGACTGTAGTATGATTCAGTTTTTTTTATCCATGATTGTGATTTTGTGATAATATTTTGCAACTACAAGTAGTTTTTTTTTTTATGAGCCTTGGCTAGTAAATTCTAGTCATAAATTCTTGTATGAGATGGTCTCATACTTGGGTTAAATAGCCCAATAATAGAAACTTTAAGCTTATGAGCTACTTGTTTTAAGGTCGTCTCATTGTGAGATAGTCTCATACAAGACGAGCTGAATTCTAGTTACGTGGCATACATTTTGATTTTGTACCTCTATTGAACTTCTAAAAGAAATGTCAAGACTTTAGGTTGATTTCCGATTTCAATTTCACTGTGGGAGGGTTTTTGGGTTAAAATGAAAGAGAGGCAATCTTTTTACAATTGGTTTATTTCTGGAGACTCATGGGGATAGATACAGATGCTTAGTACTCTTTTGGGAGAAAATAGGGATTCTTGGTACTTCCTGAAAATATGTATTTTGGGTTAGTAATTGTTTGGAGACCAGAAATAGAAAGATTCTTTGCAACTGAGTAGCTTCAATGTCTCATTTGAAGTGAATTGAATAGATTTAGGCACATATCTCTTGAATTTGCTTTGAAAATGAAGATGGGAATTTCTCTTAAATTTCCTTTGTTTCTCGTTCCATAGCTTCACTTATACCATGGTTTATTTTGTTTAAAATTACTCATTATGTCCATACTCTATGTATGCACACCACAGATAAAAACTTCTGTACACTTATGTGCTGCAGTCATATATACAATGCTATGTTATGATGTTTATAAAAAACAGTTCACAAAAATCACTTTGTTCTTACCACAGTGAATCTTCTAATTTGCCTTACAGCCTGCTAAGAATATGAATGTGATTGTTTTGCTAATTTAAAAAGATGAAGGCTTTTTGTAATTGCATCATACTGATGACTACTTATTAATCTTAGAAACGAGCTGTTGTTCAGCATCTTTACTTGGGAAGGACCCCTCCTTTGTTCACCGATATTCGTGTTCTTCGTGACTCTACTGAGGATGACCATTTGGTATGTCTCATAAGCCCTGATCTGCTTCAGACAGTTCTCAGTTTTTATGAAAAATCCTTGTAGTCACCTTGTTTGTTTTCTTTTGGTTTTTATTTAAGAAAAAGAAAAAGATGAAACACTGACAACCATGTTCATATAACAAGATATTATTGTTACGTAAATTTAGGTTTTGGAGCTAGGGTTGAATTTCTTGACAGCAGATGATATGAGTGCAATTCTTGCTGCAAAACTTAGGAAGAGACTTGGATTCGGAATTGTGGCAAAGATGCACTTGACTTGCATGCATGTTGAAGGGAAGGTATACATTCTACAAGTTTATTGTTTCTTTGTACTTAATGTATTTATAACATTTGCAGTGTTTTGATATTTGAAGCCCCTTGTTCTCTCATATCAAAACCTTTTAAAACCTTTTGTATCTTAATACTTTTGAATATGTATAATTCAATATTAGAGGGGTATGTTGCACTTTTTTAGAATTTTCCTTGCCATCAACATATGTGATGAGTTCTCACACCAACCCCCCCTCAAAAAAAAAAAAAAAAAACACTCAAAGTTGCGACAAAAATTTCCATTTGATTATCACTAATAGAAATTCTAGTGTAAGTTTGCTTAGACCTAAGGGAACATACTAGCTTAGAAGGGATCCAAAGGTATGAAAGGAGATCACGAATGTGTTTAAAGAACAGAGGATGTTTTGTTACGGTTTAGGGGAACTTTTGAGGATGAATTGCAGCCTTAAAGGTGTGACGATATGCAATGTTTGGTAGTAAATGTTTTTGAAACAAAATTTGTGTAATGTAGTATGGAACATGGAAAGGAATGAAGTGATTAAATACGGTAAGGGGGATTTACAAATGAACAAGGATTCAATTTGGAGTATGATTGTGTAGTGTTTGTTGCGTGTTGATTCAAATAGTGGAATGACTTGTATCTGGAACGAAGAAAGGAAGAGACATAGGATTAACTAATCACAGACTGAACATGATTGGGTAGATGGATAGGGAAAGAATGGAATGCTATAGGTATAAATGATAAGCTTTGATAAGTCACACCACAAAGCTAACGAAGTAGAGATGCAAGAATGGCGTAGGTTGGTGATAGAAAAGCTAGCTTTGTATTTTAATGATAAGTCACACTATGATGAATAACAAAGGCCTCTAATATCACAAGTGGATTGCAAGTTCACTAAGCAAAGAGACTTTCTTTCCTAAGCTTTGTCCAAGAACTAAAGAAGTTTTGAACAAGTGTTCAGTTTTCAAATATCTTTCCAACATTTGCCAATGACAACCTAGGTATTTATACTAAACAAGGAACTCAAGCAAAGAAAACAAATTAAAAATAAGCTATCTCCTACGTGAAGCAAGAGAAGAAACCACCGTATGAAAGTTAGGAAGTTCATAACTTTTACACATACTGCCCGTGATAAAAGTAACTTCTGTCAACTTCCCAATCTTAAACAACTTATACCCATGCTATTTTGGACCTCCTTAAGTGGGAAAATTCATATTGGAGGATTATCAATTAAATATCACATTGGGAAGTAGTTATTGCGCATGTTCACATAGGGGGTAATTATGACTACTCGTGGGTAGTTTATGACTATCTATGAACGCTTGACTCCCTTGATGTAATTTCCTTGCAAAATTTTTTGTACTACCAAACTCCATACGCCCTTATGCGTGCCCATGTAGTTGTTCCACTTGCTTTTAACTTTCAACTCACAATCTCCTTAACTTTAATGCACACATGTCAACCATAGTTTCGTCCATGCTTGCTTAGCTTACAAAAAAACTAAGTTTAAATACTAACTAAGCTATTTAATTTTGTTACAAACCAAAATAGCCAACTATGAAAGTTCAATTACAACTTAACAAAAATGATAGACTTCAAATTTGTCTTTCAAACGTAAATAACATACATAAAATGAACATAAAAACCATAGCTTGTTTATGCTATGGTTGGATGATCTTTGTGCTAATTTGGATAGGGGCTTGGAGTTGACTTGGATAATGAGATGGGTCACTATAACCTACAAATTTACAGAGTTATGTCGTGGAACTGGACATGCTTGCTTGAGATATTGTTATATTTTATTTTAATGTTAGGGTTTTAAGAAAACAAAATAAAAGCTGATGGCATGGAGTAAAAGCTCCCCTGTTACGTTACGTAACGCCCGTTATATAACCTGTTTGAAAGTTACTGCGACGTTTAATCCTGTCATATAACGGTGCATGAAATTTCACGGTCAAAACGCAACATTGACTGTTGACCATTACGTAACGTGTATCGCCGTTATTTTACCGTTCGAATGATATTTACCGTTGTAACGTTATTTGTCTTCCCGTTAGAATTTCATTAATATCCATTAACTTTAATTATTACGATCAATTAAATCATAATTTAATCAAAACTATACTTGATAAACAAAATAATTAACTAATAACCAATAAGTTAATTAATTATACATTAAAAGAATCTCAAATATTGCAATTATAATAGCTAGTTGCATATTATTACATAATAATAGATTAATAGTAGTTCAACAACAAAAATGAAATTAAACGTTCAAAACTCCCCTAATGTGATGTTTTTTCAAAAATCACACCTTGCGTTATTTGTTCGTTATAGCCGTTCTCAACATCGCTACCGTTTTCGCAAACTCATCCGCAAACGCGATTTTTTCCATGGGTGATGGAGACTTTTTTGTATGATATAAACATCTCCAAACTTCATATTCCATTGGAATTCTGAAATACTGCGCCATAGTACTAGTTACTTTAAGCTACTTGTAGAACCAAAATGTACATCCCAATACTAGAATACATTTAACATGGGAAATTATAGAGTTCTATATTCTATAATTTGAGAGTGTAATTGTTGAAAGCGTTAGTAGCTTACACTCATTATCTTTTGTCTTTAAAGTTCTAATTCATTGCTAACACTTGTTTAAACCCATCCAATGAAATGATTTCATGGGCATATAAAACTCACATATTATCACGAGGAAAGCATACTCATGTTAGCTATGATAAATCTTTGTCTTCGAAATTGTAATTTGTTGTAACTTCAACATTGTAGGAAAGCAAACTTGTCAAAATTTGATCAGACTTGAAAATGAACCGTCAAAACTGGGTCAAACATGGTCGTAACACCAACCTGACCGTTTTGACCCGTTTTCTTAATCTTGTCAACTTTTTCAATTCTAAGTCATCGTTTTTAGTTGACATTCACTATTTCCATTATTGAATTTTTAAGTTAACATTTCTTTGTTATAGCCTTAAAATCGGTATATTGATCCTTTGTTATAAGAAAATATTTTCTGTAAAAACAAAAAATATATAATATATATTTTTATGGGAAATAATAATGATAAAATAATCTTTTTCAATTATTATTATCTTGTTGGGTCAACCCAAATTCGATACAAACTCGGCACGACCCGACTTGTAACTTATCCGACCTGAAATTGAATCGACCCTAAATTTACGTAACTGAAAGTGACTCGACGCGAAACCAGCCCGCATAAGGTCCATATGAAAGCAAAGCATACCTTGGGTTAATTTAACGGTGATGTTAATATGTGACCTAAAGGATTAAATATAGGTTACAAAAATGGAGAGTGGAAACTAAGATATTATTCAATCAAGGTGTGCCCTTAAAACTTAAGAGTATGTTTTATTGGACATTCACTAGACCAACGCTACTTTATGAATCAAAATGCTTAGTTTTTAGGAAAAGATATTGTAGGATGATGGGGTCAGCCAAAATGCAGATGCTTAGATGGATGAGTAATCATGACTTTAAGGATAAAATTTGAAATGAAGACATGTAGAGGTAGTAGTCTTTATCATTATTGACTATTTTAGCCTTTATCATTATTGTAACTATTGCTTTTCAATAGTTGTTAGCTCTTAGCACTTAGTACTCGGGTCTTAAAGGTTAGTGACGGAATAGCTCTATACACAAGTAGTATTTGGCTGTGGTAAAACTTACCACTTGGATAGTTATAACTTTTAACGGTTAAAAAGCAGACCGATATATTTTTTGGGATATAATAGAATGTGACGACGACGCTTTGACTTTTCCCATAGTAGCAAAAAAACATTTCTCCACATTGTATCAATGTGATTATGCGTTTGTCTACACCATATTATATCCCGTTAAGAAAGTAATAAAATGCTAACTTTTTAGTTAATTTTTTTCTCTTTTCCTTTTATATAGATATAGATTATAATTAAATATTTAAAAATCTTTTAAAATAAAAGGAAAATTAAACACGCTTTCATCTTATAGATTCCCTTCTGCTGCATGAAACTCTTGCTTCCTCCCCCCCCCTTCCCCACCCCTGATCGTAGATTCGTGATTCAAAAAACAAAAAATTCAACGAAATTGAATGAAGTAGTCTACAAAGAATCTACGACATTAAATATCTAAAAATCTTAACTGTTTTTCTTTGCTAGTAAAAGTTAAAACCTCGTTGGTACCATATCTCTTTATTTTTTACCACTATTAGGGATTTTTGGTTGAGCTTCAAACAGTTTTTCATCAAACATTAGTTTTGACATTTAAATGCTACCTTTAAGCACTATCCCCTAATAATATTTGTAACATTAGTACAACTTTGACCTGGTGAAGCCTCTAAAAGCTAATCGCAAAGCTGCTGCGAAACAAGGTGTAGATACTTAGTAGGTTTTTTTTTCTTCTAGTTTTGCTCTTGTAAAATTGTTTCAGGCCTGATCTTATGTAGTTATGTGGGATCTGGAGATGTTTAGGAGTGCAGTATACGATTATGCACAGCTGTATTGAGGCTCGTGACAGGAGTACAGTGGAGTGGAACAGCGTTGCTGCTGCATGAAATTATTATTCTATACAGCATTATGCACAGCTGTATGGAGGCTCATGTTTAAAATGTTTTGGCTTGCTCATATAGTAATTTGCCCAACTGTGCAAGTATGAGCCGCAGAAGGGCTACCAATTACAATTGACTTAGTCTGTGAGGCCTTGAAGGTCTGCATGCCCTTTGATATTAAGGCCTCCATTACGTCTAACTAAACCGACTTTGTTTTCTAGAATTTGACATATTATCTTACATTGATTCAGTGGCTTCATGAGAGTTGTTTTCTTGGAACTTCAAAATCTTGAGAGTTCATGCAAAGACTTGTAAATTCACCATTAACTGTGTTCATTGTATGTGTCTGTTATGTTTCCTTTTTTTTTTTTTTTTTCTCTTTATTGGTTTTTGAGTTTCGAATTGGCTAGATCCTAACTCTTGTCACTTGTTATAATTTTTTTCAGTTTGACATGAATCCTAGTGACTTTAACAAATTATGCTATGGTACTTTTTTCAGGTGCTGGTTGGTGTAAAGTTTCTACGCTCTTGGCCATTCATAGGTCGATTGCGTATATGTTTTGCTGAACCTCCATACTTTCAGATGACTGTCAAACCAATCTTCAACCATGGTCTTGATGTAACTGAATTACCTGGAATTGCTGGTTGGCTGGTAAACCTCTTTCCATAAATTATGTTTCAACTTTCAGTCTGGTGTCTTATCAGTTTACTCACTCTCTTTCCTGTCGACTTTTCTTGATGATAAACTTTTGGCTCTCAGGATAAGCTGTTGGCTGTTGCATTTGAAGAGACACTTGTGGAGGTAATTAGTTCTTTTTTACAATCTACCCACTGTTGTATTGTTGTGTCGAAAGTTGGGTGTTTATTTTGTTATTGAGGTCTATTAACTAGTACTAAAAGATACATTTAAATAATTTGGCAGCCCAATATGTTGGTTGTAGACATGGAGAAATTTGTATCGCCTGAGCCTGGTAAGTTATTCAGTATATATCTCTGCAGTACCTATACTACCTGATAGGCTCGTTCACAGAGGCATAGTTGTATTATTGGTGAAGAATTATTTATGTATGAGAGCACTTTTGTTGGTTTTCTCTAATGAAAAGGAGATGATTAGAATTCAGAGCACTATTTGTGGAAAGAGGAGAAAAACTGAAAACTATGCAAGTAACTTTTTTGATTATAGTCTTTCTATTAGACCCTATCTCTGCGATAATGCAAAAATAAGGTTTCGGTCATGGTTATTGTAACGGTTGTGAAACGGATAAGACTATATTTCGGTTGTGTTGTAGAACAAATGAGAACTCACCAAAAGACTAGCCTAGTTGGTGAGATAGCTCATTTACTCTCTAAACCCCACATTAGTTGCCCATACAATCAATGTGAGACAAAGTCCCATAACCTTGTAATAGCCTCAAATCCATTTCATGACATTCGAATCCCCATAAGGCCTGACGTCCTCGTTCGTAAAGCAGACTATCACTTTGAATTGGATCCTTGTTGGTCATGGCTACGTTGGTCACGAATAGCTTAACTCAAACCACTTCTCTGAGTCAGCTCTGACACCATTGTTATAGAACACACGAGAGAACTCTCCCAAAAGACTAGGAGTTGAGAGAGCCCATTTACTCTATAAAACCCACATTAGCTGCCCATAGAATGATGTGGGACAAAGTCCCATAACCTTGTAATGGTCGTAAATCCATTGCATTATAGTTTTCTTCAAAAGCTTTACAATATCGTCCCGATACAGTGATGCAACTGTTTTTTTTTTTTTTTTTTTTTTTTTTTTTTTTTTTTTTTTCACTATGGCCTTTTTGGACATGGTTGAGTTCATAAGATTTTTTTTATGGATAGTGATAGGCCCTAAGAGTAGAGCTTTCAAAAAGAATTGCTTGCCATATGATGGTGATGTGGATAGAGGAAGTGAACATGACAAGTTGTTTTTGAGAGGAGGTCGGGAGTGGCGGCAGCAGTGTCGGGTTAAAAATGTTAAAAGTTAACCAAATTGAAATTTACATTGCTATTGTTCTAAAATCACACGCAATAACTATAAGTATCTCCTATTTTACTTTTCTTTAAAAATTTAAGATTCGGTACAGATCAATGTAAATCAGTATAATTCAATAATTATTCATTGCAATATGTTTTTATAACCCTCCTCCATTCTCTTTTTTGGTTTTTGGAATACATGCACTATTTTTAAGTGATGAGTGTGTTCCAAATTCTTACCCAACATTTGTACAAAAGGCTGCTTTCAGGACTCAAACACATTATCCTTCAGTCACACGATGCTGAGATAGTGAAATGTAGCTGTATATTTGAAAATATAGCCACGTGGTTTCTTCTTTCATTGTCGATGCGTACATCAAGAATGTTAATCTTTTATACTTTCACTAAAACGTATTTAAAAAAATAATGGCAAGATACTTATTTATATAATACTAAAATCAGTATACAAGAAAGAAATCCCCAAGAAGCTTTGGTTATTATCATGAAACATTCAGAAAGCAAAAGGAAACCTTAATCTCTCAGAATATAGATCTCGGACCCTCAACTTGATTTCCCTTTTGGCTAACAAGGTTTTAGCTTATCCAGTTTTATACTGGTATGTTGATGTATATTTATACTTTCCTCATATTGTAAAATCTTGGGTCCAGGCAGTCATAGTAACGGTCGCAAAATGGCCTTCACGGTCAATGCAGCTGTTTGCAGTTTTACACCATGGTTTCCCTTGCAAAACTTATAAGTTATAACAACTTAAGCATCAAGATGTTTTTCCAAACGGGTGCGTTTTGCAATCCATTTCGTAATTGTTGTGGATGAGTAAGCAATCTGTAGATAAGACCATGTGTATGCCAATTTGAAGTTTCTTAAATCATCCAAGAAACAAAAAAGCAACAAAGATAATTTAAGCACCATAGGGAAATTAAAATAACTCTTAACTAATGTAAAGCAATCTCACACAACTAGAAAAGCCATTACCTATGAACTAAATCTAAAAGTGAAGAGATATTAATTTTGAATTAGAGAGGGGCTGGAACCAGAAAAATAGCTCGTGGCAACCAAACTAATACATCAAGAGAGAAGACAGAGGTAAGGAGACTAAAGTGACGAAGAAGAGGCTACAGTTTTCCTTCCCCTTAGTTGTGCAAATGTGTAATGTAGTGGAGTTTTTTTATCTGAACTTGTTGCAGAGATTTTCTTAATTACAGTTACATTTGTATTGAACTTTTATAAGATGAATAGGTAAAGACCAAAGCATGTAAAGAAAGCATGACGTGCGATCAATATGTTCATGGCCTTTCAGTTTCATCTGTGCTCTCTTATTGACATGCAAATTTTCTTTGAGCTAGTATGAATTCTATTTTTCATTTGCCTTCTCATATTTTCTATGGAAGAATTGTGTGTATGTGTAATATTGTATAACAAAAATTCTTTCATAAGGACAATAATAAACTTTACAAATTTAGTGGATTGTAGTAATATGCTCCCATGTTTGTCTGAATTGAAAATATAAGTAAACTTTACAAATTTATTATTCTTTATAAGCAGAAAATTGGTTCTCTGTGGATGTGAAAGAACCTATTGCTTATGCAAATGTGGAAGTTATTGAAGCAGCAGAGCTAAAGGCATCAGACCTAAATGGTCAGTCCCCATTCTTACGTGTGCATGAAGTGTTTAAATGAGTATAGTAAATGAATTGTTAAAAGGAAATTTAACTTCAAATACGTTGACAGGTTTGTCTGATCCCTATGTGAAAGGACATCTTGCTCAGTACAGATTTAGGACTCAGGTACAGAGAAAAACATTGTCTCCAAAGTGGCAAGAGGAGTTCAAGGTTCCCATTTGTTCGTGGGATGGACTAAATATACTAGCGATTGAAGTCCTTGACAAGGACCGTTTTTCAGTTGATGATATTATTGGGTTAGTCTTCAATCTCTTTGCTCCCTAATTCATTTTAATGATAATTCAATAAACGTAACAATGGAATTGCGTATTGCTCGATTTTCCATGTTTAGGTTGCTCTAAACCCAGTCCATAAGCATTTGGCTGTGGCCTGTGGGTTGCCAGATTTTTATCATTTTAGCTCATACGTCTCCTGTTTTTGTTGTCTTTTACAGAAATTATTCATTGAACATCAATGATTTTAGGGATGGCCATAGGCATGACATGTGGCTGGCACTTGAGAATGTCAAGGTTGGAAGATTGCATCTTGCTATCACTGTTGTTCGGGCGGATGGCAAGGTAATTTTTATTTGTTCCATATCACTGTTTACTACCATGTTACATTTTTTCATTTATATCACTTCAAATACAGTAGAGTGGTTATTCAATATTCCGTATTAAGAAAGATGCTGGCAGGATAAGGAACAGAGGATTGGAGAAGTAAAGATTGTGTCCGAGAAAACTGTATCACTTCAGAACGAAATTGCCGAGAAACGACCTGCCTCAACTGCAAACCCACAATTGGTTTCTGATACATTTGAAGCAATTGATATTGAAGGCCAGAAAGAGACAGGAATTTGGGTCCAACATCCTGGAAGTAAAGTTTCTCAGACATGGGAGCCTAGGAAAGGAAGGAGCAGATACGGTGATACTGAGATCCTTTCTGTGGATACCCCAAGATCATCCTTGCCGATTGACAGTAGTAGTGATGAAAGTAAGGACGATCACAACAATAAACGCAGCAATATACTTCAAAGAGGCCTCGGTAAACTATTCCACAGGCATCAAGAGAATGAAATTCCTACCAAGACTGCTGGGATTGATGATTTCTCATCGCATGATAATGTCAAAGCCGCTCACATTAAAAAGGTAGGAGTAAACCTTGTAGTGGATGATGAATTTTCTGGACCTCTTTGTTCTGAAGGAAAACCCGGAGGAGGTTCAAGTAATGAAGGAAGTGGAGCAGATAATTCGGGCAAATGTGATGTAAAGGGTAAGGCTAAAAACATGTTGAAGAATGCTAAAAATTCTGCACGGCGTTTGAAGCAGACATTTTCACGGAAAGGATCCAAGAAGAATATGGATACTCCAGAAGTGGGGATTCCTTTGGAAACCGATTCATCCGAAGGCGACTCATTATCGTCCTCTCTTTACGGTCAATCAGTTGAAGGCGTTCCCATTTGTTCAAGTTCCATCTCAAGACGGGCTAATGACGAGTCAGAGTTAAAGGAACCTGTTTTGATGAATGACCCTAATAAGGCTACCCTTGATGTGTCTTTTTGTAAGAGTAGTGATAGTATGGGCAGTGCCGAAGGAGATCGAGGGTTGTCTGTTGAAAAACCTTGCAACCAGAATCCTTCTGGAGATGTGTAGAGGAAAGATGGTCGAGATACATTCTTCTGTCTGGAAAGCTGTAACATTGTGCGTGTATAATACAAGTCTTCTCTGAAGTCATGTTGAAGGCTGTCCAATTTTCATAGTACCCTGGTTTCCATCACTGATGTTCATGTACTTGATTAAGGTGACCCAGGGATTATAGTTTTTCTTTTTCATTATGTATATTATGCAAAAGCTTCTTTTATATAACAAAATGATTTGTATAAAGATATAGACATACAGATCATCGTTCATAGCAAACTCAACTCGGTTTATCTCGCAACGGTTGCTTGTTACAAAATACATTCACAATTTTTTCTTTTTTAAATGCATTTTTTTTTATTACAGGGTAGGCTGAGGGGAAGGGGGAGCTAAGTGAGAATCAGATCCAAGTGGTAACACCGCCCCCTTTCCCTTTTGCCCTTGCTCAACTACTCATTCTCTAGCTGATTCACTTATTCCGAGTCATAAATCTAAATAAAATTCAAAATACGAATTACCTCGGGACATTCTCTACTCACTGACACGATACACTTCTTGGTCCGCATATAGTGGAAAATATGCAAAGACTGTTAGGTCGTCACTCAAAAGCAAAGAACGACGTTACCTGAGTATGGTGTCAAATGAGCAACGAATCGATAGGTTTCGAACATAAAAGGTTGAAGAAAACCGAAGGTGCTAAATTAAGGTTGGGATCTTGGACTAACAATTGAAATCAGGAAGTATTTGCAGCTAGTTCATTCTTATCTTATGAAAATCTTTTGAATTTCAAAGGGTACAAGACACCAGTACTCCTTTCTATTCACTATTATTGTCTCATTAAATTTTACACTTTATCTAATCCAATACATTATTTTAATTCTAAATATCTATAATTTTATATGCTTAAAATTATAAAAAGATATTAATAAAATTAATTACATTGAGACGAATCAAACAAAATTTCACTGAACTATATTGTCAGATTAGGAATAAAATACAAATTATATGACCAGAAAATAGTGAAAATGCCATAATAGTGAATAGGACGGACTATTTTTTTATTTACTAATTTCAAACTTTCAAACTTCTTTACCAGTATGAGCTGTAATATCAGAGAAATGAATTTCAGAGAGAATTCCTAGATGTTTCCACTGTCCTTGAACTTTTTTGTTTTTGGTAGGCTGAGGAAAGAGGTGGAGGCTAGCAAGATTAGGCCGGGGAAGGAGAGGGGTTGGTACGTTAAATAATGTTGACCATAAATAGACAAATATTATCCACGTTGACTTGAATTTATTTGTAAGGCTTAGCTTGTATTTGCTATGCACATCAATCATGACTCACTTATTTTTCTATTTTCACTTCTTTCCACATTGAATTGCAGTACTTCAACAGTTTGTGTTAATCTCTTAAAATGAAGCCATTAAAGTGTTGGATCAAACAGAAGAAAACAAAGGAATGTGAAGACAATTTCATAAAGCAAGGAAACTTGCTTCAAGAAGAGCTTATTGCCTTCTGTAAAGGGAAGAATCTTCCCATTCATTTATTTTCAGCTAAACAAGTAAACAAAATGAGCTATTTCGCCCATGATGATATGCTCAGTGACGATGCTTCTTTCCAACTATACCGAGGAACCATAGAAGAAAATAACAGACCTGTTTGCATCAAGAAATATTACTGCACAAATCCCTTCATCGGTATACAAGGTATTATCAGAGAAATCGTTATCGCAACACAAATGAGAATGCACGGAAATTCTCTCAACTTATTGGGGTGTAGCCTTGAAACTGAAACCCCAGTTTTAGTCTTTGAGTTACCGGATCAAGGATGTCTCAGAGATCATATTTTCAGGCAACAAGGATCACTGTCATGGAAATTGAGGCTAAAAATTGGATATGAGATTTCGTATGCTCTTACTTACCTCCAAACTAGTTTTCATAGGCCTATAATTTTTCGAAACCTGAGCTCGAAAGATGTATTTTTGGACAAGGATTATGTAGCCAAGCTTACTGGGTTTTATTTCTCGGTGTTGATCCCAGAAGGCGAAGATCATGTGAATGATGCAATAGTCGGAACAGTAGGGTATGGTGCACCAGAGTATAGTAGATCAGGAAGGTTAACTGAAAAAACTGATGTATATTGTTTTGGAGTACTACTTTTCGAGCTGTTGATTGGCGTGTGGAATCATCAATATGGAGGGTACAGTCTTCAACTTCTTCGAAAAATCAAAGATTATGGGCAAAATATTGAGATTGAAATGATTATAGATCCTAAAATTTTAGAAGAAGTAGAGGAAAAGGGTATGCGACAGCATTTGAAAGAAGTACTTGAGATTGCTGTGATTTGCACTGCTGATGATGAGAATCACAGACCAAGTATGGTTGATATTGCCAGTAAACTCAAGATAATTTTGTGCTCAACTTAGCTTTTAGTTCTGCCCTATTCTTATTCATGTATATCATTTCTTTGCTCTGTAGCAAAAATTTACACAATTGTATTGTTTCTTAATTTTTTGCCTCTAAAAGAAATGTTTCTATCTTTTTTTGAGCTTAACAATCTTAGGTATTGATAACATAATTTGATTATCCATAGATAAACATTTTTGGATATTTAGAGTATAATAAGTAAAAGTTCATATACCATATACTATGAAAATTTTGAACATTTGTATATAGACTAGACCTAGATTATAATAATAGTGGGACAATATGCTATTAATAGCAAGTCCAGATAAATGACTAAAAGAAAAACGTAAACAAGAAAACAGAAGAAAATCGCCCACTCGTCGCTCCATAGGCGATAAGTCGTCACTTATTGCTGCCTATGCAAATTTGGGACAAAACCAAAAGCCGAGTCGGCTTTCGGGCAGTGACTCGTCGCTGCTTGCTGTTATGTTATTTTCGCGGTTTAGTTCGTCTTATTTGTTAGCGTTGCTTGATATCAAACATCACTAATGGTTGATTAACTTCTATTTATAAGTTAATTCTGATGAAGCAACATATTGCTTCATTGCTAAGCTTTGGTGGATGATTATTTTGGTTCATAAGCTTTGATTGATAAAACACACTTGTTTCATTGAGAGGCATTGATTGATACTCCACTCTATAAATAAGAGGGAGTATGTGAAGGACATTCCATCCCCTTCTCAGTGCCATTTGTGATTTCTTCTTAAGAACTTATCTTTGTTCTTGTTCTTCTCTACATGAGATTATATCAATAGAGTAATTAAATTTTAATATAATCAAAGTTCATAATCCATTGAAATACTTGTCTTTACTATTGCAATCTCATTTATTCTAGGAAGTTGTTGTGTAGGTTGTATCTCATTGTGAATCTCATCATCATCCCAAGCATCTTTGCCGGAGAAATATCACAATAGGAAAGTGCATTAACGCCTCCTACAAGTATTGAGTTTCCGAGCGACATGAATTCATTGTCGCAACCACATTTTCATTATTTCTTACGGTGATTAAAAAAAGTTCAAGCCATCAACAAAGGGATCACTAAAAGTGTAGAATACTCTCTTGTAACACATTTGTAATAAGCATTATTGTAATAATCTATTGATATATCATCTTCATCACGGCAAGTGTTAAAGAACTCACTTCTAATTTTACTAAGTTGGAAAAATTTGTGGTTGTGGACTTTTGACGTTAGCAAAAGATGATGCTCGGTCTTTTGATAACTCTCAACGTGGCTTATGTGATTAGCACTTTTAGATCGGAAGAATAGGAAGATGAAACCTTGGAGCAAGCACGAAAAAGAAGCAACTAGGATTATGGCGACTTTCATTTGCCAGGAACACATCTTTAATGGTATGAAAGATTCTTTTTTCGATGTTTATCAATTTCATGAGTTGGCCAAACTTTTGTGGGATTCTCTTGAAGAAAAATATATGGCCGAGGATGCAATTTCATAGAAATTCCTTGTAAGTAATTTTAATGCATATAAAATGGTTGACAATCGCCCAACGATTGATCAATTCTAGGACTTACAAAGAATGTATGTGAACATGAAAATACATGACATTAAAAATGGATGAAATCTATGTTGGAGGTAGCATCATAGACAAGTTGCCTCCGTCATGGAGGGATATTAGACATGCACTAAAAAATAAGAAGGAAGACATGAGTCTTTCCGATCTTGGACAATATTTTATTGTTGAGTCTAGCATATGGGCCCATGAGGGGTGAAGGATCCAAATCCTAATGTTGGCTCGGTCAAAATGGTAGAAGGAAAACCCTCTCAAGGTGAAAAGCGTAAGAAGACTTACAAGGGAACTCTAACAAAATCAAACCCGTTGAAAATGGGTGTTGGGAATGCGAAAAGTCCGGACATCTAAAGAGGAGTTGTTTTGTTTTAAAAACAAGCAAACGAAGACTAAGGGTCAAGCTTCAACAAGCAAGGACCCCTGTACTAGAGGTGATTGTTCCATATTAAATGAACATTCTAGTTTTGATGTTTGTTTAATGAATACTAACAATAGTATTGTGCAGGTGATCCATTGTCTTGGTTTATCGATTCAGGGGCAACGTGACATGTTTGTAAGAACAAACATTTGTTCAAAACCTTACACAAGGTGGTTGATCGAAGAGGAGTTTCTCTACATGGGGAACAATTCTTCTATCAAGGTCCATGGAAAGGGCAAGTTGAACTTATGTTTACATCGGGAAATCTCTTAGTGTTAAGAGATGTATACTACGCTCCCGATATTTGTAATCTGTGTCGGGTTCCATATTGAATCGATTGGGGTACAAATTAGTATTTGAAGCCGATGGATGTATAATTTCAAAAGGAAACTTGTTTATTGGCCTTGCCTACTTGCAATGTAATTTATTTAAGTTTTCTCTTGTATGTAAAAACATTGTGTAAAATGTTGATATCTTTATTAATATATGTGAGAATTTGCATTATCTTTGGCATTTAAGGTTGGGACACGTGAATTTTGATAAAGTTTTATTTATGTCAAAGCATTATTTAATTTCGTTTTGTCCACAACAATCATATAATTGTAAAACATGCATGCTCAACAAAATCACTAGAACACCTATTAAAAGTGTTGTGAGAAAATCTGAAATTTTAGATCTGGTACATAGTGATTTATGTGATTTTCATAGTACACCATCTTTAGGAAATAAAAAGTACGTTAATACTTTTATTGATGATTATTCAATGTTTTTTTTATGTGTACTTGTTGCATGCACAAGATGAAACACTTAGTTCTTTTAAGATATACAAAAACAAAATAGAAATACATGTTGGATGTAAACTTTAAAGGCGCAGAACGCGTAAAAGCGAAGAATACTATGATCCCTCCTATTTCCAATCTATGGACATAATTCATGAAATAACCGTAGGATATGCACGACAATCAAAAGGTGTAGTGGAGAGGAAAACCGTACTCTACAAGAGACGATTGATTCCATGCTTTCCTACTCTAGTTTGAGTGATGGATTTTGGGGTGAAGCAATGTTGACGGCGCATGTCACATTCTTAACCGATCAATAAGGAAACTCCTAATGAACTTCGGTACAAAAGAAAGCTAAACTTAAAGTATCTTAAGGTTTGGGGTTGTAGGGCAATTGTAAGATTGCCCGACAACAAGAGAAGTAAACTTGGTGAAAGAGGAATAGAATGTGTCTTTATAGATTATGCTACCCATAGCAAAACCTATAGGTTCTATGTAATAAACAAAAATGACTACATATCGATACATTCGATTATTTAGTCTAGGGATGTCATAATTGATGAGAATAGATTCTCATCATTGAGTAGACAAAAGTATCTACAAATTAGTACCGAAGAAAATGTTGATAATCATCAACAAGAACCCCCTCTAGATGTTGATGAAAATCAACAATTAGATGAAGAAGAAAATGTTGAATTTATTCCTAAAAGGAGTAAAAGACAACGAAAAGCAAAGAGGCAATATCTTCTTGTGTATATTTGGTCGAAGGAACTAGAGATGAAATATCTTCTAGTGTTCCATATTTATTAAATGTGGAAGGAGACCCATTGACTTACAATGATGGAATGGCATCACAAGACAATGCCTTTTGGAAAGAGGCAATAGATGATGAGATGCATTACATCATGGAAAATAAAACTTGGGTATTAATAGATCTTCCACCTATTGTAAACCTATCAGTTGCAAGTGGATCTTTCGTAACATGATGAAGATTGATGAAACTGTTGATAAGTTCAAGGCCCGTTATTGGCATACGGCTTTAGACAAAAGCTTGGTGTCGATCATTTCGATACAAGGCCCGTTAGAATAACACATTTGAAATCTAAGGTTAAGGGATCAAACTTTAATTTAAACTATTTTTTTTATTGACTAATAAATTTATATTATAATATCATTACTCTTGATCTTTCATAATTTCACATTCATCCTTTTTAATGAGTGATCATATTTTTGCTATCTTAATTTTAATAGCTTTTTTAGACTTTCTAGGTAAATGTATGGAGTCAAAATTAGTTTTTTTTTAAAAAGGATAATTATAAGGCAGCTTTAACTACATTTATTACATGTAAATTTTGCAATGATTAAAGTTCATTTTAGTATATATGGTTTTAAATTTCCATAGCTTAGCTAGTTTTTATTAGAGGTGTTCATTCGAAACATCGAGTTGATTTCGGGTTAGGTGTGTCGAGTCGTTTTGAATCGGATTTGGTTACAATGTTGGGTAAATTTTGGATTATTAGATCTGTTTTGAATACCTCTGGTTTTCATATGGTAAATCACTTGCTAGTATATATATATATATATATATATATATATATATATATATATATATATATATATATATATATATATATATATATATATATATATATATATATATATATATATATATATATATATATATATATATATATATATATAGGGGAGAGATCCATTGAGAAGGGGTTGAAAATGAGAAGGGTAAGAAGGATTCTACACCCTTGATTTCACTAAAATAAAAAAAAATCTATGGTCACGATTGAGCCAAAAACTTATGATTGTAAAAGTAACTATGTTACACAGAATGGTAATTATGAAATAATTTTTAAAATGTTCTTAATTTATAACATAGTATCTTTTTTTGTATATATAGTAACCAAACAAAATTAAACAAAAATTCTTCTCTCCCTTCTCATTTAAAAATCCTTCTTATTTGATTCTACATATATATATATATATATATATATATATATATATATATATATATATATATATATATATATATATATATATATATATATATATATATATATATATATATATATATAACTTTATTCCAAAACTAAATGAAATACAATCTTATGACATACTATCCAATGAAAAATAAGAGCCCTCAAAATTCAATCCAGTGAACGCAATTCAAAAAGTACAACCGTTGGTGATGGTAGTTACAATGTAGAAACCAACTAAAAAAATCCAAATTATAGTTCGACATTTAAAAACTTTTATTCGTGATAAAAGTTTTTAGATAAAAGTATAAGTCTTTAAATAAAAACGTTTAATATCTTCAAATGCTTAGAATAAATATTCACCATCATTGTTTTAGTTAGTTGCCAAAACTTAACAAATATTATGGGAACAAATAATACTGAATTTAAAATAATTTTTTTTTCATAACTGTTAAGGCTACTGATTTTGAAGAGTTTGTGGACTTTTATTTTTTGAAGCTTCTGATCTCCACTTCTGATTCTAATTTTTTTTCAAGATACTGATCTTTGAAGCTTCTGAATTTTGTTTGAGGTACTTTGATTTGGTGAAGTTGTTTGGGTTACCGTTATCAAGTTACCAAATAAGTGGTGATTATTTGCTGCGGTTTTGGTGGCTAACCGCAGCAAATAATGCCCTTTTTTGCTGCAGTGTTAAACCGCAGCATTTAAAATAGACCATTTGCTGCTATTACTATTGCTTGGGGCTAAAATCGCAGTAAATAATGGCCAAAAAACCGCAGCAAATAATGTTTTTTCCACTAGTGATACTTCCAATACAATTATTACTTCACACTATTATTTAATTAAAATAATACCCACTAAAACTAAAGATTCTATTTTTCTTAATATGTGTGAAAAACTCAAAGTGAAAGAATATAAAATGTCGAAGGGAGTACATGTTAACTAAGGTAATAAAATAATTAAAGAATAAAATGAAATATATACATATATTCCTACAATTATTCCCTTTATAGTTTAATAATATTGAATCTTAGACCATTTTAATTTTTAATCTTTTTAAATAGAATAAATTTATTGTTCTAAAGTAAAATGATATTGAAAATCACAAATTAACTATGATTTCATATCAAAAATTTTCTTTAATTTCAAATTTATTCAGAATCAATGGTTCAATTGTGAGGAAAATAGAGGCAATAAAATGTTACTGAAAATATAATAGTGTAAGTGTAACATACTGAATTTAAGCATGAAATGACGTTCTTCAATAGATGAGTATAGTAAAACTATTTAAGTCTCCTCCTATTTAAATTGGTTTGCTATTTGCAATACATTTATAATTTTAAATTATTTATATTATAACTCTAATTTTTTCCCTTAAACCAAAATACTTGGTCAATCACAATTCACACAAAGATCTCAAATCTCTAGAAGTATAGGATTTATTACTTTACCAACTTAGTATTCTTCCTTATTTGAAAATACTCTTTATCAAGTTAAAATTAAAAAGTTTGTATAAACATTATATTCATTTTTTAACATGCAATTGAACTAATAATATGAAAACATAAATATATATTATATATTTTAATGAAAATAATAATCGATAGTTTCATTGAAATAATTAAAAATTTGTGTATACATCATGTATGCAAATTAATTAATTAATATTGACACACACACACACTATATATATATATATATATATATATATATATATATATATATATATATATATATATATATATATATATATATATATATGTATATATATATATATTGAAAATTAGGGAGGTGTATTATAAAAGTAGAGGACAAGAGAAACACTGACACCGCAGAACCCCCAAGTCCGCCGGCATAAAAAACCCCGTGGGGAAAAAGCCATTGAGCGAGGGGGAGCAGAATCAGGCCACCCGAAACAGCATTGGGGTGGGCTATGCATCACCAATAACTACTCCATGCCCTGTTCATTTACATCTAACACAGCAAGGACAAAAAGCACAAAAAAAAACGTATGTGAATCATATACATACAAAACATTTAAAAGAAACCCCCATTTGCAGACCGAACAAAAAGCATCATCATCATGTGTCTTTATCTCCTTTAGCTGATTATGTCTTCTACATTAGAAGAAGCTCCTTGTTACTCACTAGGGGGGAGAGACCTACATATCCCAGCATCTCCTTTGCCCACACTCCTATTCTGATTTTCAAGGAGTAGTTGGCTTTTCTTTGGTCGGGGGGACCATCTCGAACTTGACTTTATTCCTCGTATACCACAAGGACCATATCGTGCATCCTAGGACAAGCCTCCAGAGTTTACCCCATTTTCGGCCTTTTATTAAGACATTCCATTCAACACATAAACTCCCGCAGTTCTTATGTATAGGACACCCAAGATACCCCACCAATTTAATACTTCCATCCAGATATCCCAAGAGAATAAACATGTGAACAGCACATGGGAGTCTGTTTCTATTTCCAGATTGCAAAAGGGGCAAAGTGCCTGCTAGGGGTCGATTATGCCTCTCTCCAATAGGATATCACTTGTTTTTAGCTTTTTCAGGTGTGCTAACCAGACAATCAGCTGTGCTTTGGGAGGAGTATGACTTTGCCATATATATATATATATATATATATATATATATATATATATATATATATATATATATATATATATATATATATATATATATATATATATATATATAACATTATCCAAAAACTTAATCAAATACCAGGTTATGACATACTATGCATTGAAAAATACGATCCTTAAAGTTCAACCCAGTGAACACAATTCAAAAATACAACCTTTGGTGATGGAAGGAGCAAAGTAGAAACCAACTAAAAATATCTAAATTATAGTTCAACATTTAAAAATTTTTATTTGTTAAAAGTTTTTAGATAAAAGAATAAGGTTTTAAACAAAAATGTTTAATATCTTCAAATGCTTAGAATAAATATTCACCAACATTGTTTTAATTAGTTTCATTATGTATCGTTGCCAAAACTTAACAAATATTATGGGAACAAATATATACTGAATTTAAAATAATTTATATTATTATAGTAAGTAACTAGTGTTGGAAACATAGGTCTTTTTAAGGTCTTCACAAAGTCTTCTTATGGCTGCAATCATCAACACACATTAGTGGTAATAATATGTATAACATTTGTATGCGAGAAATATGTTTATAGTTGTGTTTTTAGCATGTGTTTGATATGAAAATGCATGGTGTGACACGAGCTTGTCGTTGCATTAAGAAAGTTATTTATCAACTATCCCATGTGTAAATAGACTGGATTTTCCCAGGGTTAACATACCCACCAAAAGTAATGTACACATTCTACTTGAGATGTGGAGCAAATACCACTCTTACATAAGTGAATAGAATAAGAAGAGTGAATAGAATCATAATTGTATATTTCCAAATGAATGAAACAACACAATTTATATTTATACGCATATTCCAACAATTCTATTTCAATAATTATAAAACATAGTCCATGGGTATAAATGTATTGTAATAGAATTAAAACACTCAATAAATAAAATAAAGTTATTAAAAAATGCTTTATATGGCCATTTATCTGACAATTAGCGCAAAAGCATAGTTTATAAAATAACATTACTCAAGTTTATTATTTCAAAAACTTGAGAGGCCACTCTTAGTATACAATGACGGCTTATTGTAAAAGACAAATTACATAATTTTGAAAGACTGGTACATATTATCTTGGTCCATAGGTGCCTATGGACCCATTAACACTCCTTATCTTGGGCTTTCAAAAGTATTGTGAGAAACACTCGATATACTTTACGTGTAAGTGTACTCCATTTGTGAAAAAGTGAAAAAAAAAGACATTTGAACAACTTATTTCCCAAAATAAGCTTTGTGAAAAATTATTTCCCAAAATAAGCGTCCGTACATCCAGACCACAGCTTTGGGTAAGTCGCTGTTAGTAACAGCGAAAGAAGGAAAAAAAAAAAAAAAAATTGGCTACAGCGACTTAGGTGCTTTAATTTTTTTTTTTTACGAAGTAAAGTAGCCGTTGTTAATTAGAAAAATAGCCGTTAGAAACTTGAAATAGATGTTATAATGATGTTCTATAAATAGCTCCTTCATCTCCCATCTTTCATTATATCAATTCTACATCATTCTTCTCCTCTTAATTTCTAAAGGTAACATTATGTATTATGTTAGTTTTACTTTTAATTTTTAAATGTTAATATAATTTTTGAAAGTTCATTTACGTTACTATATTATATGTATTATGTAGATGTCAAAGGAGCATTGTATTGAAGAGCTTTGTGATTGTGGTTATGAAGTTGAGATTAATACAGATTGGAGCGACTTTGATCCAGGGCGTGAATTTGTTGCTTGCCCTTTCTACTTGGTTGACGGATTAGGATGCACATACTTTAGATGGATTGCTCCGGAGGGTATGAAATGGCAGAGAGAGTTAATAATACGGCTTGAAAAGGAAAAAAAAAGAGCTCAAAGATGAGGTATTTAATCTAAAGAGACAAATGGATGATATGGCGCATAGGAAAGAAGAGACTGAAAGGATTATGAGAAAGTTTAAGAAGCCTTGTTAGTTAGCGACGGTAGTTTAACTTAACGAATGAAGTATGTAATTTGATATGAATTTGTTGAACATGATTGCAATTGTGTTGAATGTCCGATAGCAACATCCCTATTTGAATATGATTGGTTGTTTGTTTTTGATTTATTTCATACTACATTCTTGGCGGAATGATTCATCGCCGAAAAGTCTGAGTACTTAACATCAAGGCAACGATAATAAACGTTTGCTAATACGATTAAAATATATACATGTACACATATATTACAGAGTATACACAAAAGTCAATATGTTACAAATTCTGAATATGTACAAGTGTTGAATATATACAAAATGTCACTAATCTTCAAAATATTCAAAAACTATTGTAATGCTAATCCTCCTCCTGTACCCTGTCTAATTGTGACGGTTTACGACGCCTCCTACGATAGTAAGATGCAGTCGCATGACGCTCGGGTAGGGGAGGGGATTGATAGTGTGATGATGTGGCACCCTGTGAGGACCCGGCACCGTAGTCCGGGCACGTTAAGTCAACCTCCTCAAGATGAACGTCGGGGTGATGAGGAGATGACTCGTACTCGTACGTAGTGGTGTGGGGCGCAGTCACTTCCGGAATGAGCTGATGACTGATGCAATGCCCTGTGCCTGCAGTAAGACTTAATTATTAATGAAATGTTTAAAGTGTAAGTTGTATGGATAATAATCAATGTTGAAGAATACTTGTTATTACCTGGTGGCGCAAATGCGGGGGAGGAAGCAGTGGTGGCGTAAATGCACCACGACCCACACTCCTCATCGGTTGACCAATGAGAACATGCTCCCATGCCCAAAGCTATGAATTACCATTATAAGTAAGTAAAAGAGGTACAACAATATATAATAAATGAAACAAAATGGTAACATGTAAAATTGTTATTACCTGTAGAATAATAAGGGGCCCAGCGATCTCCTTCACGTTCTTCCGTGAAGCTTCACAAAGTCTCCTGTACAGATACGCTAGGGCTGCCGAACCCCAGCTGTACCCGGAGATGACCTCCCATGGCGCATCAAGCAACGTCAAGTACAATAGTTGTACTCGGTTGCCAGTCTTGTCAGAGAACAAGACAGCACCAATCAGATAATAGAGTTACGCCCTAGCGTATCTCTCAACGGTGGCGTCATCAGCACCTTCAGGGAGTTGCGAGAAGTTTTGTGCAAGCCATGTTACGCGCAGGCTACTCCCTTTGGTTACCTCAGCCGGAGTTCGGACTCCTAATAGTCTTTGGACTTTGTCTTGCCAGCTTTTGAATTGGCGTGCATCGATGCACATGGCATGTCCCTCGATGGGAAGCCGTGTAAGCACAGCTACGTCAAGTAACGTGACGGTAGCCTCACCTATAGGTAGGTGGAAGGTATGAGTCTCCTGGAGCCACCGCTCGACTAAAGCCGTGACTAGCGCCCGATCGACTCTCCCGTACGCGATCAGGTGGAAGTCATGCAACCTCGCAAGCTGATGGTACGAGACGATTCGTGCGTCAATCGCCCACGGAGCTGAATCGGGATGCCTGGTGTATATGGTTTCCGTATCGGACACCTAAATCCAAATATTATGTTAGCTTCAACTTAAAGAAATATGAAGTACTAGGTTGGAAAGCTCAGAACACGCGTTGGAAAGTTCTAATACTAGGACGGACATAGACACCGACATCATTATCTTCCTTAAAGAACCACTCAACTACGGTCCCGGGGTTTGAAACTTGCAGTGCCTTCAAGAAGCGTGGAAAAAGAGGATAAGAATCTTCCCATGTACCATAGATGGACAGAAGGGCTTGCTGTTTAGCACACCATGCCCGCTTATAGGTCACTTCGACACCAAATTGATTTTTCACCATTTGACGCACAACAGAGACCTTAATTGATGGATCTTGTGCAACACAATTTCTAATAAGATTGTTAATCACGGAAGATGTCAAATGAATGTGCCCAGCTGACACGTTTTCAGTACTTAATACACAACCACCATGCTTCCCTTTATACGTAACAATCTCCCATGATGGTGAATGGGAGCTCTTCCTAGCCCTAAGCCTCCAACCACACCCTCTCTTACACTTCAAGGTGAGCACGGCTTGATTTGAAGTCTCAGTTCGGTACTCAACGTTCCTACGAATATGATACAATCTAACAGCGTCCAACAACGCATCCTTGTTATCAAACATCATTCCCTTTTGAAACTCTCCTTCGTCGGTGTAGGTTGTATCACAATTCCAAGACCTCCAAGAATTGTCCTCAATGTGTTCATCTAGAGGGGGAACCAGTGCATAGGGTGTAGGGGCAACGATTGTTGGAATGTTTCCTAAAGTCATGTCATTAGCTAGAGCCTCCTCGTCAACACCCACATCGTCCTCAGAAGGAGCTTCAACGAATTCATTACTCTCACTAATAACATCATCCCAAGGCTCATTTGTATCTTCTAAGTTACAAGTGTCACCATTTGTGACTTGAAATTGACTTTGATTGGGTTCATTAGAAGGATAAGAGGAAGATGGCATAAAGGGATTTTGGGTTTCTTGGGTAGGGAAGGGCGTATGAGAAGGAGCAGAAGGAGTTATATTCATGAATGCATTTGTTTCCACAACATTGATATCTTCATTCCCTAGGGGTATCTCTTCTACATATAACTCTAAACAAGGACTAGGGGTAGACCTTGAATACTCCCACATTGCATCTATAGCCTCCCCATCCTCAACTGGAAAAGCTAACAAATCTCCACTAAGATTGTACTTAAAATTTAAATTGACAGTACTTCTTGTAGTGTCAATACCAATCCTAGAGCATATAAAATGTTTAAATTCATTCAAATCCATGTATGAATTGCACGCAAACAGTTTACGTCTTCCCCCAACATACTTAACATTGTTACTCGTTGATCGTATTGAACCATTCCAAAAGCATACAACAGTCACACGAAATGAATCCATTTCTACAACAACACAATACAAAATCAACATCACCGTCGTGTTCATAAATATATTACCACTACACATTTTAAATTCAACAACAAATTCTCGAACAAATTATTAATTATGAAGAACAAGGCAAATAATAACTACATTCGACATATTCGTACACCTTAATTCTAAATGACCACTATACATGACATACATTTTAAAATCAACTCCAAATAGAAAAATTTAAAATTGAACAGCAATTAGTAAATTCGTACTTGAAACAATTGCAACAATTCAACAACAAGTTGAACAACAACACCAAATAAAAACGTACCTCAATAACCTGTAGATAAACAACAATTAGTAAATTGCAAGTATATGAATCTACATTAATGGGAAAGTTCATTAAAATTCACTAAACCCTAATTTTCCAAAAATTGAAAAAAATCAAAAAAAAATACCTTACTTCGATGTAGGAAGATTATACAACAAATTAGTGGTACCAACTTCGACTTTGATGAATTTAGTTGAAAGAATGAATGTGATTTTAATGGAGGATAAACGAGGGAGAAGAAAGTGAAAAACGCGAACTGAAATGAAGAAGAAGCAGAAACTGGAAAAATAAAACGACTTAAGTCGCTGTTAGTAACAGCGACTTAAGTCTTTTAATTTTTTTTTTCCTTCTCTCGCTGTTACTAACAGCGACTTATCCAAAGCACTGGTCTGGATGTACGGACGCTTATTTTGGGAAATAAGTTTTCACGGAGCTTATTTTTAGAATTAAGTTGTTAAATAATCTTATTTTTTTCAAATTTTCCTCCATTTGTTAACCTCTAATTCAAAGCACGGACTACATTTTTTTTTATCTTAAATGTAATATTTTTGTATGATCACCTTATTTTGCAAAATTTTTGGAAACTTCCACTTATTGACTCTCAAATTTCTACACGTCGCATAATATTTTTTATTCACATATAAACAATAAGGTTTATACGAAATAAATAAATCACGTGACCTTTTCAACTAAAAAATTCAAAATCACCATATAAAATTCAGGATATTACTTAAATAACCCCTTTATTATATTAGATGGTAACTTTTTGATTGTTATGTAAGTAGTCTTTTATGTTATAAATGTAAATTAATTATTAATTGGTCGTTAAAATTGTGTACACGCTTTTTAAGTCAAATTGACATATATAGTCAAAGAAGACACATTCGTCCATTGCACTTATGACTATTAGGTTACCATGTGAATTAAAGAAGAAACTATATTTTATGTAGAAAGTCAAATGGAAGTTTATTTACAGTGTATAATTTTCCTTTTATTAATCATTTCAATATTTAAGCAAAGGACAAATATTAGTATTCGTTTTGTATAATAAGAAACTAGACCTTGAATAAGAATTATCATAAATGAAATCTCGTCATGAATATTGTCATGGTATCATTTATTTAATTTATTTATTTATTTAAATTATTTATGTCATATTACCTTATTGCCCCTTGACCTTTCACATTGACTTTGACTTTCGGTCAACGGGCCTTTTTCTGAATTTTCTATCTCCCTTGAATGGCCCATGGATTAGTGACCCCTCAATACCTTAACTACCTTCCAGTAAAGTAACTTCTCACTCTCCCTCATTCCTTGGCTATCCTTCTTCCAAGGTTGGTAACCTCCCACTTCCCCCTAAATGCATGGTCACCTTTCTTCCATAGGAACTAACTGCCCATGTCTCCCATGATCTTCAACTCCCCCTCTCTGATGTAACCTCCTCCTTGAGCATTATAAAAAGGGACAGCCATCAGAGAGGAGAGGACATCTGAAAAATAATCCTTCTTAGTATCCTTACTCACTCTCCATTTCATTAGCCCACTGAAATCCAAGCTATATCAATCTCGAAACTCAATTACATTCAGTTTATAATCCTCTATTCAATCTCACATTAACGTTCTAACTTGAGCGTCGGAGGGGTTTTCCGGGAGATCACCCCCGGACAAGGCTAACGTGTTGTTTTGCAGGAATTCAAGTCGCTTCCTTCCACGAGTCGCTCCTCTTGATCACACTTCTACCTATCTCCAGGTATTTTAAGTGTTTTTTGCACTTCCTCGTTTCTTCACAGAAACAGTTTGGCGCCGTCTGTGGGAAAGGGATAAGAAGTCATGGCTCCTAAGAAAAATCCGACTCAAACCGCCACCGTGCATAGCACAGATACAGACACTTCTGCAGGTCACGCTAATAATCAAGCCGTGACTCGCCGTGATCTGGACATGCTAGCACGAAACCTCACTGCCGCTTTCTCTGAACAACTCCGCGCCGTCATAAATAATGCTCCTACTCAACAACGAGTATTAGAAGATATGGCAGATCAAATAAAAAACTTGCGGAAACGAATCGAACCCCACCAGGAGATACCAAAGTCTCAGCAGGAGTGATCCACAGGATGGAGTGTCCAAGACCGCCTCTCAAGATGCCCGAACCTACCTAGAAAGCAAAAAGCAAAAGGCATCCGAAAGCATCCAATCACTGGTGGATAGAAGGAGGCAAGAAAGGAATAAGGCGCAGCTCGCAGGATCTAGCCATTCCGTGAGTCCTGTCATCATGCCACGGAATGAGGTCAAGACAAAAAACCTCCCTGAAGATCCTACGCCAATAATCTCCCCGTTGGCTCCGGAAGTACTAAGTACCCCCAACCCGGGGAAAATAAAAATCCCAAACATGGCAGTATTCGACGGCACGTCATGCCCCGAAGAACAGTGATGGCCTACAAAAATTTGATGGTGCTGCACACTACCAACCCATCCTTGTGGTGTAAAATCTTCCCAACTACTCTTGCTGAAGTAGCCTTGACATGGTACACCTCCCTTCCGGGAGGAAGTATCCATAACTTTGCCCAATTAGAAAGCAAATTCCTGGGTCATTTTGTGGCATCCAGGAGGCAGGAGAAATCCAACTTCCATTTGCTTCGCATAACGCAACTGGAAGGGGAATCCATATCATCTTACTTAAAGAAATTCCATGAGGCCGTACTAGAGGTGACGGATCTGGAAGAATCAGTCGCCTTGAACGCCCTGATCAACGGAATGAAGGCCCAGAGACTGAAGTTCCAGTTGGTCGAAAGTCAGGTGAAGACATATGCAGAAGCCATGAAGCAATGTCAAAGCTATGTCACCGCCTCCGAAATATGCCAGGCACACGACCCGAAAAGACGGAAGTCCGAAAAGAGAGATGCCGCGACCTCCCATCAATCCTCAAGGAACAGAGAAGAGCCTTCGTCAAGGAGGGAAAGGAATTACATGCCGCGCCGTCCTGCGCCCCCGTCAGACATGGGACCTCCACGATCCCGTCACGTATATGTCACGGAAGGAGAATCCAGAACACGCAATTTGCTAGATGGAGGTAATGACCCGATGTTTAACCGAAATAGAAAAGATATCTTCTTCGCCGTTCGTGACAAGTTGCCAACTCCGCCACCTACTACCACTCCTTCCGATAGACGCAATTACAATCTGTGGTGTGACTAGGGCTGGCAAAAGCTGACCCGACCTGCTAACCTGATCTGAAACCGACCCGAAATTAGCGGGTTTGGGTTTAGATTTTTGACCCAATTAATTAAATGGGTCAACCCGACCTGATCTGTTTATTAAATGGGTTAGGTTCAGGTTGAATATTTAAACCCGAAAAAAACCTGTTTAACCCATTTATTAAATGGGTCAATCAGGTCAGGTCGACCCATATTAACCCATTTAATAACCCATTGAAAATTTTAATTTTTAAATAACTTAATATTTAAAAGTAATATTTAAATAACTCAATCATCCAGGCATCCAGCGAGCAGCGTGCCAGCAAGGCATTGAAATTGAAATCAGATAAAACCCTAAACGGCTAAACTAAACATTTGTTTGTTTCCTGCTGCCGCCTCCTCCTCACTTCCTCTTCTCCTTCCTCTTCTCGCCTACACTACACCTTCATCTTCTCTGCGAGACTGCGACCTACGGCCTCCTACACATTCTTCTCTTCTCCTTCATCTTCTCTGCGGCACCAAGGTAAGTCCGATTTTTCTGTTTTTTTTTTATCGATTTTATTTTTTTAGATTTGGATTGTGTTCGATTTTTTTGTGTTTGATTTTGATGTTCATTGCTGATTGCTGGAATTGATTTTCTCTCTTTAATTCTTAATAATAATTTGGTTCGTGTTTGTGTTATTTAGGGTTCGATTTTTTCGAATTTGTTGGGGTTTCATTTTTACTAAATTGGTAATTTGAATCTTGTTTTTTATTTCATTTTTCTGTTTCATTTTTATTGATTTTTTCGATTTTTTCGATTTTTCTGTTTGTGTTATATTTACTCCATTTTTCTTTATGTTTTGCAAGATTCATATTTTCTGTTTCATTTTCTGGGCTTGTTGCTTCATCGATTTTTATTTTACTGTAATTTTTGTTTAATCTGTGTTAATACTGTGTTGATTTTGATTTTGTTTTACTAAACTGGTAATATTTTCTGTTTTGATTTTGATTTTACTCCATTTTTCTTTATTTACTCTATTTTTTGGTTTTCTGACCCAATTTTGATTTTGATGTGTAATTTACTGGTATATCAAAAACCCTAAATATCTAAAACCTAAAAACTGCGGCGCCTTCCTCAAATCCTCTCTACTCTCCAGTCTCCTGCTTGCTGCTTCTCTGTGCGACTTCGGAGTGCGCCTTCTCCTTCCTCTTCTCTGTTGCGGCACCAAGGTAAGAATTATTGATTTATTTCTTTGTTTCCCATTTTTCTGAGTTTTTTTTGATCGATTTTTTATGATTTGGATTGTGTTCGATTTTTCTGATTTTTCAGATTTTTCAGTTCAATCTTCCTGTTCTTCAATTCAAGCTTGTACTGTGTTCGATTTTCAACTCCATTAATGGATGAAAGTATGTTTACTGTGTTCCATTAATGGATGAAGCTTGTAATTTTTATGTTGTAATTTTGTAATATTGTAATTTTGTAATATTGTAATTTTTGGGTCAAATGGGTCAAATGACCTGAATTATATGGGTTCAATGACCTGAAAAAAAAAAGCAGGTTAAATGGGTCATTAGCAGGTTGACCCGACCTGCAACAGATCAGGTCGGGGTTTCAATTTTTGACCCATTTAATTAAATGGGTCAGGTTCAGGTCAAGGGTCTGTTGACCCATTTATATATGACCCGAACCTGAAAACGACCCAACCCGACCTGTTTGACACCCTTAGGTGTGACTACCACAAAGAGCACGGCCATACTCTAACACAATGTCGCGAACTCAAGCGTATCCTACATCAACTGGCCGATGAGGGAAAGCTGTCCAGGTTCCTCAACATGAAGGACTATGATGCGGGAAGAGAAGCAGCCAGGAGGCCATGGAATCAAAGACGCAGGTCCCCCAGAAGGGATGAGGCCAAGCATGAAAGTTCCAACACACAAGGAACTATCAACGTAATTTTCGGAGGATACACAGAAGAATTTCCTACCATTCGAGCCGCCAAGGATATCGTCCATACTCTACTGAAGGGGCCACCAAAAACCGTATCAAAGGGGCCGATCATGAGATTCGACGCCACTACCTCTCAACCGCTGCAACAACCACACACCGATCCTCTAGTGGTCACCCTCAAAGTCGGGCAAATGAAGGTCAAGAGAGTATTGGTAGACACCGGAAGCACGGCCGACCTCATAACCATGGAGTGCCTAAGAAAAATGAAATTCGAAGAAAAGCACTTGCAGCCTCTCGACAAACCATTGATTGGGTTTGGAGGTAATCAGGTCATTCCACTAGGCACGATCATTCTACCCGTAAGGGTGGGGGAAAGAAACAGAAGCAGGGCCATGCCCGTACGATTCACGGTAGTGGATCTCACATTCCCCTATAATGCCATCATGGGGCTCCCGCTCATCAACAAGATAAAGGCCGCGATCTTTCCTCATCAACTCCTGTTGCAATTCGAACAGGATGATGGCCGGGTGGGCGTCCTTAAAGAAGACCAAGTAACAGCCCGACAATGCCTCGTGAATACCCTGAAGCGAGAAACATCCGCCACTCCCTCCAAGAGAAAGAGGGAAGAAGAGTCTCCAACCGTCATGAGCGTATACACGGACGGTCCCAATAGCCACGAAAGGCCTCATCCCGTGGAGCGATATGAGGAGACGGAAATTTTCGACGGGAAGTAGATCAAAATCAGAAAAGATCTTCCAGACGCAATCAAGAACGATGTCGTGGCCACTATTGCTGACTTCCGCGACATCTTCGCATTTACCACGGAAGAGATGCCTGGTATACCAACAAGTGTCATGTGCCACAAACTTGACATAAAACCAGGTTACAAGCCCGTGAAGCAAAAGCTGCGGCATCAAGGGAAGGAAAGAATAGATGCCGCCAAGACAGAGGTAGAGAAATTGCTGAAAGCTGGGTTCATCCGGGAGTGCAAATATTCAGATTGGCTTTCCAACGTCGTCCTCGTAAAAAAGTCCAATGGCAAGTGGAGGATGTGCGTTGACTTCACGGATTTAAACAAAGCATGCCCCAAAGATGACTATCCCCTCCCAAAAATAGATCATTTGGTAGACTCTACCGCGGGCCACGCTCTACTGAGCTTCATGGATGCTAACGCTGGTTACCATCAAATTCCCTTGGCCACAGAAGACCAGCCACACACAGCCTTCATCACAAATACTGGAGTATATTGTTATAAAGTCATGCCCTTTGAGTTGAAGAACACCGGAGCCACTTACCAAAGAATGGTTAACAAAGTTTTCCAGTCCCAGATCGGGCGAAACTTAGAAGTATACGTGGATGACATGATCATAAAAAGCAAACAGGCGTCCCGCCATGCCGCGGACTTACGGGAAACTTTCATGACCCTCCGAAAACACCAAATGCGACTCAATCCTGAGAAATGCGTGTTTGGGATCACTGGAGGGAAGTGTCTTGGGTTTCTAGTGGATGAAAGAGGCATTGAAGCAAACCCCGAAAAGATTCAGGCAATCCCAGATATGAAATCTCCCAGGTCCGTAAAAGAGGTACAGAAACTAACAGGGTGCCTAGCTGCCTTAGGGAGATTTCTATCCAAATCTGCGGATAAATGCTCCCCTTTCTTCAAAACCCTTAAGCAGAGCAAGTTCGAATGGACTACAGAAGCGGAAGAATCTTTTAGTCAGTTAAAAGACCACCTATCATCACTGCCAAGATTAGTCTCACCTATCAACGGGGAGGGGCTCATCTTATATGTTTCGGTTTCCGAATATTCCCTGTTAGGGGTGCTAATCGCTGAAAGAGAGAAGCAGCAACTCCCTGTGTACTATATAAGCCACGCCTTCCGAGGCTCAGAGGGAACTATAGTGAAGTGGAAAAGGTCCTGTTCGCAGTCGTGATGGCAAGTAGGAAATTGAAACCATACTTCCAATCCCATCAAATCAACGTACGGAGCAATCAACCATTGAGAAAGATTCTAGAAGGAAAGAATAAATCAAGTCGCGTCACTGATTGGGCTAATCAACTTGCGGATTTCGGTATTGAATAGGAACCTCGGACAGCAATCAAAGCGCAAGCCCTGGCTGACTTCATTGCTGAAAGTACTATCCCCATCATCCTGAAACCGATCACGAATGGAAGTTGTATGTAGATGGGTCCTCAACGAAATCAGCAAGTGGGGCTGGAACTCCTCATTGTGTCTTCCGCTGGGGTCCGTATGGAAAGGGCGGTCAGATTCGAGTTCGCGGCATCCAACAATGAGGCCGAATACGAAGCATTACTGATGGGATTGAAAATTTGCTACGAGGCAGGAGCCAAAGTGCTATCCGCGTTTTCTGACTCCGAACTAATAGTTGGACAAGTTAATGGGGAATTTGAAGCCAAAGATGACAGCATGAAAATGTACTTACAGCAAGTAAAAAGATTTGTTCAAAAATTCGACAAGTTCACGTTGATCCACATCCGGAGATCCCAAAATGCACAGGCCGATTCTCTAGCGAAACTCGCCAGCTCAGCAGAAACATCCGCGGCTTGTGACATCATCTGGGAAGTGCTTCCAAACCCCAGTATCGACCACATGGTCAACACCATTGACAGGTCAGAAACGTGGATAGAACCCTACATCGAATTTTTGCAAAACCAGACGCTTCCCCAGGATGAAAATCAAGCAAAAGTGTTCCAGAAGAAGGCTAGATGGTTCGAACTCCACGAGGGAACACTCTACAAAAAGTCATACACTCATCCCCTCTTAAAATGTGTTTCCCCTGAAGAAGGTAATTACATCCTTCGCGAGATACACGAAGGCGGATGCGGTATACATCAGGGTGTACGAACTGTCATTGGAAAAGTACTCAGATGCGGATATTATTGGCCTTCACTGCGTGAAGACGCGGAAAAATTGATCAAACGATGTCCCAAATGTCAGTACCACTCAAAGATAGGAAGGAAGCCCTCAAATTACTTGACCGTCATGCAAGCCGTTCTGCCTTTCGACAAGTGGGGCATAGATCTCCTTGGCCCCTTTCCCCCCGCAAAGGGGCAACGGAAGTTTATCATTGTGGCCATTGATTATTTCACCAAGTATGTAGAAGCAGAAGCCCTTAGCTCAATCACAGACAAGCAAGTCTGTCAGTTTATATGGCGAAATATCATTACAAGATACGGTATTCCTCGTGTGATCATCACTGACAATGGGAGACAGTTTATCAGTACAAACACAACACAATACTGTGATAAGTTTGGTATTCAAATCCGTTTCAGCTCCATATCTCGGCCACAAACAAATGGGCAAGTTGAATCAGCAAACAAGGAGATCCTGAATGGCATCAAGAAGAAGATAGAGGGGGTTAAAGGTACATGGGACGAAGAACTGCCCGGCATTTTGTGGGCAAGCCGAACAACCGTCAAAGAAGCAACGGGGCATACCCCGTTCTCTTTGGTATATGGATCTGAAGCAGTGCTTCCAGTAGAGATAGGCATACCATCCACAAGGGTCACCTACTACTCACACGACGAGAATGAACAAAGGAAAAGGGAGAACTTGGATCTGCTCCCAGAAACACGGGGGAACGCATTATTAAGGTCCATGGCCCAGAAGCAAAAAATGGTCCGCAGTTTCAATCGGCTCGTCAAAACCAAACATATCCATGTGAGGGACTATGTCCTACGCAAAGTCGAGGCAACAGGGAAAATCGTAGAGAAAGGAAAGCTTGGAGCCAACTGGGATGGTCCGTTCAAAATCGTCCGTATCATCAAGCCTGGAACATTTGAACTGGAAGACATGAAGGGAAAGAAGCTACCCCGCCCATGGAATGGAGATCATTTGAAAAAGTACTTCATTTAAATAAGATTCGCAAGAGGCCAGTCTGATCATTAATGTCATCACAAGTTCATCCCGCGGCATTATCACATTATCCAGAATCAGTTGTATTTCATCCCGCGGCATGAGTCGCGTTGTCATTACATTCAATAATAATCGAGATTTCATTTTTCTGATTTATCCGGCTCTAAAAATATTCAGTTATACTCTACTTCCGGTAATATTGCAAATCTTATAAAATTCAGTTATGTCAATAAGTCGGACCCTCAGATTAGGGTCCCTAAGTTCAAAAATATTCTAAGTCATTCACTAAGATGTTACCCAACCGGGACATCGACAAGTCGGACCCTCAGATTGGGGTCCCTAAGTTCAAAAATATTCTAAGTTATTCACTAAGATGTTTCCCAATCGGGACATCGACAAGTCGGACCCACAGATTGGGGTCCCAAACTTCAAAAATATTGTAAGTTATTCACTGAGATGTTTCCCAACCGGGACATCGACAAGTCGGACCCCCAGATTGGGGTCCCAAACTTCAAAAATATTCTAAGTTATTCACTAAGATGTTTTCCAACCGGTACATCGACAAGTCGGACCCCCAGATTGGGGTCCCAAACTTCAAAAATATTCTAAGTTATTCGCTAAAATATTTCCCAACCGGGACATCGACAAGTCGGACCCTCAGATTGGGGTCCCAAGTTCAAAATCATTCCAAATAAATATCTAGCTAATGTTTCTTGTCCGCAACGTCGACAAGTCGGACCCTCTGATAAGGGTCCTGAAGTTCAACATCAGACTAAGCAAATTTTTAAGGTCACCCAGCCGTGACATTGATAAGTCGGACACTTAAATTGGTTCCAAGGTCGAAGTTGTCAAATCTACTCCAAGTAAATATCTTCTAGCCGTGACATCAAGTAAAGATTATTTCTCGTCTACTGATGGAAAGAAGCCGCGGCCAATGAAAGAGAATTTGAAATATTTAAATACAACAATACGGTATCAAGAACAATCATAAATCATACGAATAATTCAACGCACAAATTGATTCTATTCAAGGTTACAAAAGTTGATATTACAAAATTTATATTACAAAAACTAAACATTATCCAAAAAGGCATCGACGTCCCCCTCAGTGTCCTGGGCCGGCAACGGAGGAGATTCAGCCGCCCCCTCTTCAAGACTTGGAGTGAAGCTCACAAAATCTTCAACGTTGAATGGCTCCACTTCAATCCCGGATAGCTCCTTGGACAAACCCTGGAGGTTTCTTCCTTCGTCGATAAGGAGATTTGACAAGTCTAAGCATAAACTCTCCAGTTGGGAAAGCGCCAAGTTCTCAGGGGTCCCCGAGGTCGAAGGAGGGGAGAGAGTTAAGTTATCCAGATCAAGGCATAATGCCTCCTTCTCAGCCGCGACATCAACCCTCTTCGACCAAGCCCTCGCCTCTTCCACATCCCAGTTGGGGTCCACCAGTACCGCCGACTTCCGTTCCAAAATTGGAGCTAGGTTGGCCAAAGCTTCGTCCCCCTTGTGATATGCCTTTTGTTTGAGGGAATCGAAGTCAACGCCTAACTTCGCGGCAGCCAGACGGTACCTCTCTTCAGTAATTGTGGACCCCGTGCCTACCATTTCTGCTGTCAGACTCCCTAAGAAACTCGACGCTTCCAGTTCGTCCGAAGTAAGCCAATCCCTAGCTATCCGAGCTCGTCTCCCCAAGCTGGTCTTATAAACCCGAGCCGCGGATAGCAAAGTCTTGAATTTGGCCGAATCAGCCGACACCTGTTCCAAAAGACACTGGTTCTGATGAACCAGTTTAGCATGAACATCCATTAGGTGACCGACTTCGTGGCCGAGGGTCGCCGATTTATTGGAAGCCGCGTCCAGACTCTCGACGGTCTCCTCCAGTTGCTTCCTCGCCCTCTCCCGCCACTATTCAGTTCTGACTAAACGCTCCTTCAGCTCAGAGCATTTAGCCAGCTTTTCCTTTAAGCCCGGCAGTTCATCTCGGAGCTTTTGAAGCTCCTCGTCCTGCTCATTGCAGCGGGAGGATAAGGCAGCCAGAGTCTCCCTGTCCGCGGCGCTTTGGCGACTGAGGTTGAGCTCAAAAGACAACCTCAGGAAAGCCTGCAAAAAGAATAAGTCAAAATCCAGACATAGTTAACTTAAGAAGATATAAGAGGAAGGATGTTACCTCAGCCGCGGAAACTTGGAGCTGACGCACCCTATCGGTGGGGGAAAGGGACTCCAAGAGACCAACATCCACTTGGCTGATCAAGTGAGAAGTCGCCCTATTAAACCGGGTTATCATGCCCTTATGGCCCAAATCGGTGAAAGGGGTGTCGTGCCGGAAAGGAAGAACCTCCCGACGACGATACACCTCTTCCACCTTCGCTTTAGGAGCCGCGGCAGACTCCCCCACCTTCTCTTTGCCCCGGCTCAGGACGGGGGACGCCTTAGCTTGAGGTGAAGCCACCTCCTCTTCCACCGACCTCATCTGCAGAGGTACGACTGACATTATTGTTGTTCCCGCCGAGGCCTTCTTTGAGGCACCCTCCTCATGGGAGGAAGAGACTTTCTTTCTCTTCCTCTCCCTCTTCTTCGATTCCCTCTTCTTAGAAGGGATTACCCACTGAGAGTCATCGGGAATGTGGACCTGTCTCCTCTCCTCAAGGAGCCGGAGAGCCTCCTCTTCGCAGGGGACCTCGTCCAGCCCCTTCTCCGCCGTTGCCGAGTCCTATAAGAGAAAAAATTTGAAGAAATCAAAGAAATCTCCTACAGTTCGGGAAGAATGAAGAAAGGTATACCTTTGGCGGAAGAGGTAGAGGTTTCTCCTCAGGCCGTTGGATGGTCCCTTGAGCAAATCTCATGACACTGAATTTCTTCATGAGTTCTGGATCTTTTGCTCGAAGGTTTTCCTTGGCTATCCCTGCAAAACCACGAGTTAGAGACAAGCAAATATACCATAGAAGAGAGAAGGAAGAAGTCCGAAAACTCTTACTCCGATCGATAGCCAAGCTGATGCCGAATGCTGAGAGGAGGTTCTCATTCTCCAACTCAGGACGACCTGGTATCCAGTTGAGCTGGACGTTCATGGGTTTCCTTCCCAATTGAACGTCCATCTTTGCATACTCGATTATTACCGCGTCGCTAAGAGAACACTGCGGGATCCCATTATTAAAACCCGAAAGGTTGCGTTTGATGTCGAAGGAGGTTTTGATGTTCCATCCTTCTGAATTATATAGGTAGGCAAATTTAGTCCTATACCCCTTTTTGGTTATCGGAGAGGTCGTGGACTATCTTCAGTCCACGACGGTGGGTAAAAGTTATCCAGCCACAGCCGTAGGATTGAGAGTTACATAGGCAGGCTCTAAATATATCTCTAAACGCAGTGAGTGTTGGTGGCACGGCCAAAACTTTACATAAGATCAAAAATGCCACCATACAACCCCAGGCGTTTGGGTATAACTCGGGTTCAAAAACTCTAACACCTCCCTAAAAAATGGGTGAAGAGGAAACCTGAGTCCTAACTCAAAAGAGGGAAAATATACGGCTATACAGTGTGGGGGAGGAAACCTAACGGTGTCATAATTTCCCGGGGTAATGATATTTATGTTGTCTTTCAAACCCCATTTTTGAGAGATGGCTTCCCGACGCTTGTCTAGGTCTCTCTTGGTTTGTAAATCTATGAAATAATTAAGGGGACCGCCGTTGGGAATGTAGAATGGAGGAGGAACTGGCGCTGCGCTCTCCCTTCCCGAAGACTCGGCTGATCCTTCACTATTTTCCATATCTACATACAATAACCCTTCCAGGTCAGGATTTATTCGCGGCAAGTAATTGGGAAAGAAAGCAACGCTCACTTCCCAAGGAGCAGTTCTCATTATCTCCGGGGGGTATACGGGGGATACAGACGACTCATCCCCTGCTTTTATTGGTTCATAATGGGGGGTGATTCTCACTGAACTACTTTCGTCCGAATCATTCATTAATAATCCCTCTTTATTAAAGCGTCTACATGCTACCAAAGGAATTTTTGTCGGGATATCCGAGTTAATGTCGAAGTTAGCTATTATCTCATGAGTAGCCGCGACATCCATATTAATGAATCAAAAAATAATAGGCGAAACTTGTGAAGGATTGGGGCTAATTTCATAAAATTAATTCAAAACTAAATATTCAAGAATGCGAAGAACAATTTGAAGATTAATGTGAAGAAATTCAAGAAATTTGAAGGAAGATTTGAATACCTTGAAAATATATTGAAGATTTGTCAGAAATTTGATGAAGTTCTGTCAGAATCCTTGAAGATCTTCGAGAGGATTGTCAGAAGTTTGAACAAGGATTGAAGATTCTCAGAGCGTCTCTCTCTACTTTCTCTTTCTAGCAATATGAAAAATTGAGGGAATTAATGAGTTAGGTGAAGCAAGAACTGTTCCAACAATCCTATTTATTGCAGCAATTAGGCATGGCCACGGTCCGGGTTGGTCCGGTTCCGTTCCGGTTCCACCCGGTTCCGGTTCCATTTGGAACCTGTCGCGAACGGTTCCGGTTTCGGTTCCGTTTCCGGGCGGTTCCAAACGGTTCCTTGGCGGTTCATGAGGCGGTTCCGGTGGTTCCAACTCACGGGACGGGCGGGTCGGACCATCGGTTCCATTTTTATTTTTTCTTTAAATATTTATATAATAAAAAATACTATAATATTGCGGACGTACCTTTGATGATTACTTGATTATTAGCGAAATTCATTGCATGTCAAGTTGTCATCGTTATTGAAATATTTACTAAAGAGAATGAAAAAAATATATTAATAACAAACGAATCAATGATAATGTCCGATAAAGATGATTAATAAAAAAAAGGGAGAAAATGGACTTGAACCTAGTAGTACCCAAAGGAATACTAAGCTGCCTACGTATCCCGAAGGAATCAAAGCCCACGTAGTTCTTTGTCATACCTTTTATTTATAGTTGTTGAATGTTGATTTATCGTTGTCGGATTGATCCTATTCGTCTTCGTCATCATCATGTGGTTGGTTAGATGCTTCTGCTGACTCTCCTCCTGACGATGATGCAGATGTATCCATCATCATCCATGGATCATCATCATCGTCTTGATCATCATCATTCCTTAGTCCTTGTGTTCGAATCTCTGCTTGATCCCAATCTTTCTTGCAAATACATATTTGAATACTCTGTGGAGCAAGACGAGATCTCTTTTCGTCCAAAACTCTTCTACCTGCACTAAAAGCAGACTCCGACGCAATTGTTGACGCGGGAATTGCAAGGATATCCTTTGCAATTCTCGATAAAATGGGAAATTTTACAGATTTTTCTTTCCACCACTCTAAAATATTATAACTACCTTGGTCTATTTCAAAGTGGTGTTTAAGATAACTATCTAGTTCTAAATATGAGGTCGAGGAAGAAGATGATCCTACAAAACTATCATCTTGACTCATTATATTAGCTATTACCGAGTTATAGTAAGAGGGACATGCCGAAACGCTAGCACGCCTAGACGTATCGCGTTTTGGGTTATACACACTAGCGTAATAATCAGAGTTCTGCTAAATATTTTTTACATGTTCCTACATAATTATGTACATCAGTAGGCGGGCGATCTAACGATTGGTAGTAAAATCCTATTACTTTAGTAAGGACCTCAGTTTTAAAACATGGGTCCAAAATGGTTGCGATTCCATAAATATAAGGAAATTCGGTAAAATATGCCTTCCATTTTTCCATCATATCTGCAAGAATCGGCTTCAAATATGGGTTAGTATCATCATGCGTATATTTAAGGAGATGATAAAAAATAGTAACACACTCACTTATTACTAAGTGAACGTTCGGTTCATAAACATATGAAAAAATCTTAGTCGCGTGGTCATACGCTTCTAATATGTTATGTACACCTATAGCTAATTCCCAAGTGTCATCAGCTATGTAACTATCTGTACACTCACTATATAGTTGTGTTATAACTGGACGATAAGCAATCGCCTTTCTTAATAAATCGTTGGTTGAGCCCCAACGTGTAGGAGTATCCAATGACCAATACACTTTTTTAAGTTGATATTGGTCACATAATTGTTTGTATCGTCTCTTTATCTTTCCAATCCTAAGCCACTTCACTATATCCCTAATTGGTTCTAATAAATCGCTTAATTGTTTTATGCCAGCTTGGCAAGATAAGTTAACTATATGCGCACAACAACGTATGTGTAATAAGCTACCCCAAGGATAAAACTAAATGCAGGTTCGTTATACAAAAGTTCTAGACATTTAATGTTCGCGGTTGCATTATCAGTTGAACAACAAAATATCTTATCTAATAAGTTCCATTCTCTACATATCTCTACTAATCTATATTTTATGTTTTCACCGGTATGTCTTTCTGGCATTGTCTCAAAAGCAATTATTCTTTTTTGAATAATCCAATTTTGATCTATCCAATGTGCTGTTACACACATATAAGATTCTAAATGTGGGGGAGCAGACCAAATGTCAGTTGTTATGCTAACCCTACCATTAAAAGATTTAAACATTTCAACTAATTCATAGCGCATTGATTCATATAATTTAATTGTGCGTCTTTTAAGAGTGCTCCTAGGGATTGCTCTATATTGTGGTTGCATAGTTTTTCTAGCGTAACGCTCGTATGCCCTACTTTCACCGTGGTTAAAAGGCAATTCATCACAAATTACATACCTAGAAAATTCATCAATCATATCATTACAATTATATCTAAAAGGCATACCTGTGCTGTGAATGTCCCACTGTGTCTGTCGGCTTCCACTTCCACTTGTGGTCCCGTTGCCGCTTGCTGCATGAGTTTCTTTTGTGATTCCATGCTTCTTTGCCAAATGTTTGTTAAAAGATTCCGTACCACCACCTAACACGTATTCACAAAACACAATAAATAAATTTTTATAAAATATGAATATATAATGTATGTATAAAAAACTTAAAAAGTATTTACCTCTGGCGAAATTGTATGCAACTAAGGGCTTTACTCCTTGACTTTCACAAATTTGACAAGTGCATAAGAAAATATCTGGATTCTCGGTTGGTTCTTTTGTGAAATACGACCACACATGTGAAACAGCTCTACCACTAGGAGGTGGCATTGCCGGAAACGGTTGTCTTACTGGTTCATCTTCATCTAAATAAATAATTTAAAATTATAAAACTATAATTAAATAAATAAATAATTTAAAATTTAATTAATTTGAAGAATAAAATTATAAAACTAACCGATAGTTTGGAAATTGACTCGTTTACCACGAGCTTGTCTTTGTTGTTGTTGTTCTTCATGTGATCTTGTTGATGACTGTCGAGATATATGTATCCCAATAGGGGTCGTTGGTTCCTCTTCTTGTTGTTCTTCTTCATCAATTTGTATTTCTCTTTCTACTTCTTCTGCATAATTATGTAATTTTGGGTCGTACCCTTCCGGATAATTATGTTCATAATTATAATTACTAATGGAAGGTGTTGTTGATACCGACGGAGTAGAAGTGGCCTTTCTTTTGGACGAACTGGAACCTCCCAATGATTTTGCCACTTTAGTAACTTTTTTTGAGGCTTTTTTCAAAAATGAAGACATGATTGATAATATTGAAGTAATAATAGAAATATAGAATCAAGAAATAAATAATTAATTAATTATGTAACTAACTAAATGAAGAAATAATTAAAAGACTAATTATGTAATTAAGAGAATAATTGCGTAATTAAAGAATTAAGTAGAGAGAGTAAGTAGAGAGAGTAGGAGAAGAGATGAGTTGTGAATGAAAATGATTGAAAGTGATGAGTATATATAGAGGAAACTCCAACGGCTAGTTAACGGTCATAAACGGTAACATTTTGGCGAACCGGTTCCGGTTCCACGGAACCGTTGAGCCGGTTCAACCGGACCGGTTCCGGTTCCGATTCCAGAACCGGTTCCATGGAACCGTTGGACCGGTTCTCCCGGACCGGTTCCGGTTCCAAACCGCGGGTTGTTTACCCGGTTCACGACGTTTTTTTCCGGCGGTTTCACGGTTCCGGCAACTTTTTTTCCGGCGGTTTCGCGGTTTGGGGCGGTTCGGAACCTGTCGCAAACGGTTCCGGTTCCGGATCCGGTTCCAAGCGATTCAGGACCGGTTCGGTTCCGGGTAACCCGCCCCGTGGCCATGCCTAGCAGCAATAAATGCTGAAAACATCGAATCTAGACCTCCTTTAAACGAAAGGCGGTATCCAAAACTTAAACCGGGGAGTCGATAAGTCGGACCCCCAATAAGGAGACAAATGTCTAAAATTTGTCTAAGTATTTTCACATAATGTCCGAGAAGTCGATTAGTCGGACCCCTCATGAGGGACAATATTGAAAATATTCTCCAAGTATCAAATTTTGATTATGACCGTATACTTGATAAGTCGGACTATCAGGATGGGATAAAATGACAATAGATTTTCTAAGTTTTAAAAATTTCGTTAAAGCCGTAGGGTCGACAAGTCGGACCCTGAATTACACTCCAGAACGGATACGAATTATTTCAAGTATTGGGATGTCCGCATGGTCGATAAGTCGGACCCTCAAGTGGTCCCGGTTAGGGTGAAAAAGTTTTAAGTATGGGAGAGGTGCCTCCGTTTTTTCAGTATCATCCGAGAAATGTAATTACAAAATCTTTCCGCGTCTTTGAAGGAAGAAGGGGGGACATGTTAGAACGAGGAAATTCGAAACGATTCGAAGTCATTTTTGATTCCCCGCCACATTCATAAGTCGGACTCCCTTAAGTACCTCAGTGAAGAATAAAAATCAAAGTATATGTTCGAACCGTGTCTTCCATACATGTAACTCATTTAGCTGGCGGACCAGCTCATTTATGCCGCGGTATCATGTTTTCCCTCTATTCTCCGGCTCGAAGCATTGATGAAAAGAAAGGTAGATCAGGTCAAACCAGCATCCTGTCCGTAGGGTCGATAAGTCAGACCCGCCTTGATGGTGATCTCGATTCAAAGATATTCAGGTCCTTGGAAATCCGTGCGGTCGATAAGTCGGACCCTCCTTGGGGGCTGCCTTATTCCAAAATATTCTAAGTATTGAGGCTTCCGCGACATCAGTAGAGCATGTATCAGGGTCCGACTCCTGCATCTATTCTTCTGCTAATAAATGATAAGGGCAGCCAAAGATATTCCGCGGCATGCTTGAAGTCGCGGCTTTGCTGATGTTAATCATTTTTCTTTTTCTTGAAGCCTCTCCTGCGGTCATTTTAAAAAGGCTATAACTTCTCCGTTACAACTCGGAACTCGGCATATGAGTAGTCGATTTGAAGATTGCAAATCCAATTTTCAGGATCTTCCAGAGAATTTGCCGATTGACGGTTACTATTTCCACACGAAGAAAGATTCTTCGATTCATCAAGATTGCCTTTCTCATATCATTCTTCGCGCGTGGGGCTAACTGTCATGGTATCATTTATTTTATTTATTTATTTATTTAAATTATTTATGTCATATTACCTTATTGCCCCTTGACCTTTCGCATTGACTTTGACTTTCGGTCAACGGGCCTTTTTCTGAATTTTCTATCTCCCTTGAATGGGCCATGGATTAGTGACCCCTCAATACCTTAACTACCTTCCAGTAAAGTAACTTCCCACTCTCCCTCATTCCTTGGCTATCCTTCTTCCAAGGTTGGTAACCTCCCACTTCCCCTTAAATGCATGGTCACCCTTCTTCCATAGGAACTAACTGTCCATGTCTCCCATGATCTTCAACTCCCCCTCTCTGATGTAACCTCCTCCTTGAGCATTATAAAAAGGGACAGCCATCAGAGAGGAGAGGACATCTGGAAAATAATCCTTCTTAGTATCCTTACTCACTCTCCATTTCATTAGCCCACTGAAATCCAAGCTATATCAATCTCGAAACTCAATTACATTCAGTTTATAATCCTCTATTCAATCTCACATTAACGTTCTAACTTGAGCGTCGGAGGGGTTTTCCGGGAGATCACCCCCGGACAAGGCTAACGTGTTGTTTTGCAGGAATTCAAGTCGCTTCCTTCCACGAGTCGCTCCTCTTGATCACACTTCTACCTATCTCCAGGTATTTTAAGTGTTTTTTGCACTTCCTCGTTTCTTCACAGAAACAAATATCATTACTTTGAAGAACAACAATTCCAGATTTATCTATGTATAAGAATACATATTGTGTATTGAATTGATCAGTTAAGTTCAGAAACTGAGCTTGTGCTCGGTCTTTCTGAATATCATCATCATTAGAATCATCAAAATCAGAATCTGAATCTGAAATTGAGTGTAATTGCTTTAAGATTGACAGCTTTATATTCCCAATTTGTGTTTTGACAGCCTTCCTATCTCACTTTCAATTAGCCTCCAAAAAGAAACTTTAGTGGTTGGAGTGTTTCAAATAGGATATCGGATTGAACCGGATCTGAAATTCAGATATTTTGTTTTACGGATAGTATAAATCATAAGCCAGTTTCGATCTAAAAAATCAAATATCTTGAATTCAGATTTACAATTTATGCTGATATCTAATTTTTACATTCTTATTTTCTTTTGCCTCTTTAAAAAAATTGCACATTATTACGCTTTAATATTTAAACTCACTTCGTTTTTTTTCTTTAACCAAGCTTATATTTTAAAGTTTAAAAACAAATTATTTCGGAAATATAGTTGGATTTTCAAAACTACATAAATTTTTCAGTTTAAAAATGTATATTTTAAAAATAAAAATTTTTAAAAGCTGAAAATCAAATATTCGATCCGAATTATCGGATTCCCAAAAAAAAAGGATAAAATATATATTCAATTTGTAAAACCGGACACCGAATATTTCAGATTGAATACTTTTGCACATCCCTACTAACAAGTACAAGCGATTCAGCAAACTTTACACTTTCATTTGATTTCATCTAACAACTCATATTTTCAATTTGAATTGTCATTTTTATCCATTATATTGTGTGAGATTTTTTTTGTGAAATCAATGATACAATAGTTAAATTGGCCTAATTTCAATTTTTTACGATACACAATCACTAAATTGATCAATTTAAGGTCATAGTTGATATTTATCAGGTTCAAATTGATACCTATAAAAAGTTATAACTGATCATGTATATAAGAGAATCTTTTCTCAAAATATTGTAATTTAGGAAAATAATTCTCTATCTATCGTCCACGTCTGACAGTTTTTTCAAAAAAAAAATATTTAGAGCAAACTGCCATCCTAGATGGCGATTTGGTAATTTAATCGAACCGCTATCTGAGATAGCGGTTTGCTTTATTCTATAATTTAAAAAAAGCAACGAAAATGCTAAAAATGTGGGGCGCAGTTTTCGATCTCACAACCTCACAGCTTAGCAACTTAAGTGTTAACAACTGAAGCAAAGGAAGAAGGAATAATACCTACGCACTAATTTAACTTTGTATTTTGAGATGACGAAAATCTCAAAATTATTACACGAAGCAAAAATAATTATACTAAAGTAAACCGTCATCTTGGTGTTTTTATGTACCAACTAAAACCGCCACCTTAGATGGCGGTTTAGTAATATTATAATTTTTCTTTTTAAAGTATTGTTTTAAATAAAACGCCAAGTGAGGTAGCGTTTTATATTAGATATTACACCAAAATTGATGTTTTAAGCGGCGGTTCTAGCAAAAAAAAGGAAAAAAAAAAATTCTCTCTGCCAGTTCTACGTGGACGGTAGATAGGAAATTATTTTTCCATTTGACATAAAATGAGAATTATTTTCCTAATTTACAATATTTTGGGAAAAGATTCTATATAAGACAATTATTCCTTATAGTTTGTGACATATTAATGATCCCTTAAATTTTTCCAAACTAAATTATTTTTATTTATTTTTAGCTTTATCTTCTTACATTAATGAACATTTACTAGACCTCACTCCATTAATACACCCTCATAAGTTTCTCCAGGCTAAGGTCATCGTGCTGTTGAGATTGACCTTTCTATTTACTCACTTGAGCGTCATAGATTGATATGGGCATTAGTCAGGTCCAACTAGAGTCAAATCCAAATTTTTTTATTAAACCCAGAATCATAAGATCTGCAAAATTTGGACCATGACCCAAGCCCTTAAGGTCTAGAAAATTTGAAAAAAGTAATACGATTTAACAATTTTTTTTCCAAAATAAACTCCGTAAAAACTTATTTCCCAAAATAAGCGTCCGTACATCCAAGCCTAGGTTCGGCAAGAGTCGCTGTTAATAACAACAAAAGAGAAAAAAAAAATTAAAAGCCCAAAGTCACTGTTACTAAGAGCGACATAAAAAAAAATTTTTTTTTTTTTCCTTAGTAACATGAGAAGTTCGGGAATCGAGGACACAGCTGGATTGCTTGAGAAGCAGCTTATATCTGAGTTGTCAATTTCATTTGTCAAATTTTTTTTTCTTCCCGATTTCCCGATTTTTAAAATGTTTCTTCTGAATTTCTTGCTTCTTTACTCTTGTCATAAACATGACAAACCCTTTTCCATTCTCTGAAATCCGGAAGGTGAATTGCAAATTGGTGCACAAATGAGTGAATTCCGTAGATTGAAGTATGGAATTAATAAAGTTCAATGTTTGAATCTTAAAAGTTGTGCTTGTGCACCTTTAGAATCCTCTTCTGGTCATTCTTCTTCTTTATGAGAGAAAATGGTTAGTTCTTCATTGAAGTATTGACATACAGTTAAAATATTGTGAAATAAGATTTGATTATTTACATTTTGATTATTGAAAGTTTTATAATTGATTTTATTATCAACAGTAAACAGTGACTTTACCATATGCTAATACACATTTTAAAAAAAAAAATAATATTTTTTTTTAAGTCGCTGTTAGTAACAGCGACTTTGAGCTTTAAAATTTTTTTTTAAGTCGCTGTCACTAACAGCGACTTTGGGATTTTAATTTTTTTTTTTTTTTTCACTTTCGCTGTTACTAACAGCTACTCTTCTCGAGGCTAGGCTTGGATGTACAGACGCTTATTTTGGAAAATAAGTTTTCACGGAACTTATTTTTGGAATTAAATTGTTAAATAATCTTATTTTTTTTCAAATTTTCTAAGGTCTAATAGGTATTTAATCTTCTTCTGGGTCCAAAATTATTTTTTGTTTTAAAAAACTATAAAATATATTATGCAATTTGCCTCTAGTTGTGTCGATTTTTTTTCTGTATTTTATTATTAATTGATATAACATAAAGATATTTTTTTGTCTTTTTTATATAGTTATAAATAAATTAAAAATCTAAATGTCATAGTGAATTACAAAAAAGTGTAAGCACTTGTTTTTCATTATAGTTAGGTGAATATCTATTTTTCTATATAGCTAAAGACTAGTGTATTGATAAAAAAAAATTGTAAAAGCTCATTAAAAAAATCTTTGGAATAAAAACCAAAAGATCAAATCATCAACAAACCTTTTATGGTTAAAACTTTTCTAAGTCGGGCCAATATGACCAAATACACATCAACAGATTCACATCAACTTTATTGTTGTGTTTAAAGTCAAGAGTAAATTCAAAAGAGCATATAATATGTGAGGTTTATTTAACACATCAGGAACAACATAGGAGTAATACAATTCCGGCAGTCTGAATTTGGCAGTAGCATTCACAAGATCACATTATATATGTGAGGTTACCTAAATTTACAAGAGAACATCCAAAACAAAAACTACAAATGCCTGTGCAAACTGCGAACCTCCAGAGGTTCTTCTGATGTAGAAGTACAGTCAACGACAATGTGTCTTGTTGAATGTATTTTGGTATCAATATCGGTACAAGAAGCCATGAAATGGCTGCGTGGCTCGACATCAGTGAAGTTAAGCCTGTTCGGTAATCCACAAAGACTAGGAGAGACGGAAACAATGCATGTATAAATCGAGACCTCTAAATCAATCTCGAAGGAAAAGATTAATTTAGTTAAACTAATCTCATGATCCCACAAGACCTTTAAATCGTGCATATGACATAATAACTACAAACAATATTGCAGAAACTAGTCCTGAAAGTATGACAACCTGCAATTGAATGAAACTCCAATGAGTTATATTAGATAGGGAGATAAAATGAGAATCTTACTGAATATGTTTAATTTACGACAAGTACCCATTTAAAAATGTAGCTGTGATCGGACATCCATGTATAAGGTATATTCATTCCAAAAATTGCAGCCACCAAAGAGTATATTGATATGCAAACAGTTCCAGAACTTAAGAAGAGCTCCAGCTGCATGCCAAGTATATTTTTGGGTTAATAATTACAACAATATGTTAATCTCTGTATCAGAACAAAAATTAAATCAAAAGATAGTAAACTATCAGGGTTGATCTATACGTCATCAAAGAAAAACAAAAATATATTCAGATAAAAAAATAGCAATTCTATGGAAAGTCTTGACAATGCTGGAGAGTCTTACCAGATAGCCACCATTGCACATCCCAAGCACAGGTAAACAGTTAGCGTTGGTCGGTGAAAACAAGCATAAGACTTTGCCACATCGTTGATTTTAGTGCAAATGAATGTTAGGTGGGCAGTCATTGCCGGTACTAGGCTCATTTAAGGAACATGGTTGCAGTTAACTTCTTCTAACCCGTTATAATTTATTCAGGAAGTCGAAATGAAAGTCCAACAAAAAGGTGAATGCTTATTTTCTCTGGTCTAAGCATCTTTACTAGAGTTTCCTCATACGATGCAACATAGCATTTTTGGAGCATCCGCAAATCAGACTACCAGATAAACTTTGTTGGTTTCGGAATTGGTACAAGATATTGGTCAGCCAGTTGCTTGCAAATTGCCGTACTATATTTCCTATATGACAAGCAAAGGTGCTAAACTGGATACAATTGACTGCAACATCACACATGCTGTCCATATGCATTCAGGATCATTTCCTCAATCAGTTGCAGCTCAAATAGCAAACATATAACCACAGACTACCAGCACTATTAAGCCTTGGCAATTTTGCAAGACAAAGGAGCACAGAGAATGCAGACTCATTTCAACTATGAATTATTAAATCATACTCGGTCCATATTTATGCCGAATTTCTGACTATAACGAAAGCATTGACTGTTCTTTAAGGCTCAAGAACGACTAAAAACTAGCACTTAACAGTTGTTTCTGAGATTAAGTCCATGTCTTTCACCCATTTACTGCATGTACAAAAGAGAGTGTAGAAATGCATTTGAGGCATACAAGCATTCGACCATACACATTTGAGAGGATTTTGATCAAATTAACAATATGCACAATGCTTTGATGAATAAACTTAAAGTAAGAAGTCCCAGACACAAGTTAGAAGATACTCAAACAAAGTAGCTAAGAAAAGATATGTACTCAATCCATATTCATCAAGGATTTTTAGTACAACCCTAATCTAGTAAAACTATATAAACAAATTATAGATACACAACAATGCTAGCAACAACAATGCCAAAGCCTTAAACCTAACAATATGTGATTGACTGTATGAACTAAAACAAATTAACGTGAGAGATTGTCATTGACAAATAGCATCAATTATATTTTTAATATCAAACCAATCAAACCCCAATCATAGCCATAAAATTAAACCCCAAGCCAAGTTTAGGACTTTGGTAAAATCAGTGTACAACGGAAAAATAAAAATAGCAAGACTTGTTCAAAAAAAAAATACCATTCAACACTGGGTCAACACATGTGCTCTATAACAAAAAGATACTTGAATTTTATGCTAGAAATGCATGGTAATACATAGGGCGGCCCTGAGATTTGTGAGGCCAAGGGCAAAATATTAATTATGGGCAGCATACCAACTATTAAATATACTATTGTGGGCCATTAACTATTAACTACTAAAGCGTCGTTTTTTCTAAAATTTTTGAATGGGCCCGGCCCCCGGGACACAAGCCTCTCTTGCCCCCTTATAGGGCCGGCCCTAGTAATACACCTAGCATGAACTATGGCTCAACAGCTTGAGACTCCAATACTCTTGGGATGCTTAACCCTTATACACATTCAAGAAAATTCTAATCTTAACACAAAAATTATCAATAAGTAGTAATACCTTGATATGATGAATGGATCTGATGAGGTCATTTGCGAGTTATAGCTAATACAGCTTTCTATCACTTCAACATCTTTCCAAATCCGAGAATAAGCTACACATTGTGTACGCACGAGTAATAAAACATCCTATATACAAGCAAGAATATCAAGTATCCTCAAAGAACCCCAGAATGACCAAGACATAGTCAACTCCTAATCCTTATGAGAGTCCAAAAGATATTATCAACTTCCCCTTCTCCAACATTCAAGAGAGTTCTTGCTGCTCCCCTTCCCGCAGTCCATTCTATACTAAAAAAAAGTATTGCATCTCACAAGGCTTTAAATAAAATCATGGCAAGATTGTTCTCAAACATACAACGTCAACGTAAGTCCATGTATACACAACAACAAGAATGCCAAAGCTTTAGTCCCAAAAAAATGGGGTCGTCTACAAGAAAAAGTATATCAGTTCCAGTGGTCATGCACATGGATTCTTCTTCTTCATTCATTACATATTCTACCATCTCAATCTGTATGTCTAGATTTTTCACATTCGTTTCCACTCATACCCTCCAAGGCATCTTCATTCTTCTTCGCCCTCTTTCTAAATCTCCTGATCTCCAACTTTCTATTTTCCTTATGGGTTTGCGAATACCCAGTCTTTGCATATGTCAAACCATCATAAACGATTCTCTTTCACCGTTTCTTCTATATTTACAACTTCTAAAACATTTCTTTTATTTTGAATTCCACCCCTCAAGGTATGTCCACTTATCCATCGAAACATTCACATTTTCGCTACTTCTATCTATTATACTATGATCTTTTCTAAAAGCCCCAACATTTGATCGATATAGTAGCGATGGTCTAATGGTCGTTCAACAAAACTTTCCTTTTAGCTTTAGGGGCATATCTCGATCATATAATATCCCAGTAGTCATTCTCCATTTTTGTCACCCACAATTCACTCAATGATTCACATCTTGCTAGATGTCCCCACAACTCTAAAATATGGGCTCGAGGTATTTGAAGAACCACTTGGAGCGATATATTTCTCTTCTAACTATAGTGCCTCTCGTTATTTGTTTTTGTTAAAAGTTACACTTCATGTGCTTTTTCCTTACTTCGACAACCCTCATAACTCAACTCTTGTCTCCATCGTTTTAACTCAACATTTACCCCATGCCTATTCTCATCTACTAAAACAATGCCATAATAAACAAAATGCATCAAGACATATCTTCTTGTATCGATCTATTTATCTCATCCAGGATCGGCGACCACTACAAAGAGAATGGGGCATAGGCTAAGCCTTTACATAGGTCAATTGCGATTGGAAAATCCTTTGTTGCCCCTCTACATGTCCTAACATTCATCTTTATTTCTTGATACATATCTTGCACTATATTTATGTATTTCTTGGAAATACCCTTTTTTTCCTTTGCCCATCAAAATACTTTTCTTAGTACCTTATTATATGCTTTTTCCAATTCAATAAATTTATGTGCAAGTCTCTTTTTTAAACCCTATAACACTCCATTTCTCTAAAAGATGAATTGCTTCCATTATAAATCTCCCTGCCATAAATCCAAATTGTTTCTTTGATATGCCAATACCATCTCATACGTAAGTCAATAAAAATGAAAGAGAATACAAAGGAACAACGAAGAAAACTAAATGAAGTATCACTTCAGCAAAGTCACAACCAATCTCAAGAAGCTTATATCATACCAGCTACAATAAACGAAAAAATTAATAAAGTGGAAAATTAGGAAGGAAACCATTGGCTATCATCAAAAATTCAACATTCAGCATCAATGTGAGGGTGGAGAGGCCTCGTTGGTTTCGATCAATTTGGGGATAAGGTGCACTTAAAGACACAAATGAGAAGAAACTTGATAAGGAGAATGTATATAAGTACATTTTTCAAGTAGAAACCAAGTTATAAGCTATTAACAAGGAACACTTTTATTACAATACTATACTTCATTTTTAAACAACTGTACTTGCCTCAAAAAGCTCTCTCATAGACAGGAGAAGTGTTATTAAAAAAAACAGAGGTAGTATAACTATTATTCATGACATCAATACACCAATAAGATAAGGCTTATGTTAATTCAAGATTTACAGGAAAAGGCAATTTTGATGCTCAGACTTGGCAAGTACACGTGCCATGTCCAAATGGTACCCCCTAGTCTCCTTTAGCATCCCTTGAGTTTACTCCTTTGACCTTATTGAAAAATTTAGCCCACCCATTTCTCTTGACATTGCCCATGATCTAATTTGATTGAGGGGAAAATGCAAAGGAACTTATAGAGTTAGAAAACAAGTGGTGAGGACAAGGGTTAGACGAACATTACCAAACTATAATAGTAGGTATTCATAACAACCATCATTGGTTGAAAATGGAAATGGAATAAGAAGTCTTAATAAGCACAGTTGGGATTCAATGATTTCTAACCCATTTTTTAGCTTGGATTAGAGGAATCGCATGGTCTTACATAGTTGCATGCATTACTCCTTACGTCCCTTTTTGTGTATTTGTAGTTGTTGCTACAATTATCAAGGAGGATGAGACAACGATGATACAATTTGATACAATGAATCAAAGAGTGAAAATAAAGAAAATTAATAAATAAGAGGTGGTGAGATAATAATGGGAGTTGGTGGGAGTAAAAGTGGAATTGGAATCGAATAAAAGAATAAAGAGTATGCCAAATAAGAAATATTTTATTAGAGACAAACAAAAGCTGAAATTTACATAGGGTTTACTAAGCAAAGGCTGGCATTGGGTTCAAGATAGTCTAAGGGTTTTCTTGAAGGCCCAAGTGCTCTTAAAAATCATTCTTATATTTCAATTTAATGTGATGTTATTTTAGTTTTTGTCAATTTAGAATAATTCCTAAGGTAGTTGATTTAATCTTTTAATTGCTTGAAAATTGGGTCGATGGATCTGAAATTATGCAGATATATGTATCGATAATTCACACTTTTCAACTTGAAAGCTTGTTCATAACGTGAAATAACATAGATGAAAGAGCTAGTAAAGAGAGATAAGAGACTCAATTCGTTGGAGTATTGGACTACAATAAGAACCTAAATATGTAAGAGGAAGTGAATCCTTATAGGTTCAACTGCACCACAAACTTAACGTAAGAACTAATCTTAGTTTTCCAAACTCTAGAAACCAGTTTTTAGAATCAAATTTTTAAACTTGTTTCAATGTTTTTCCATCTACTAAACAAAGTTTTTACTAATTGATTCCACCGAAATTAAGCACAAAATCCTAGACTATAGATTAGTTAATCTTCTCTCCAGCTCCGCTCCACAGAAACATCACAATTCAAATTGAAAGATTGACCTAATAATCACCGAGAGGGAAAGATTTGGCAGTGTGATCCTTAAAAGAGAAGTAACATTGATTGTGGTATTCTTGTTTACATAAAACGCACATGTATGCTATGCACACACTTTCACCCACAGAGCTCACATGCACATCCATGTTTAAGATACATCTAGTAAAAAAAAAGTAAATCAAACACTTGATCAATAACAAAGTATGTGGTATGAACTAATACTTCTAAGTAATAGCAAGTCTAAAACCCTAGTCGCCTTCCTCTCCTTTTCTCTCTTCTATCTCTAAAAAAAACTCTAATCTCCATAGTTGGTTTGGGACTATCATCAACCTTTTGGTTGATGGTAAGCCCCTAATTTGTGCGTTTTAAGCTTTTTGAATATGATTAGAATAAATATTTGTCTTCTCTCTTCAGGAGAGTTGTTCTACCCATTCATTGGATTGATTCTACCCAAATATTGGGTTTCTACCCAAATATTGGGTTTTGATCTCTCTCTCCTTGTGAGAGTTTGGAGTCATAAAATTTGGTTTCTAATTGATTTGTTGGTTGAGATTAATGCGATAATGCAGCAGACACTAAAATTGTAATCACCATCAACTACATCAAATTCAATTCTATCTCAAGACTACAACAGATCGAAAGACCCCATCATAAAGAGCTGTGTCAAACAACGATGAGGAAGAGGAAATTCAGATTTGTCAGATCTCATATACAACGACCGTAGTTTTGTTAATTGTGAATTATATTTGGTTAAAATTGTTATGTACTTACTAATTTTTATCTCTAATGTAGATGTCGTATGACTCTTAATTAATGAATTAGGTATTATTCAAAAAAAAAGTATGTGGTATGAACTTAAAAGGCAAATTGGTAATAGTAGAAAGAGTTTAAAATACTGAATATTAGTGGCTATGTCCCCATGTTCATGTTGTAAATTTGTAGAATTATCAACTATGACTAGGTATCTCGAAGTAAAAATTATTTGCACCACTCTAAATTAATTACAAATTTGAATCATAGAAGATTGGATGGGAAGATCTGAAAATCAAGGGAAAACATCAAAGACTATCGAGTTATCATAAAACAGACTTGAAGATAAAGACTATAGAATGACATCATACAGGTGGCACCAAAAACAAAATATAGTAGACATTCCCCTCTGTTAAATACAACTATTTCCCCTATTATAGTGTATATCATTAAGAGGAAATTTTAATAGAATCTTTAAGGAAGATTTTTTGTGTGTGTTAGAAGTGGAACTGGGTGAAGGGAGCACACCTGAATCAACTGGTTTCGATGATTGTCAAGCTGCACGGTTAATATCAAGATTCAGTACGAAAAAAAGATATTCATAAATCAAAAAAAGGTAATGTTTAGACTAAATTGGTTTCAATGGACAAAATTACCTGAATGTTGATGTAATCCTCAGTGTCATCTATATATTCACGAAGCTGCAAGCTCAAATTGAAAAACGTCAACTATTGGTCATAAAACATTCCTTTAGATGAACTGCATATTATGCATATATCAAGACAATATTCATTACCAGAATGACCAACCAACAAGGACATGATTCAACTAACCAACTACGGAATTATTCTTGTTTCTTTCCTAACCTCAAGGAACAAAAATGGAAAAAAGCTATTGCAGTTTAGACTCCTAATGCACCAACGTTGCACCATTTTCCATGACAATGATATGAACATCTACAATAGTTTCCTAAATAAGTCATAAATATTAAGGGGGCATTTGTTGTGGGGGTACTAAGAAAGGCAAACAATAAAAATCAAGGTCACCCTTAGGTAGTGTACTATTAATGGTTTACTTCCCTTTCCATGTATCTTCTTTTAAAACTCCATTAAATTCCTATACACTCTACTATAAGCCCATCATCCAATGAGTTCAAAAAATGCTATAATCCTCTTTCACCATGGAACCTTTGTCTAACATTGACTACCATCTATGGAGCTCACTGCATCCTATGCACCACCTTCATAAACCATACCTCACCATATAGGCAACCACACAATCAGTTGATCACCATCGAACCTCGACTCCAAACACGAAGGATACACATGCATCATCATCACACTTCATCCCGCCATATTGCAAAAAGAAAGTCGCATCGCATTGTATCAGCCGTGTTGTTAAAGTTTTCCAAAAATAAGAATCAATATTCCCAATTTAAAGGTGTAAAAAAACACATTTTGGGTTGTATCAAGGGACATTTCATGCTTTCAACTGATATATATATTAAGATAGCTGCATCACTTCAGTTACCACGGTCGCGACCGTTACCGTATTTTTGTACTATGATTCTAGCTAATTACTTGAAAATATAAAAAAAGAGCAAGAACTAAAATGATAAGAAAGGAGGCCAAAAAAGATCACAAAATTAAATAAAAGTCTTGGAAAATCTCAAACGGCAACCTTATAGAGCTCTACCTAATAGAATGATGTTCTTAATTAAGCCTTTAGATAAGAAAGAGGTAGACCAATGACATGAATAACATAATTGAAAAATAGATAAAAATTTGAAATTTGTTGGAGCATATGATAGTAGATTGAAACGAACGAAGGGGACAAATATATGTGGATAATCATTGGAATCGATTGTGTAAGTTGTACAGTATTGAAAAGCGTTTAAATTTTTGGGATTAAGCCATTGACATTGTTGTCGAAATTTGCCACAAAAATCGTAGATTTGAAAGTAAACCAAATTGACTACCTTAGAGTTAATTTTTGAAGAAGTGATATTGATAGTGATGTGATTCTAAATTTCCAATATAAATAAGTTTGTAGCAGTTGCAAATTGAGGTGGTTTAGAGATAGTTTCATAGTTACACATACATGGAGGTCTAAATTTATGATTTGTGATGGAGTGAGAAATGTATGCATTAGTCTATAAATGAAATTGAAATCAATAGCTTGTCATCATGTTTAAATTATATTATATCTTTATTTTTTTTTCCCTTTCTCCCCCTTAACTAATTAGTGCACAAATAATTTTTTGCAAAAATAAAAAATGTTAATATGATCAAAACAATGCGACTCACACTCTAAGTGCATGCAAGTAGATCCAATTCACCTCAATAGATTTTTACAAAACAAAAATTGTTATTGTTGATCAAACTTTCTTTTGGTGATATGATTTTTGTAGAATGACACTTTAATAGTAAAAGTGTGCACTTCCTTGTTCAAATCCCACTACAAGAGGTGTGCCTCAATGCATTTTATGCCTTGTTCGCCTCCTCTTTAAGCTGGGTAATTAACTTAAGCTTGCTTTATGAAAAAGAATTAAAACTTGAAATTTAAGTTCACTTGAATATGAAGTTCAAGGAAAAAGAAGAAAATAATTTTGGTCATTCTTCATATTCTAATAACCTTTTGTGTCTTGTTTTGCCTCGCGCTTTTTGAATCTAATGATACTTATCCTGCTGATTTCAAATATATTTTTTAAAGATTAAAATTGATTTATACATATTCTTTGGTACTATTCGCTAGCAAACTAATTTAAAATTGAATTTCATTGAACAATACTAATGTTTACAAATTTAATTCAGTGATCAAAGTATGTATATAAGGTACTGGTATTCATATATTTATTACGAAGTGAACATAGTCGTAGCTAACTTACAAGAGCTTATATACCCAATTAAAACCAAAAAAATGTAAACATCTAAATCACACTTATTTCCTCCATATGTAAGATGCTTCTTATCACAAATCTACTGATGCTATGAACGTTGTTGATACTAATCGGATATTGTTTCTACCTAGTAAGGGTATTTCTTTCAAGACAAAAGGAAAATTTGACAACATAGTGCAAATTTAAGGCCACATCGCATCGATTTATCCCCTTATAAAGGTTTTTAAATAATCAAATCGATATTTCCCACATTCTAAAGGTGTAACACATTGCATTTTGAGCCATACAAAGGGATATCTTACTCCTTCATTAGCTATGTGGTGTTATGAATTACAATAATTTCATCAAGCCCACTACTACATCATCGTGTTGTTACCGCGATTGAATGTTACCGTATTTTTTTCACAATGAACGACACTCGTTAAGGGCTCGGCAAAATGTTCTTGGGTTGAGCTTTGGTTAGGAACTATAATTAGAAAAGTAGAAATATAATTAGAAAAGTAGATATTAGGTAAGAGATGATGGCATGATGCCTTGAACAAACTATTATCTTGTGTGTCACTTCAACTCATATCCTCTTATTTCCAACAAAATTCTTTATTTCTTATAATTATTTGAATTTTTTTTTTATATTTCTTCCCTTAACCTCTAGACCGATGTTGAGGTCCCTCCGTATACCAAATAAACATTTTCACATGGATACAAGTAGAATAGCAAAAGAACGCAACGTAACTAAAAAATCACATAATAAGATCTAATAAATCTTTATAGCACATACCGCTGTCAATTTATTCAATGTCCCATCAATTTGCATGAAGTAAGCCTGAAAGTGAAATCCAAAGAAAATAAAGATTGTAATTTACACTTTGCACCAAATTGAAACACATGAAATATCAAATTATTGAAGACAAAATAATGCAAGAAAACAACACATTAGAGTACGTTAAATCTATAAACTCATAAAGGATATGGTTATAACCTCTAGCAACATCTCAAGTTCCTCCACATCATTCTCGTCACCACGACCAGTGATCACACTAGCTCTACTAGCTCTTGATATTTTAGAGCCAATTGTAGGAGAACCAGGGAACCAAGCTGCTCCTGATCCACTTACAGGAGAAGAAGGAGCCAACTTTCTGGACAAGTAAAGGTCGGCCATATCATCGTCATCATCTAAAAGTTGTTCAAGCTCGTCTCTCACCTACACTCAAAGAATGTATGTAAAAATACAAACATGCATATTTTATTCAAATAAATTTTCTTGGTAATGAATGAACAAACATCTTGCTTTGATCTACGACTACAAAATTTTATTACACAATTACACCAATGCTTCTAAGCGGCTCATACCTAGGCTCCCACCTAGGCAGGGTTTGGGGAGAACGGATGTACAAAATCCCAAGATTATGAGACACTGAGTCATGAAGGCAATGTACTAACGTATTATGTGGCTCAAAGATTTCTTCCCCATACATAAGGAACATGATGAACCAAGATAAATTTAGAGGCTTATTTAAGAAAGTCACCCTAGTAAGGATATTCATTGCAAAATAAAAAACTACCCTTGCTAAGACATTGAAATCATCAAATACAAACCTTATTTTAATAAGAATGGCCCTGTATATGCTACCAGATTTAGGTTCAAACTGTGTAATTCTTAGTGACAATTCTACTGGATTTAGATCAAACATTCTAAGTTGTATTTACTCTCAAGCAACAACTTTACCGAATTTAGGTTAAATCCAACTAAGCTTTACAATATACAAACCCATTCAAAGAGTTCAAAACACAATTTAAATTCTAGTTGATGTCTATTAATATTGTCCTTATCAATTTCAACCGCTTTTATTAACCACGTGCACTTGCACAATTGGGAGCATTAGGTTTAATGGTGAATCTAAAATCTTAATAGCACTATTTTATGTAATGGAAACATGATCAAAACTAAAAGAAAGAATGAGAGTGACAATAGAGGCCCAAACAAAAAAAGAAGCAATTCATCAAAACCCTTATTTTGTTGTTTTATTTGCTAGATTCAAGTATGAATCATAGGTTTGTTCTATATTCAAAGAAATACAAAATATCATTCTAGCTCCTTCAAAGCAATAAGATTGATGTATAATTTGCTAGGAATTGCAACTCGATTTGGAGAGTAGAGAACGAAAGTGTTTATAACTCCTCAACTCAAAAGGCTTTCATAAATTACTTAAGGAGTCGTAATTCATTTCATCCTTGTCATTAATCACTACTAGTAACTAGCCTAGTTCGCATCAAATAATGTTTGTCAGAAAGCATCATAATCTACTAAAACATACAACAATTACGAATCTTCCTAAGGATCAATGTAAATTACTTAAATGTTATCCTACATCTTCCAGTGTCATAGCTATAATTCTGCATCTTTCCAAAAATCAATTTTTAAACACAGAAATATTATTGCATGTGCCTGCTTGCAACCTATTAACCTCAGTATAAGAGGCTTCCCATAAGCTAAAAAGGAAGAACATGATGGTGAACATGGAATCGAACTTAAAACACAGAGATAAACAATATGTAACACGCTTTTGAGAGATCACATTATCAAATTATCTTCTATGGGAGAAACGTGCTTTTACAAAACTGCCAACAATAACCCTATTTCCCTCTCACATTCCCTCTAATTGTATAGAATTCTAATTTCCTTGACTCCCTTCCTTTTAACAGGTTGTCTTCTTTAACAAGATACATTTACTTTTGTCCCTCTGAGGGGCTCTAGAAAAATTGATTAAATCTAGGCTAAGCAAAATATATAAGGTGCATGTGCGCTTTTTACCCATGTTTTCACCTTGTACTTTTTTGTTTTAGTGCTTTTGGTTTTCTTTGGGGATAAACCTGGTTAAACTTCTTTTCAAGCTGTCCAATGAATTATTGTAATCCTTAAATCTTTAATTGTGCATAATTTAAAAAAAAAAAAAAGGAAAAATTGATATTATAGATATATGGTCTAGTCAAATTTTAGAGCCAATGAATCTTGGTTGAAAAAAAATTGAGTCAAGGTTCAAGGTTTTGTAGACGCAAACTCACCCTAGAATTAATCCATAACTCACCTATAATCTATGATAAACTTATTTTATACCTATTTTATATTCATTTCAACCATTATAGACCTAAACTTGACTAAAGACTCATTTTAGACTTGATTAGACCTTTAAAAAGTAGAAATTATAAAGTAACAACAATCATATTATTACCCATTAAGGACCTTTTAAGACCCTACACTCATTAAAGTGTGATCCTATTGGTCTAGATCTAGGTCTTGGTTTGGCTCTAGGACAAAAGATAAATGAGACACGATATAGTCTGGTTAGACCCAATGAAGGCGCCTAAGTTAGAACTCAATGTAAACTATGACACTCTGCATGCTAATTGCTAGAATGCTAACATGCAAGACACAACTTTGCATATGATACAACTCTTCAACCGCTAAGACGCCTACTCAACTACACTTCTACGAATACTAGAATTTTATGGACATACAAATTAAAAATATGTCCACCACAATCCCTTATTCTTACATTGACGAAAAATGTTTTTTGTAAAACCCACTGCTTGTAAGAGCGAAAGCAAAACCACCATAAAACTAATGAAATAGAAATATTGCTCATAATAACTAAACTAAATACTCCCACCGAACCAATTTAGATGTCCCATTTGCTTGGGCACGGTTATTAAGGATGGTGTGGGGTCCATTAAAAAGGGTAAGTAGTGAAGGGTAGTTGGGTAAGTAAGGTATATGGGGATATATTCGTAATTACTTGTGTGAACTAAGGATATTTAGGTAAAAAAAGATTGACAAAAATAGAAATGGGACAACTAAAAAGACTTTGTCAAATAAGGAAATGGGACAACTAAATTGGTTCGGAGGGAGTATAATACTTTAGCCAATTCCTTTATGACTCGTTGCTTGTCTCTTGATAATTTGCTTGTCTTTTCACAACTTAGATTCCATAGTTCATAGTAACACTCTCAAATTGCTTTCCAAGAACATATAAGAAAAGATATCAGGATTATCATTGTTACACTCTCAAATAGATTTCCAAAAACAACTAGGAAAATATGATGATCATTGGATCTATTTTCTTAGTTGTGAAGTATTTGATAAAGCATGGTCTTTCATGTTGATTGTTTTGGATCACATAGCAAACGCTATATGATGGAATTAAGGCTTTAACATTGTTATTGTTGTTGGTTGTTCATCAAACAAATGGCTAAATAATAAATTTAACAGTAAAGTTGTGTTACACTCAAAGGGCCAAAATTGTAGTCATTTTACAAGTTTTTATCTGATTATCTTGCTTGTATGAGCCTGGAAAACATTCAGTTAGAGTGAACTATAATTCAAGTGTCGATGAACAATCTCTAAGCACATAAAATGATATCTAGTTGCAAACACTCTTAACAGTCCATCCCCATTTCTGTACATGAAAAAAAGGTGAGGACTACTCAATATACTCGGAGATAAGTTTTCTAAAAAGTTGTCTCAAACAAAGAAAAGTAGTACCTTCTGAACACGAGCAGTCAACCTCGTCATTGCACTCTTCAGTTTTCTTACTCTGTCTAAGTTTCTACTACTAATCTGCACACAAAATCACAAACTACAAACATGTCAAGAAAGTAAACAATACAACAACAATGTCGGAGAACTAAAATGTAAACAATGCATAAATAACACCTAAAATGCCATACCTAGATTAATAATCATCAATAAATTTTTGGCAAATTAAAGATAAACCTAATGAGAATTCGAGAATAGGCACCAAAAGCATCATACATCAATGACATTAGAATAAATAACACTAGCTACATAGACTACCTTATAGCCACGGCCAACAAAAAATTGCACAATTAACTCACATGAAGTGACTTTTTTTTATGAGAAACTACAAGAACAATGTAGCTTCAACAATAGTACTAAAAAATCGAGGAAGATAGAGAGCATGCATAATTAGAACATGAAAACCATAAAAATGCGGAAACAAATAGCATAGAATTTTTTACACTTAGTCATTGTGACATATAACATGAGAAAATAACTCATTTAAGGTGATCAAAGAGCACTACATTTTCAAAAGGTATTGCTTCTGGATGAAAGCAATTCCTTATATGATGTTCCTTAATGATAGAAACCTAACCATATTATTCATATGATCTACTTATGTTCAAGAACAATGTAGACAATCTAACGTGTGCATACTTCATTTTATCTTAAACGAAGCTTATGAGTCAAAAACATCAACTAAATATCAAAATCTAAAGAAAACTTAATAATTTAATTAAAACAATAGTAAATATAATGAACAAAATATCTCACAACAGGAACATGACAATCCAAAAAAGTATAAGGCTATATAGTACAATTTTATGCTAGTAGAGGGACATCAACATTGAATAAGAGAAATAAATAAGGAAGTTTATCCCACGTGGCCACGTGACATAAATGGAATGCAAAAAAAATAAATCAATGTCATATAAAGTACATCCACATATTCTTAAACCCTAAATTCAGGAGCATGCATTAATAAGGTTGACAATGGTCTGGCCCTAAACAATAAAAGGCCTCATCATGCAAATTATACCCAATCTATCATTGCTGCCAAGTACATCAGTTGGTTAGGGTTTTCAAAATAAAAATCTAAGATCATTTGCTCAACACCTGATAAACTCATTTTGTATGCTTAAATGTTAATTTTTACTATTAGCTTTGACTTTTAGTGCCCTAATCTCAATAGCTATAATCAATATTAACTCCTTCCTTTCTTTTGCTGTTGTTGGAATTTTGACTTTTATAGACAAATTTTAAAAACTCTCACATATCCTAAATCTATTCTAAATGTAGGAAAATAAGTATATATAAAATTTAACATTACGAAAATGCATTTTTATACAAAATTTTAAATTGATTTTCTAGTCTTTTTTATTAAGACTTTTATGACCACGATATTTTTGATAATTTTACGCTTTTGATAATTTGAATTTAATGATTTTGATCACTCCTTATTTTAAATGTACAAATCAATGTATACTAATAAAATGTACTTATATGAAAAAAATAGTTTTATGCAAATTTTTCAATTATACTTTTATCACTTATTTTATAGAAAAAATTACCAGGAATAATACAACCTTTTACTTATTTCCCTACAATAATACCAACTTTTGATTAACCATGAATAATACCAACCGAGGGGGTGTTTCCTTAGAATATCCCTAACGTGTTAAAAATTAAACTATAGGAGATTAGATGACAAAAAAAATGGTAAATTAGTTAATAAACTAAAGTTGGTATTATTCTAGGAAAACAACTCCTTAAGTTAGTGTTATTCATGGTTAATCAAAATTTGGTATTATTATATGGAAAATAACGAAAGGTTGTATTATTCACGGTGATTTTTCCTATTTTATAATTGTTTTTAAATAATGTTGGTCGAAGTTGTTAAAGTCCAGACATAAAAGTCAAAATACCGAAAACAAAAATGGAAAGAGTATCAAATTGTGGTAATGTGCCTCCAGATTTTTAAGGCACTTTCCATGCCCACAAATGGCACAAATGAAAAAAAAAATTGTGCATAATATTAAGCTCACTTGGTTGAAGGCATTTGAAGAACAAGAGAACTAAAAATAGTCAAAAAGGACTATCAAGGTACACTAACCTTGGAAGTGAGCTCATCCAAGGCAGGATAAGCGGCCGCTTCTAGTTCAGTAGTACGTGCAGCAAGAAAGCTACAGATTGAGTCCAAAGCCACCTCAAGGGCACGGAATTCAAAGGGAGATTCTACAAAATTAATAGAGATAAACTAAAGAGAAGTGATACAAAAGAGTTGACATATGAAGAAGAAACAAAATAGTAAAAATAAAAAAAATAAAAAAATTTAAAAAGAAAACAATTAAGCCACCATATCCATCACCTGCTACCTCAATGCTAAGTGGCTACTTCTTAGGTGGTTTTGGAAGGTAATTTCTACAGCCTTACCCTTGTAAATAACAAAGAGGTTGTTTTTAATTGATCCATGGTTGCAAATATCCTCTAAAACATCACATTATAAGGACGCATAAATAACTTACGGTGTAAATATCCGTATACTCAAACCTCAAACTTAAGACTCTACCATATCATATTTCCACCAACTTTTATCCATTTTTTTTTATTCAGGCTCATACAAGACTCTTTCTAGTATTACACTATATTCCCAAACTTACTTTAAACTCTATTTTATACTTTTTCTTTATTTTTCAAGGAAACAAGGAAATAAACATCACATTGTCCCATCTCAAAAGTCTTGAAGTGAGTCTTATTTTTCAAGATTTAATTCAAGACTCAACATTTTCATTTACTTCACCATTAATAATCTTGGACAAAGACTCACTTACAAGACTCTCTCCAAGACTGATTTACTATTACCCTTCATCGAGCCATTTTACATAAGTCCAATATAGTGTTAAATAAAAGAAATATAGATCTTTGGCTCTATCAAGAATGACATTGCTATAAAAACCAATACACAATAACCAAAAATGTTGTTATATGTTATCATAAAAGCATATGTCAGGCTCCACATGAAATTGAAAATTTGCTGTGCAAGTAGCTCACCATCTTCTTCTGTAGCTTCCACATCATGTCCTCCCAACTCCTTCCCATCACTTTGAACTCTAAGTGCAGAACTTGCAGGACATAATCGCCTCTGAAGTTCTTGAACAACAGGAATTACATTTTCTTCCGAAGGGTCTCGAAGCAAAACCTATTGTATTTAAAAACAACCAACATTCTTATAAACATCAACTCACCAAGCCTCAGTCTTTCAGAAAAATAAATAACGAATATCTTAGTCTTGTTAAATGTATAAAATAATATGCGACACCAACTTATATCAATTTAGTCATATAAAACATTTTTAAAGGTGTCTTTAGGAAATGATCACCTTTTATACAAACTTAAAGCTAGCAAGTGTAAAACCAAGCCTAGAATTATTTCTCTAAACATAAGGAATGTACCTTAAAACCCATCACAGAACAGGAATTATTCAAATATGACAGACATAAATAGTAGTACAAGTCAACCATTCAATCCAGAGATTTGCAATGAATTATTTTTCATTTTTATAAAACAAAGTTGACTGAACCATTACAGCGTGAAAATCAAACTCGTCCAACTGACTAATACATCCTTTTACAGAAATCAAAGCAAACCAGTAAACAGAGAACTAAAAACAACATTGAAAAATAGTCAAATTCAGATAAATACCTCATCAGCTGTGATGATTGTCTTGATATGCTAATCACCCAACACAAAAAAAAATACAAAAGTTCATTAGCAAAAACCAAAAAATAGAGGCAAAAATGAAAATTAAAAGTGAGAAAAAAAAAAAAAAAAAAAAAAGGGGAAAAAACCTCCAAATTTAAAACAATTGCTTTCTCACGACCCAGAATAGTAGAAGGGTAAGAGAGAAGAGGATCTAGAATACGAAGATCACGAGCATGAATTTGAACACGATCCATAATAGCATACTTATCGAGATCAAGATTTGTACCCTGACCAGTTGAATCAAGCAATATCCAACTGCGTGAGCTTAACGCAGTTTTCTTCTTTAGAACAACGCCCAAATTAGGGTCGACTGGAACAACGTAACCTTCTCGCCCCATTGATACTACTGTTTCATTACAGGGAAATCAATACACAGTTTCTGATCGTGGCCGCCAAATAGAATGCAGAATGCAGAACATGGGGAGGTAATATCAGTTACACTGATGATATTGACTTTTAATTTTGGTTTTGGTAAACAAATCAACTGCTTTTTTTGGTATTATTATTATTCGCCTTCGTAGGGGCCTCCTTGAAGCACAATTTTTTCATTTTTCTTCTTGGATGCTTGTCTTTTGGCTGCTTTTGCCTGGTGATTCAGATTTTGAGGTCAGATTCAATTTTACTTTAGTATTGTAAGTCCCAATTCTTATTTTTCGCCATCCTTTCCATTTTACTTTAGAAATTACAAATTTCACTCAATAACACTCTTATCACTTCCAAAAACGCAAAATCTACACATAAAATTAATCGGAGCTAAAGTTTTGGAATCGAAGTCATTAACAAAACCTCGAGGTAATTTTTATTTTAATGAAATTCGAAAATAAAAAAAATTAAAAAAAAAATTATACCAGTCGCACAAAAAGTGCACTGGTATTTAAATTTTTATTTTTTGAATTTCGAATTATAAAATTTATTTTGTTTAATTAATTTATTTATTAAGTTATTGTTATTTAATAAATGTTGTAATAAATTATTTTATTTTAACATATTATATATTATGATAATGTTATTAAAATAATTAGTGTTGAATTTAAAAAATTTATTTAAATGTTTAATTATTTTTTAATATAATAATAATATATTAATAAAATTTAGTTGTTAATTAATTTTAAATTTTTTATTAATAATTTAAAATAATAATAATAATAATAATAATAATACATTCGCACAAAAACTACAACTGTACCTAGGTTGAGTCGCACAAAAAGTGCGACTGTACCTAGGTACATTCGCACTTTTTGTGCAACTGGTATTTAAATTTTTTTTTTTTGAATTTCGAATTATAAATTTTCTTTTGTTTAATTAATTTATTTTTTAAGTTATTGTTATTTAAAAAATGTTGTAATAAATTATTTTATTTTAATATATTATTATATTATGATAATGTTATTATAATAATTAGTTTTGGATTTAAATAATTTATTTAAATGTTTAATTATTTTTTAATATAATAATAATATATTAATTAAAATTTAGTTGTTAATTAATTTTTAATATAATAATTGTTAATAAAATTTTATTTTAGTTGTTAATTAAATTTTAGTTGTTTAATTATTTATTAATATAATATTTGTTTATTTGTTTTTATATGTGTGAATTATTTGAGTTGTTAATAATTTATATGATTGTAAGTGTTTATTAAATTTTCTTAAATGTTTATTAAATTAATATTGTAAGTGTAATTAAAATGAATATAACTTAATGTATTTTTTTATGCTTTTAATTTTTTATTAATAGTTTATTAAAATATGAAAATTGTAGAAAATGGCTAGAAATCAAGGAAAAGAAAAAGCGTTTTTTAGAGGGTTATTGAGCGGCAATAGTTCTAGGCCTAATTTACTGAGAGGGGGGTTATGGGTTCTACAAGGTGAGCCAGGCAGGAACAGGCGGCCAGACATAGTCAGGCCCAACGTTCGAGTACCCTAGACCATGTGCATAGTCGCTTTGAGTGCTAGACTAGCCTGCGTAGTAATATGGTCAGCTCAGGTGACGATGATACTGATTACGAAGATTCTGTTAGTCGAGAAGAGTCTGTCGGTCAGGATGAGTCTGCCGGTCATACTGTTGATTTGACGCTCATCAGAGAGCATGCCGATCAGTTTAGGATTAGAGGGCATAGCACGGCTAGCACTTCTGATCACGCAGAAGTCAGCCAGGTTGAGGATGCGGCTCCACGGGGGAGGAGGCGCTCACAGTCCGCGGACATGGACTGCTTGATCACATCACCCCAGCCCGGGGGCCCTTCCTTTACGGTTTGGTTTCGTTAAGGGGTTGAAAATTCAGGGGTGTTACACTGTTGACACCACTTTAATACCCAGCTATAGTGGGCACGTAGCAAAGGTTATATTTGAGGGATCGGAGCGCACGCCTCCGATTTTGGAATGTCGTCCTAGGAAGAGGACGTTGGATGCAATCATCAGACTACAGGACATGTCTGATGAGCTGTACGGGGTGTTACCTGTCACTCCTCTAGGTCGTTTGCCGTATATAATGCACCAATATATTGATAGTGCTCTTATTACGGCATTTGTGGAGAGGTGGCAGCCTGATACCAACACCTTCCACATGCCATGGGGGGAGATGACCATAATGTTGCACGACGTGCAACGCATTTTAGGAGTTGGCATTGACGGTTCACTTCCCGCTGAACCTGCTGGTGGTGACTGGAAGCTTGGTCTGGCTGGTCTGTTTGGGGAGCCAATTTCGGAGCTGCGTAGGAAGGGGTACTTCACCAGCGGAAGCATTAAAGTTGGTGAAATGTTGCAGCTATGCCACCGTTCTCAGTCTCTGGAGACTCAGGCTACTGCGTATTACATGGCTATAGTGGGTTCCACGCACTGGTGGATAAGACTAGAGTCGGGATGCGACCTCACCCTATACTTGCTGTGACTGCTGATCAGGATGAGATTGCTTGGGGTGCAGTGACGCTGGCTAACATGTATCACCAACTGGGTATGGCGACAAGGACTGGGTGCAAGACTATTGCTGGTTGTCTGACACTGTTGCAGACATGGATTTACGAGTACTTCTCATCCTTCTGCCCCCCATCCTCGTCAAGTTGATATGCCTAATAAGACTAAGGCGGAGATGTGGTCCCCGCAGAAGCCAATCCGTGAGCTGAGCAGACTGAGAGACTGTAGGAGTATACTGGACTCCATGACAGAACACAGATTTTGTACATGACCTCACACATCGTTATACTAATTATTTTAATTTTATATTATGTTGTTTATGTTAATTTTCTTTGTAAGCAAGTGGAATGGACTCCGTACATGACTTCTCCTAAGGCTTTATTGAACGAGCACCCATGCACCGCCTATATCAGGGGTATCACCTGTTTTGATATCGTGGAGGTGTATTTGCTTGAGAGGACAGTCAGACAGCTTGGTTTTGCATAAGCTATTCCCCCCCTCCGTTGAGACCTACCCAAGCTCTGCGACCAGCACAGGGTTCCTATTCAGTGACATTCGCTTCTATGTCTATGTACACAGAGATGTGGAGTAGGTTCCCCTATTGTGCCCGCGTTGGTGATTAGACACTGCGTCGAGCATCGGTTCCATCAAGGTTGTCCCTGAGTATATCGACTGGTTTAGAGTGTCTTCCCACACATTTCTCATCCCCGGTGAAGGACCTACTGCTGCGTTTGGTGCAGCGGATAACAGAGTTGAATACGTTAGTGTTTTTGTTTATCTATTTCATTTTTATGTGTCATTACCAAAATTGTTGTCTAATTTTTTGATAATATAATTGTTTTGTTTGTACAGTTTGCAGCTGAATTTCCAACTCGACTCGCACCATTGCTCAGGATGCCAGCTGTTGTTGATATGACGCTCCGGGAAAGACAGGTTGTTGATATGTATTTGGATGAACTTAGAGATTTGTTTGCCGAATGGCAAGCGTTTAGAGAGCACAACCCAGACATTTATGTTTGTATTGATGAAGAATTTGTATTATTACGTGTTACGTTTGATTCACTAACATATTTATTGACTAACATATTTATTCACTAACATAATTATGGAATGAATACTGTAAAAACAATTACTACAATGAATACAATTAATAAAATGAAAACACTAAGTACAATCAGTATAATAACACAATCAACACAATAACTACACAACATTGTACTATAGAGTATCTAAATTAACTGCATCTTTGGCGGTGTTATTTTGTTGTGGTCGTTGTACGCCGCACAATCTATTCCAAAGTGATATCCTGTTGCGATACTGTCTCTCTAAATCTCTACATGAATTGTTTGCTACTGCTCTCGAATTTTGCTGGACTTGCGGCAGTGGAGATGAATCATCGTTCATTAAAAGCTGAACATAATGATTCCCGTTCACCCAAAGAATATGTACAAGTTTATTAACACTATGCATTCCCCCTGTTCTCCTTAACGGAAGAACTAAACAATTATACATTGGATTACCATCGGCAGAGCCATAATACACAATTGCAATGTTGAGAAACGTTGCTGCAGAATAAAATGTTATCATTTCCATCCAATGACTATACGGGGCAGGTCCTTTGCTATGCGCACCAATTCTGTATATAGCATCCTCCACCAAACCTGCTGATAGATATACGCGTGCATATTGATCTCTATGCATTTCCATTTCCAAACTCATTGCATGTCATAAAAGAGGCCATGCCTCCTCGCCCCTTAACTCTGTGATGGCAATAGCTCTAAATCCACAGTTACCGTCACCTATAACATCAATCCAATCAAACAGGTACGGCGGAAGAATATACGGAATGTGATTTGGCCACGAAAAAAGTGAAAAATCACGACCTGCTGAACCATCTGAAAAACTAACAGTATATTAATATCAATCAATTGATCTAAAACATATATGATTATAGGAAAGGAAATACGGGTACCAGATAAGTTGAAACAAAAGTTAATTCCAACTGACGATTGGTTTATTCGGTTGCTAGATCTACCACTAGATCTCCCGCGTGATGAAGATCTGGATCCGCAACCCCTTGAGGACGATCTACTGTACTCAAACGCACTTTTATTTCTCCTGAGGGTTCTGCTTGTCGTTGGTCTTCCCTTCCTCGGTGGACTTGCTTGTGGCTCAGGTATATCGGTATCATCAGGGTGTAGTTCATGTTCAAGTACCTGAGACATGCGTCGTACAACTACGGGGTCAGCTTTTAAAAACTTCATCCACCAACGATTGAAAGTACTCTTTATCATCGGCGTTTGCATGCCGTAATTCTTCGTTGGCGTCTTCTTCTGCCTCTAAGTACTTTAACGTTTTCCAAAATGGATGTATATCGTCCAAGTACAAAGCACCATGAGACCTGATTGACAAGTAACAGTAATACGCGCAGGGTAATCTGTGGGTTCTTTGAATGACACAACCGCATTTGTCAAAAACATAACTCCCCAAGTTTAACATCCGGTTGTGCTCCATCATCAATTGTTCCAAGGCAAATATGGAAACATGATGATACAACGGTCTCAAAAAATTAAGCTGTGACGTCCTTGAAGGAAGAGTGTTGGCTTTCAACTCTACTGGTAGTCTGGTTACCCAAGTGAAAACATTTATTCGTCCACGCATGCACAAATTTCTCTTTATGAGGAATCCATGTTCCAGCCAAATATCGCACGACCCTCCTGTTCCTAGTCGACCAAGTAGACACAATCCCTTCCCACCTGTTTTCAAATTCAGGGATCTTCAGACTGTTAACCAAGGGGTTCCATTTTGTTTGCCTGAATATCTGCCCCTGTTGATTTCTCTTGCCGCTGCACAATTTGTCGGTCATGTTCTCCACGTCGTTGCCAATATGCCATACGCATAATAAATGTCATATATCTGCATTAAACAGAAAGTTAAAATTAATTGAGATATATATATAGTATATAGATCGACAATAATTAATCATTACAACCTGTTTACTGGAAAGACAACAAGAATAGCTGCAGACAAACCCTCATCCCGATCCGTTACGATTACGTTAGGCGTCTGAACTCTGCCGTAAATATCCCTCAACCTCTCCAACACCTAAGAATAAGATACAGCTGCCTCATCTCGCATCAAACAGAACGCAACTAAGAAGTTGTAATTGGTTGGCGTCATTCCAATGATTTCGCAAAGGGGCCACTTTTGCTTATTAGTTTTGTAAGTTGTGTCTATCAACACAACATGGGGCCACGAACGTATCATCTACATAGATGTTGGATTCGCAATCAATAATCTACTCAACTGCCCCTCACTATCCAAGTCTGTCTAGACTACATAATTATGCTCTGTGGCCATATATAGACAGTGTTGAAGAGGAGTCCTACCATCCATCTCTTCTCTCCTTATTGATTGTCTTACATTATAAATTTGATTTATACTAGCAAAAAAACCAGGAAAATTCCTTCTAATTGATGTCATTATAAACGCTGGTTGCATGCCAATTGCACTGAGATCTCGTATGTGCTGCCTAATATCGACAGTCATCCTATTTACTCTTATTTGACCATCTCTGTACATCAAGAACCGGTGGTTATGTCTTTCTTTTTCACCAGGAAACACTCTTACCGTCCAAGGTCTTTCCCCTGGTTTACGACTACTTCCTATAATCATAAATTTACACTCACAAGCCCTACTTTTGGAACCAGGTCGGGCAGCATTGTTTAAGTTATGCAAATCACCCCTTATATTACCGTAGCGATGACATCTTAATTACAAACTCACTCTAGAACGTCCTTCCTTTTGTTTATATGAAGCAAGTGTAAATTGAAAACCAATTCTTAGTGCTATCTCATCAGCCCAAGCATGTAAATCATCTACAGAATCAAATTCTCTATCGGTAAGAAATCTATCAGAATAATCTACATTATCCCCTAAGTTTTCAAAGTCCTGCAAATATAAATTTATTCATAATAACTAAAAGATTAAACTATTTAATATATTAACAATATCAATTAGTTTAATAATTCAAATTTCAATATATTAACAATATCAATAAAAAAATATGAAATAAAAAAATTTAAATAAATAAAATACATATATAAAATATAATAAATTAAAATAACATAAATAAATATTTAAGTAAACACAAAAAAATATATAAATATATGAGTAAATAAAATAATTTACTATAGTATTTAATAAATAATAATAACTTAAAAAATAATTATAATAAATAAAAAGAATTAATTTTTCAAAAAAATAATCAAACATTTAAATAAATTATTTAAATTCTAAACTAATTATCATAATAACATTATCATAATATAATAATATATTAAAATAAAATAAATTATTACAACATTTATTAAATAACAATAATTTAAAAAAAATTAATTAAACAAAAGAAATTTTATAATTCGAAGTTCAAAAAAAAAAATTAATACCAGTCGCACAAAAAGTGCGACTCTACCTAGGTCCAGTCGCACTTTTTGTGTGACTGGTATTATTTTTTTATTATTTTTTATTAAACTATTAATAAAAAATTTAAAATTAATTAATAACTAAATTTTAATTAATATATTATTATTATATTAAAAAATAACAAACATTTAAATAAATTATTTAAATTCAAAACTAATTATTATAATAACATTATCATGATGTAATAATATATTAAAATAAAATAATTTATTACAACATTTATTAAATAAAAATAACTTAAAAAATAAATAATTAAACAAAAGAAATTTTATAATTCGAAATTCAAAAAAAAAATAAATAAATAAATAAAGAAATTTAATACCAGTCGCACTTTTTATGCGACTCTACCTAGGTTTGGTCGCACATTTTGTGTGACTGGACTTTCTGGAATATTTTTTTTTTTTTGAAAAATTTTGAATTGATTAATTACTTACCGAATCGTTATCATGCTCGTTTTGGTATGCCATTGTTGTTCGATATACAATTTTAGCTTGTTTAAGTTAACGTAGTGTTTTTAGAGAGTTTTAGAGAGATTTTATAGCTTTTAGAGAGCTTTTAGAGAGATAGTACCGTGTTTGAATTCGTATATCCTACAAGGACGCTTCTGAAAATTCAATATATATATAGAGTCGCGATAATAATGTTATTAAGTGATAATAGTGTTATTAAGTGCGATTTACATTTGTTAAACAAGTTTTAAGTCCAGAGGCAAATTCGTAATTTCATTTGGGGGTGGTGATAAAATAAAAAGGGTGACAAAATGAATAATAATACCCTTGTAGGTTTCACCCCTCTATGCCAATGAAATGAAATCAATATAAAGTGACTGATTTTTATGAAAAATTATAAGTAACTAGTATAGAAACTCGTGTAATCATATTAATTTGTTAGTATAACCTCTAATTTATAGAAAATGGGACATTTGCTTTTTAACACTATTCACCTACTACTCTTAATTTGTATTTTATTCTTAATCCATAAATTAAAACATAGTCAAGGGGATCTTGTTTGATTCATCTCAATGTAAATATTAATAATATCCACTTTTTATAATAATTTGTTATGTATAATAAGAGATATTAAAGCATTGAATAAGTACATTGAATAGTGTGAAAAAGTATGTCCTTTTTTTATGAATTGGAGGGATTATAATACAAAAAGTTTTAAATAATAATGTAAGTATATACTATCATTATTGAATTTACCAATTACATCACTTTTTTAAATTAAAACATAATTATTGACTTTTTAAACTTATTTATCTAATATACAACTTTTTCTCATTCAATTAATCATATTAAATTCTAAGTTAACTAAATAAAATTACTATAGTAAATCATACAAATACTTTACCTAATTTAGCTGCGATTTTAAACAAAAAATATTAGTTTTTAAATAAGACAAATATTGTAATATAAATTATAATTAACTATTATCTACTATACATAATCTTTTGATCTTATTTCTCATCCTAAGACAAAACATGCATTAAGTCAAAATTTTTACTATATTTATTTTCTTAATTATTGTTATATATTTCAATTTATTCATTTACCATTTTAGTCATTTACTAAATAAAAATTAATCAATATGACATGTAATCATTTCACATCCGATGATATTTTCCATTTGTCATGCCTATTTAGAAAATAACACTTGGAATTTTTCAACACTTTTATAATATTGTTTGATTGATTGTTTGTTTGATTAATGTATGATTTTTAGTCATACTATTAATAAATGAAAATTAATTAATATGACATGTAATCATTTCACATTCAATGATATTTTTTCATTTGTCATGCCTCTTTAAAAAATGAGGCTTGTAATTTCCAATGTTTATTGTATTGTATGATTTGTTATGCCTTATTAAAAGATGACACCTGGAATTTTCTAACAATTTAATAGTATTGTATGATGTATGATTGTGAAAAAAAATTCTCCCTCCTATTGACCACATGTGTCCCATTTGACTTTTTACCAATTTTTAGATGATGAAATAAGACCACATGTGTAGGATAGAGAGAATCCAATTTAGAGTGAGGTTTAACATATGTGTAGGAGAGAAAGTTCAATTTATAGTCAAACGTAACCACATGTGTTGGAGAGAGAGTTCAATTATGGTTAAAAAAAATACCTAAAATAAAAATGAGACATTTGAAATGGCTTGACTCAAAATAAAAATGGAACACATGTGCTTAATAAGAGGGAGTATTAAATAAGAGAAAAATGAAATTGGGTAAAGGATATTCTTTTAAAAGAGTTTAAAGATGTAGTAAGGAGAGAGTGTTGATTAAGGTTATTCAAATATGTTTGATACGACCAACAATTCGGTATAACAGCCCGACTTAGTTATTGACTGATTAAGATAGGTTATTACGGGGTTTGCTTAACTCGAAGGAAACATATCTCAAACCATGACCTCCAGAGAGGTATTAAAAGGTCTAAACCTAACTATAATAACTAATCTCAAAGCCAAACAGCTAAAATTCAATTCAAAACACATTCAGAAACTACACAAGTCTAAGATAAGTCTACAAAATCAAACTATTACAAAGCTTCACTATGGACCACATGGTCTCTACAAAAACTATCTAACACAAAATCGAAAAATCCTCAAAAAGTGCTCTAATCACCTTTGTTATCTCTCTTTTTCCCGATCAAGACTGGTCTGCGAGAAATCTAAAAGAAGTAAATAACAGGGAGTCAGAATTCACTGAATGAGAACAAGTAATCCAAAACAAAACAAAACATGATAAAACAAAATAAAAAACTCAAAAGCAACATCAGTTCTAGATTTTATGCGCACTAGGAGTCTAGTTGAAAGGAACCCCATAACTCTTATTTCAATATTTCAATGTATCTCTTGGGTAAAGCTAGTCAATATTTCAATGCACGCCTCAAACATAGGAAGTATGGAAAATGGTCCCCTACTCCGTCAATGACCAGCTTATAAGCCCGATTCATTGACCATATCACAATAAAAGCAGAGTAAACTAAACAAATTTTTATCACAAAGGAACTTTAATGAAAATAATTTCAAGAAATGTAGTCTGGGAAGAGTTTTTTTTTCAAGAGATTGCAACTGCTCAACAATAACGTCGCTTCAACAAATTGAGTCCAGCTCACAGCTATCAACTAGAAGGGATTTTCGACGAAGTCATCTCCTAAAGCATAACAATAAATATAATGTCACTGAGGTGCGTTCGATGTTACTAAACTTAACATATAATTACATCTGCTCGACTGTAGCTTAAACCAATATTCCTTTCTAACATTTCTATTTATAAAACAATTGTGCATGTTCTAATTCAAACCCCCAATTTATCATCAAAACATTATAACTATAATATGAACTAATTCACATTCTTTTAGAGATTACTCACCTCCATTATCCTATTTATATTTTCAACTAAACTCCATGTGTACATTCAAACCCAAACTCAAGAATCCTCAAAAAAATTTAATAATCTTCTTCAAGAATATCAAACTATCTAGTCAATATAACAACAATCGTTCTATCCTACAATCAATGGTTGTCAGAAGAATCTCCGAATTTATTTATAGACACCAAACTATTCAATACTTTCACAAGTACTAAACCTTTCCCAAAAACCCCTAATCTCAATAATTTCATAACTTTGTACTTAACCATCAAGATTAACAAACTTAACCCAATATCCAATAATTTGCTAATATTTGTCATCTGTCCAATATATAACTAAAACAAGTGTAGTAAACAAGTTGAGATAGTAAGGTGGTCTTCAATCAAGACTAATGATTTGGCAAATAGAATTAATGAAACAAAAACATAGTAAAAGTTAAAGTGGGAATATGTATATATCAATGTAAGAATTAGCAAAATTAAAAAAAGAAATGATACCTTATTCAATGAGTTTTGGGTATTGTTCAACCAAGAAAAAGAGTTGCTGAATTTCAAGCATTAAGTGTTGTACAACCTGAACTCGAATGAAATTTAGAAAAGAAGGGGGTTACGTTGTTATTCAATTCGAATCTCTGGTCCACAATCAAAAGAAATGCAAGCGCAAGAAATAAGAAGAATTTTTGCAGAATCTGAAACAAACTTCAGAAGAAGAACAGTGGTCGATGTGCTATGGTTTTTGTAGAGATTCAGCAGGATTCGCCATTGTAAGATTCAATGAGGTAAGGAAGGAAGAAATGAGGGAGAAGGCGAGCAATTAAGGTTTGAGAAAAGTAAAGGAAGGTGATGTTGTACTCGACACTCTACAAGCAACAATGGCGATTAGGGCATTTTCGAAAACAGAGAATCAATGGGCAGGGAAATGTTGTGCAACTGGATCGAAATTTCAAAGAGAGCAGGAATGAGATGGCTGCCAAGATTATTTGGTTATGAGTTTAAGGAAGGAAATGAATAGTGCAAGGGGAAAAGGAAGATTGATGTTTAGGGCTTTCTTAGAAAGAAAACAAATATTAATATTAATAATATAAAAGAAAAGAAAAGAAATTGCTAATATCCCTGAACCCAAAATTATTTATTTATTCTATTACTAAGAACAAGTAAGCCCAACTTATGTGTTACCCAATCAATTCAAAGAACAATTGAAAAAAATAAGACAATTGAATAACTTTTTTTTCAAAATAAGCTCCGTGAAAATTTAATTTCAAAAATAAGCGTCCGCACATCCAAACATAAGTTTAGTAAAAGTCATTGTTACTAACAGCGAAAGACAAAAAAAATAAAAAAAAAAAATAAATAAAAGAGATAAGTCGCTGTTAGTAACAGCGACTTATGACTGTTATAATTTTCCAGTTTCCTTCTCCTTCATTTCACTTCACGCGTATTTGTTTTCCCCAATCACCTTCCGAAATCTCCCTCTTCTTTCCACCATTAAAATCAACTTCAATCCTTCAACTAAACTCATCAAATTTCAAGTTTGTACCACTAATTAATTCTGTCATCTTCCTAATTCGTCCTAAGGTTTTTTTTTCTTTTTTTTTTTTTTCCATTTTCGGAATATTAGGGTTTACTGAATATTAATCATCTTTCACATTAATGTAGGTTCATAAACTTGCAATTTACTAATTCTTGTTGATCTACAGCTTATTGAGGTACGTTTTTATTATAAATTTTTTTATTTGGTGTTGATTTTCAAAATGTATGTCATGTATAGTGGTCATTTACACTTAAACTATACGAATATGTCGAATGCAGTTTTTATTTACCTTGATCTTCATAATTAAAAGTTTGTTCGTGAATTTGTTGTTGAATTTAAAATGTAAAGTGGTCATATATTTATGAACATGATGGTGATGTTGATTTTGTATGTGTTGTTGTAGAAATGGATTCATTTCGTGTGACTATTGTATGCTTTTGGAATTGTTCAATTCGATCAACTAGTAACAATGTTAAGTATGTTGGGGGAAGACGTAAACTGTTTGCATGCAACTCATACATGGATTTGAATGAATTTAAACATTTTATATGCTCTAAGATTGACATTTACACTACAAGAAGTACTGTTAATTTAAGTTTTAAGTACAATCTAAGTGGAGATTTGTTAGCTTTTCAGTTGAGGATGAGGAGGCTATAGATGCACTGTGGGAGTATTCAAGGTCTACCCCTACTCCTTCTTTAGAGTTATATGTAGAAGAGGTACCCCTAGGGAATGAAGATATCAATGTTGTAGAAACAAATGCATTCATAAATATAACTTCTTCTGCTCCTTCTCATACGCCCTTCCCTACCCAAGAAACCTAAAATCCTTTTATGCCATCTTCCTCTTATCCTTCTAATGAACCCAATCAACTTCAATTTCAAGTCTCAAATGATGATACTTTTAACTTAGAAGATACAAATGAGCCTTGGGATGATGTTAATAGTGAGAGTAATGAATTCGTTGAAGCTCCTTCTGAGGACGATGTGGGTGTTGACAAGGAGGCTCTAGCTAATGACATGACCTTAGGAAACATTCCAACAATCGTTGCTCCTACACCCTATGCACTGGTTCCCCCTCTAGATGAACACATGGAGGACAACTCTTGGAGGTCTTGGGATTGTGATACAACCTACACCGACGAAGGAGAGTTTCAAAAGGGTATGATAACAAGGATGCCTTGTTGGACGCTGTTAGATTGTATCATATTCGTAGGAACGTTGAGTACTGAACTGAGACTTCAAATCAAACCGTGCTCACCCTGAAGTGTAAGAGAGGGTGTGGTTGGAGGCTTAGGGCTAGGAAGAGCTCCTATTCACCATCATGGGAGATTGTTACATATAAAGGGAAGCATAGGGGTTGTGTATTAAGTACTGAAAATGTGTCAGCTGGACACATTCATTTGACATCTTCCGTGATTAACAATCTTATTAGAAGTTGTGTTGCTCAAGACCCATCAATTAAGGTCTCTGTCGTGCGTCAAATGGTCAAAGACCAATTTGGTGTCGAAGTGACCTATAAGCGGGCATGGTGTGCTAAACAGCAAGCCCTTCTCTCCATCTATGGTACATGGGAAGATTCTTATCCTCTTCTTCCATGCTTCTTGAAGGCATTGCAAGTTTCAAACCCTGGGACTGTAGTTGAGTGGTTCTTTAAGGAAGATAATGATGTCGGTGTGTATGTCCGTCCTAGTATTAGAACTTTCCAACGCGTGTTTTGGTCTTTCCAACCTAGTATTGAGAGATTCAAGCATTGCGAACCCCTTATTGCCATTGATGGAACACATTTGTATGGTAAGTATCGCCATACGTTGTTGACTGCGATTGCTCAAGATGGGAACAAGGGAATCTTCCCGCTTGCCTTTGCTTTGGTCGAAAAAGAATGCATAGCCGCGTAGTCTTGGTTTATGGCGTGTCTTCGTAAGCATGTGATGCATAGTCCAGGGTTATGCGTTATTTCCGATAGACATGCGGGCATTCTAGCAACCATAGAGGAGCCGGAATGGCGACCTCCGAACGCCCATCATAGGTTTTGCTTGCGGCATTTGTTAAGTAACTTCAACCGTCAAATGGGTAATGTGAAGTTGAAGAAGATGTTTGGACGGACTGCAGAGCAAAGACAAGCACATAAGGTCATCGAGGGATTGAAGGCCATTGGTGTTGCTAATCGAGAGGCTCTTTTTTGGATTGATCAAGTTGGTGATATGTGTAAATGGTCAATATGTCATGATGGAGGGTATAGGTATGGTGTTACTAATACCAACTTAGCCGAAGTGTTCAATAACGTGATGAAGGGTGTACGTTTCTTGCCCATAACTACTCTTGTGGAGTTCACCTTCTATCGTGTTAATGATTACTTTGTTAAAAGACGTGAGAATGCAAACGCGTGGCTAATTGGGGGAAATAAGTACACTTCACACGCCACTAGAATTATCACCCGTAACACCGAGAAGGCAAACTACCATGAGATCGTCGCATTTGACTACAGACAAGGCCTTTTCCAAGTTAAGACTGGACGTGGTAATAGAGGATCCGCCAAGGGTGGTAAAATACAAAGTGTGGATATGAGAGAGATGAAATGCACTTGTAACAAACCCTCCATATATCACTTACCTTGTTCTCATGTTCTTGCCGTATGTATTAAACGACATTTATTGTATGAGCGTTTTGTGGACTCCTGCTACACGACCCAGAGATATGTCAACACATATGAATCCATTAACTTGTCGTTGATTGATAAGAGATCATGGCCTCAATACACCGGTGGTGAGGTGATACACGATCCAGATCACATTCATGGACTAGGAAGACCTAAGTCTAGGAGGATCACGAACGAAATGGACGAAGGATCGCGGAGACGCAACACTTGTCGACGATGTGGTAGTGTCGGTTACAACACTAGAACTTGCACATCAAGGTAAACAGTATCTGTATTTGAGTATATAAACATAAAGATTATCAAACAAATAAATAACATAAGTAAACAATTTGAGTACTTCTTAAGTATTTTTTAGAATAAATAACGCTTAGTTATTGTTGAATTGCAGCAGAGATGGATCCAACAGCTCCAGGCCCTCTCGACCCTAGTGTGCTTACGATGCAGGCGGATCATAGGAGCAGTGTGCTTTGGGATGTCCAGGTAATTGAATTTACCCTTTTTGAATTTATATGCCTTAATACTTTAACTTTAAACTAACACAATATTTGCGTTTAGGTGTCCGACACGGAGACCATGTACACCAGGCATCCCGATTCTACTCCGTAGGCGATTGTCGCACGGATCTTCCCATATCTTCAGCTCGCGAGGTTGTATGACTTCCACCTTATCGCGTACGAGAGAGTCGATCGGGCGATAGTCACGGCTTTAGTCGAGCGGTGGCGCCAGGAGACCCATACTTTCCACCTACCTCTAGGTGAGGCTACCGTCACCTTACTTGACGTAGCTGTGCTTACACGGCTTCCCATCAAGGGACATGCCGTGTGCACCGATAGATGCCAACTCGAAAGTTGGCAAGACAACGTCTATAGATTATTAGGAGTCCGACCTCCTGCAGAGGTAACCAAAGGGAGCACCTTGCGCGTTACATGGCTTGCGCAGAACTTCTCGCACCTCCCTGAAGGTGCTAATGAGGCCACCATTGAGAGATACGCTAGGGCCTATCTCTTATATTTGATTGGTGCTGTCTTGTTCTCCGACAAGACTGGCAACCAAGTACAACTAGTGTACTTGACGTTGCTTGATACGTCATGGGAGGTCATCTCAGGGTACAGCTGGGATTCGGCAGCCCTAGCGTATCTGTACAGGAGACTTTGTGAAGCTTCACGGAAGAACGTGAAGGAGATCGCTGGGCCCCTGATTATTCTGCAGGTAATACTAACTTTACATGTTATCACTTTGTTTCTTTTATTAAATGTTTTTGTGTTTCTTTTACTTACTTATAATTGTAATTCATAGCTTTGGGCGTGGGAGCACATTCTCATTGGTCAACCGATGAGGAGTGTGGGACGTGGTGCATTTGCGCCACCAATTCTTCCACCCCCACATGTGCCGTATGGATCGCGGTGGTCCTTTGAAAGACGAACAAGGACCCACACAGGATCAGGCGTGGGTTTCTACCGCGATCAACTCGATCTACTACGAGCTGACCAGGTAAGAACCTCACTACAACTTATTTTGTAACTATCACATTGCGTAATTTATTAATCGAACTTTCACGTTTAGTTTCGATGGGACCCTTACCCCGCTGAGGCATACGCTGCATTGCCTCAGCACTCGGGCATATTGTACGGGGCGTGGAGAGCATATGTACCTCTAATCTGCTTCGACATAGTTGAAGTGCATCTCCCTGAGCGCGTACTGCGCCAGATTGGGATGGTACAGGGCATCCCGCCGCCATGTGACACAGAGGTGGAGCTCCATAACTCTCGCAAGGGTCGGGAGCCCAAGAACTGGCTGGAGATCAACGTTCGCCATGTCGCTCATTGGGAGCACAGGCTAGAGCTGCTGGCTCAAGGTGCGCCGATCGAGGCTGTAGACGCACCTACTTCGGCGGATTACATGCCGTGGTACTCAGACTTTTCGGCGATGAATCATTCCGCCAAGAACTACGGTGCCCGAACTACGGTGTCGGGTCCTCACAAGGTGCCACATCATCACAGTATTAATCACCTCCCCTACCCGAGCGTCATGCTACGGCCTCTTACTATCGTAGGAGATGTCGTAAACCGTCATAATTAGATAGGGTACAGGAGGAGGATTAGCATTAGAATACTGTTTGTATATTTTGAATATTTGTACAAACTCAATATTTGTAACATTTGGTCTTTTGTGTATAAATTGTAACATATATGTAGATGTATATATTTTTATCGTATTATCACACGTTTATTATGAATGAAATGATGTTAAGTACTTAGACTTTTCGGCGATGAATCATTCCACCAAGAATGCAGTATGAATTAAATCAAAAATAAAAAGACAATCATATTCAAATATGGAAAATGCTCTCGAAAATTCAACTGAATTTCATTCATGTTCAACGAATACATATCAAATTAAATAGTTCATTTGTTAAGCTAAACCAACGTCGCTAACTAGGATTGCTTCTTAGACTTTCTCATAATCCTTTCAGTCTCTTCTTTCCTATGTGTCATATCATCTATTTGTCTCTTGAGATTAAAAACCTCATCTTTAATCTCTTGTTTTTCCTTTTCAAGCCGTATTATTAAGTGTCTCTGCCATTTGGTACCCTCCGGATCAATCCATCTAAAGTATGTGCATCCTAATCCTTCAACCAAGTAGAAAGGGCAAGCAACAAAATCACGGCCTGGATCGAAGTCACTCCAATCTGTATTAATCTCAACTTCATAACCACAATCACAAAGCTCTTCAATACAATGCTCCTTTGACATCTACGGAACACATATAATATAGTAACGTAAGTAAACTTTCAAAAATAATATTAACATTTATAAATTGAGAGTAAGACTAACATAATACCTTATGTTACCTTTAAAAATGATTCAATAGAACAAGATTGATGTAGATTGGATATAATGAAGTATGGAAATGATGGAGTTATTTATAGAACATCATTACAACGGCTATTTTCAAGTTTGTAACGGCTATTTTTCTAATTAACAACGGCTAGTTTAATTCGTACAAAAAATAAATAAATAAAATAAAAGAGATAAGTCGCTGTTACTAACAGCGACTTAAGGAGTTGACCAGTCAACCCCTTAAGTCGCTGTTAATAATAACGACTTATGGCTTTTAATATATTTTTTTTTGGTCTTTCACTGTTACTAACAGCGACTTATACCAAACCAGTGCTTTGGATGTACGGACGCTTATTATGGTAATTAAGTTTTCACGGAGCTTATTTTGGGAAAAAAGTTGTTCAATTGTCTTATTTTATTCAAATCTTGTCAATTGAAATATATAATAATGCCTCGTTAATTAATTGATTGAATAATCCAAAAATGCAATTATTACATTATACCAAACTTGAAACAAACTTTGTTCTCGAAGTTAAACTCAATCCCATATTCAAATTTGAAATGTTACATTCTACCAAACTTGAAATGAACTTCGTCCTCGAAGTTAAACTCAACCCCAAAGTCTTGACTCAATAAATTCTCGAGTATACAGTAGTATTATGCACAACATAAAAAATTATGTTAACTAACTAACCTTAAGACTCTTACCAAGACCTAACCAAGAACTAGTTCCCCCTAAAATCTTAAGATTCTACCCAACATAGAATAAAGTTAGTCCCCGAACTTACTTCTCAAAGACTAAGGAGATGTAATATTTATAAAAATTATAAACATACTAATACATGAGTAAAAAAACCAAAGATAGTCACGTTTCATGCATCTTATGCCTTCCATGTGGCTTCCTCGGTAACATGGTTAGACAATAGCACTTTCACAAGTGCTACACTACCCCGTTGAGTATCATGCGTTATCCAATCTAAAATCTGAACATATGTCCCTTCGTACTGCAGGGTGTCAACAAGGGTTAGTTGTTGATTTTGTACTACACTTTCACAAGATATATTTATTCTACTAATATGTAAAAAAAATTTGTACATTCTTAGCAATCATCACATGAATTTCTAAAAGCTCAACTAAATCTATAGGCTTCAATATCCGAACAAACTAGTCTAAATCCATAACGTATGGCAAGATCCAACACTGAAAAGTTCACCGTTTACATCAAAATATGAACATTATATGCAACTCAATCACTAGGCTTAATAATTATATCATGCTCTTATCTTAGGCTTTTCTATCACAATGACTTGTAGTACTTTGTTTCCACTAACTCTTCTACTAAATATAAACATGATCAAAGTTCAACTCTATTATAACGAAAGCCCTATTGATCCTTTACAACAATTTGGTCCTCGCTTTCATGTATCAATCTATAATCTTTACCGTTGATGAAAAGATGGCTGTTGATGGTAAACCGATAACAACTAATAAGAAGACATAATTCTCGATCTAGAAAAGTATACTCTTTAACATATCAAAAAAATGATTGACAAGAAACAATAAAAGCACAAATACATTATCTGAAAACACTTCAAATGTTGCACCGACGAACTGAATCTTCTTATCATCACAATCCATCGTTAAACCGTTTCCCGTTTTACCTCGTAATCCATGTTGTTTTTCAATTCGTTAGAAAAATTCCATGTTGTTTTCCATGTCTCACGGTTGAAGCGTTATTTTGCCGCATCATCTCATGTTTTAGACTTAAAGCCTTTAGAACTTGACGCTACCTTATCTTATGCTTAACAAAACTTGTTCGTATTTTGGATACGAAGGTCCATAGTACTAGGAGGAACGATATTACCATAGTTAAAGTCCTAAGGGAAAATTACGAGAGAGATAGGTGGCTACATGGGAGACTGAATCCTCCATGTGAGAGAAGTACCCACACTTGTTTCAGGTTAGTAAAGTTACAGGGACATAACTTCCTTAAGAAGGGTCGAAAGCGATAGAATTTCGCGCAAATTATTAGATAAGTTGATGTGTGTTGTCAGTATATTGTGATCGTGACGTCCGTGATAAGAATCGTTAATATGTTGTCAATATGTTTTGTTTATGATCGAACCATTGAGTGGTGTCGTCAAATACTTTTAGTGTGGACTTTGGGCAAGTTACGAGGGCGTAACTTCTTTTAAGAGGGGTGATCTGTAACAGCCTGTTAATATATCATCTAAATAAAAAAAATTAATACATTATAGACGACTAGTTTAGGTGCCCGTGCATTACCCGGATTGTTTTATTTCGGTTGTTTATATAATGTGCATTTTAAAATATTGTAAATATTTATTTTTAATTTAATTTAATTTATTTATTGTTAGCAGAATGAAATTACAATCACGACTAGTTTAGGGGTTGGTGTGAGTTACATTGTGTTGTGGGCTTTTTGGTTAGTCCAGTGGTTGTTGGTTTATCATGACTCTATTCATTCATTTGTTACTCATATTATTTCTCCCTTTTTCTCTTGTGCTTCACATAGTGATTATCACATTTATATACGTACACATTCATTGAGTGAGGAGACCTTCTTCTTATTCTTCATATATATAATGGGTAATATTTGAGTGAGGAAATCTATACTTTCATTTAGAAGATGAGCTTGGAAACACAAATTGTGATAAAATTCAAAATTTTTCATGGTGTTTTATGATAGAGTTCATTTGTGCTTATTTGTGATTTTTGGGTTGATATCATTATTGGATACGGTGTTTATTGGTTTTTCATGAAGTGTTTGTGGTATCTTTAGTCTTGGGTCACTTGCTATCCTCTACTTAGCGCCACATTCCCAAATGTATCCCACCTTAACCCAAAGCCAACGTTACAACCCTTCATAAACCTGTTCGACTTGGTCTGATTAGTTTGTTTTGTGCTGGAGTGTAGATATGACACAATCTCCATGATTTACCCCTATTAGGTGTTTGATTCCCGAATCATCTTTAGTCGGATGATTATGAGCGAAACACGAACCATAATCAAACACATGAGCGTTATTGCATATTTCTCACATCTTTTGAGAAATAACCCGGGGAGCGTAGACTTGTGACCACTCTAGGTAGTGGGTGGCGTGGCCTGTGTTGTAGCTTATGTAGTGATCTCGAGTCAGTGGATCTGGTTTTTTTTCTTGGTATTGTGCTCTTTTGAGACCATTGCACTTGCACACCCATGGCTAGGGAAGAGTATCGCTCGTACACAGCTTGCGTTGTTTTGATTTCCACTCACCATGTATGTTAGTATTGGATTTGTGGGTTTCCTTCTGAAAACCCTCACGAGGCCTTACTCGTCCTCTGCGGAAGACCTAGGGGTTTAAAGGGCTTGTCGCACATGCTAAGTGCGACCGTGATTCCTACGAAAGTGAGTCTTAGGTTTTATTGCATTCCGTAGTTTAGTGTTGTTTTTGCCCCGCGCTTTCATGTTGCCCTGCTAGTTCTTTTGCTAGGGACTAGCAAAGGTTTGGCTTGGGGGAGTTGATGTGCTCTTTTTTAGAGCACATTTATCTCCTCATTATAGTATCGAGTCTCGCGTTTTAAATACATTTTACACACTTTACGCATGATTTTACCTTGTTCTTGTCTCCATGGTGTTTTGAGATAATTTTAGGAATTTTCGGAGATTTCAAGGTATTTTACATTGTGTACGAGACTTAGATGCTTTGATCGAAGATTAGCCACGCGTACCAAAGCTTTCCCAAGCATTCCAAGTCTTCTTCAAGGTCCCCGCAAACTCCATGGAAATGTGCTTGGACTTGCTGGAAACCCGAATGGTGCCCCATTCGGTCGAATGGGTGCCCATTCGGGCGAATGCACCTTCAATTCAGCCGAATTCAAACCCCAGACTGCGTGATTTCTTTTCTTCGCAAACCAAACTCCGAGGGTTTTTAGGGCTTTTTACCCCTTTTGTTCCTTAGCTTATAAATACCCCCTTGTATCTGAATAAACCCCATGCCTATTGAGAGAGCTCTTATGCCTCACTTTAGAACATCAAACATTTATTTCTTTTCTTCGTTTTAAACCCTAGATTAGATTTAATGTTCTTCATTTGTGCTTTCTCTACATTCATGTCACTTTATTTATGTAAGTTTATTTCTTTAATGCTTTGATGTCTTTATTGCTTTCCTTTATTGCTTTCTTTTATTTCTTTCCTTTAATGCTTTCATTTAATGCTTTCTTAGTTTATATTTAATGCTTTCATGTTCTTCAATTCCTTTAATGCTTTCTTTGTTCATTGCTTTTGTCTCTAATATGTTAGAGTAGTTTCTTTAAGGGTTTTAGGTTAGAGAAACCTTAGGTTTGGTCTTGTCTTCAATGTTTAGGATTAAGTTTGAGATTGATGATGGTTGTTGATAGATATTCGATTCGAATCTTGTCCTGCCACTCCTAGAGAGACATAGGGCGATTATAGGTTGTTCGCATGGCTTATAGGGTTACCAACTTCCTCTCGATATCTAGAGTGTCTTGATTGATTATCGTTTGAACTCCCTTGACCTAGCTTATCTTTATTTCCAATAGACCATCCTAGGGTGGACTTAGCCTACTCCCCGCTTGTCTTTCATTGTTGAGTTTCCCTTTTTATTCTTGTTAATAGTTAGGTTCACCCCACCAACCAACCTTCCACATAACTTTCCCACACCAAGTCTTTAGTCTAGCATCCCTTGTCCTTGTGGTTCGACCCCCGACTTACCATTACACTCGTTGTAGTAGTATTAGGGTGATTATAAATGTTGTTTGTATAACTAGACTTTTAGTATTACCGACGTGCTAGAAACCCGGTTATCAACATACATAATGAATCAATAGATATGTAGATACTCAATATCAAATGCATTATATTATATGTTATTTTTCTAATTAATGGAATACATTATATATTTTACGTTTAGTTACATTTATCAAATGAATTGGACTATATTCATTGTCTGAACTCACATCTTTTTTGTGTCTATTTTATGATTACACAGGGCAATTTAATACAATAATATATTATGGTATTAAATTATCTTGTGTAATCTTAAAATATTGTTAATTTTTCTTATAATTATTTGTTAATTGCATATCTTATAAATATTATAAAATTTATTCATATAATCTTACAAAAAGATAATTTGTTTCTTTAGAGAAAGTATATAAATATTCTCTGATTTTTTTTAGATTTTATTTAAATTGTAAGAATTAATTCAAAAAGTAATTTTAAATAACTTACTTTATTTAGCTATAAATTAATTTAGGAAAATAAAGTGACACATAATCAATCTTAAACCTTTTAAATTGATCTATTTGGCAATACTTTGAGAAAATTGACATTTGTTATTTTTCAGTTTTTTTATTATACTGTATGATTGCTTACGTGTCACAACCTCAATAAAAAGTTTCCCTCCAAAACTTAATATTGATGCCATTGTTATTATGACTAATATTTATATATTTGACTTTATTACTTTCTAACTATACATACAATATTATTCATATTGATTGATTTTATACTTTTTAGATCAAATCATTTAGGGGGCGTTTGGTTGGGGGCCTTAAGGAAAGGGGAAGGGAATGGAAATACCCCATTCCCTTTGATGTTGTTTGGTTCCCATTTTTAATGAATTCCTTTCCCCCATTTAAGTTTTAGGTTTACCCAAATGAGGTAAACCTCATTCCCCACCTCCCCCGTCACTTTGCCATTCCATTCCCTCCCTCATTCAGCAACCTCTCCTCTCCAAACCCTACTAGCGTACTGCCGCCATCGTTGGCATCTCCTTCAATTCGTCGCGCCTCGTTCATCTTCCTCAAGTTCTCATCTCTTCCTCGCGCGTCCTTCCTTCTGCTGCTGCGCCATTTTTCTCACTCTCGATTTTGCTGCCGCCATTGTCAAATGTAAGTTACTTGCTGATTTGAATCTCCTTTCTCTTCACTCCCTTTCCTTCACTGCTGCTATTATTTGCTGCTGCGCCATTGTTCTTGTTGATTCTCTGTTGTATCGCCATTTTTTGATTTTGAATTTGTGTTCAATCTCTGTTCAATTTCTGTTCAATCTAGTTGATTCTCTGTTGAATCACATTCGTGCTCTTGGGATTTAATGTTGGGTTGTTGGCGTGAAAGATTTTGGTAATTAAAGTTTGAAGTTTGAATCTCTGTTCAATTACTTGCTGGGTTGTTTAAAGTTTGAATGTTCTCTGTTTCCTGAAAGATTTTGGTGATTATGGTGATAATTGCTTGATTTAATTGTTCTGGTGATTATGGTGAGGACAATTTTCTAATTGAATTCAGAATTCCCAAAATTAGATTAATAATGATGATTAGTTCACATAATCCTGATTAATGTATGCTGTTTGTTGATAATGTATGCTGTTTGTTTTTGGATTTGGGTTTTTTTGTATGCTGTTTGTTTGGTTTTCAAGAATACATGGAAACAAGCTACTTGGTACTTCTTTGATGTTCTTATTGATGTTCATTTCTACAGAAAGTGGCTAGCATTGGTACTTCTTTGAAAAGGAAGAGAAATTGGGACTGTATTCGGTTCATAATTACTATGATTAATTGTGTTGTGTTGCTACATTTGATGTTGTACTCGATGAGAAAAACTATATACGATTCCCATTATCTTAAGCTTGATAAAAAAACTAGGAGAAAAATGAGATTGCACAACTTGAATAGAATGATTAGAGAAAGTGACACTTTGTGTAGGAACTATCTTCGTATAAATCGATACACATTTAGTGTACTTTTAGAGATGGTTAGAGATATTGGTGGATTAAATGAAACAAGAAACACATGTTTGGAGGAGATGGTTGCGGGTTTCTTATACACATTAGCTCACCATAAGAAAAATAGAATGATGGGTGCACATATTTATAGAAGTGGTGAAACTATTAGTAGACAATTTCATGCTTGTTTGTTAGCAATCTTAAAGTTACATGCTATTCTTCTTAAGAAACCAACACCAATACAAGAGGATTGCAACGATGAAAGATGGAAATATTTCAAGGTAAATAAAAACCAACACTTTAATTTGAGATAAAATAGAGAGACTATTACATAATTTAAAGTGATATTGTTTGTTTTGTAGAACTCATTAGGTGCCCTTGATGGTACAATGATTCTAGTGAATGTTCCTTGTGATGATCGATCCAAATATCAGACTAGAAAAGGTACCCTTGCTATGAATGTATTAGGAGTATGTTCACCCGAGATGGAATTTATATATGTCTTACCTGGTTGGGAGGGGTCGGCACACGATGGTCGGATTCTTCGAGATGCTATTTCTAGGCCTAATGGGTTGAAAGTTCCAAAAGGTAATTTGATTGACGTACTAGATTTTATTTGAAATTAACTTAGTAAGAGAGTAATATTTTTTTTTTAATTTGTCAAGGTTGTTATTATCTATGTGATGGAGGATATACTAATGGAAAAGGATTCCTTGCACCCTATAGAGGGCATCTTTATCATCTTAGAGAATGGAATAATGGCCCCCGACAACCCCAAACCGCAGAAGAATATTTCAACTTAAGGCATGCAAAAGCTAGAAATGTGATTGAGAGATGCTTTGGATTACTCAAGGGAAGATGGGGGATTCTTAGAAGTCCTTCTTGGTTTAGTTTACAAACACATGGTCGAATTGTACTTGCTTGTGCTTTATTACATAATTTGGTAAAGAGATACATGCTTGCAGAATTTGATGATAAGGACTTGTTTGAGGAAAATGATAGTGATGATAATGATGGTAATGATAATGATGGTGATGATAATGAGGAAGATGATGTGGAGTACATAACCTCCATTGCTGTAACCGATCCATGGACGAATTTTCGAAATACAATGGCCCAATATATGTTCAATGATTGGAGGGCTAGACAACGCAGACTTACTTTGTGATGTTATTCCTTTTTATTTAAAACCTCCATTTCTTGTATTTGAACTTCAGACTTGTATGTTTATTTCATGCTTGAATATTTCTTGTATTGAATATCTGTTGGTTCATTCCATTTTTATATACATGCAATTTTGTTTACTATGATCAGTATGGTTCAATTTTGTTTATTTGTATTGAATGTTATAGAGGATGGATGAAAGTAGTGCTAGTGGAGGTGGAAGGGGAAAAAACAAATGATTTTGGACTGCCCAAGAAGATAAGGCTCTTGTGGAAGCATTGTCAAAGTTAGCTGTTGATCCTCACTGGAGGTGTGAAAACGGATTTAGAAGCGGCTACATGGTTCGCTTAGAGGAGCTCATAGGTAAGGCTCTTCCTAGTTGTGGTTTGAAGGCTCTGCCACACATTGATTCTCGACTTAAGTCACTTATAGCCAAGTTTAGGGCTATTTCTCAAATGTTAAATACAAGTGGATTCGTCTGGGATGATGAAAAAAAAATGATTTCTGTAGATCGGGTTGTTTATGACGAGTTTTGCAAGGTATGCCAACCTTTGTATGTTTGAGATTGTTTGATGATGTTGTACATTTGATCAATTTGAGATTTTTTGGTTTTTCAGAATCAACCGAATTGCAAAAACCTGTTTGGAGTTTCATTTCCGCACTTTCATGAACTCATGAATGTTTACGGCAAGGATTATGCTTCCGGAAAACCAGCTGAAGATTATGTTGAAGCAATTAAGAATTTGCAAAATGTTGCCCCTCTGCAAGTTACACTTGATTCAAGTGATGATGAGGGAATTGATGCTAGTGGTAATGCCACTCAAACTGTTACTTCTCCTCCTGCCAAAAAGATGAAGACTGAAAAAACTTCTAAAAGAAGTAAGAGAGGAAATGCTGGTGAAGGTAGTTCTAATGAGTTGGCTAGCTTACAAGCATTTATGAAAGACATGAATGTTCATCTTTCAACTATGGCAAATGTGATGGACCGCACTGATGATCGTGAGCAAAAAGTAGTTGAACAGACTGAGAAAGTGTTAGAGGAACTACTCTCTTTTAATTTAGAAGGTGTAACTCCTAACCAAGTTTTTGAAGTGGCTAACATTCTAACCTCACAACCAAACAAGCTCCTGATATTTTCAAAGTGTCCCGACGCTTTGAAAAGTGCTTATGTTAAGAGTCTTCTTGGAGGAAATAGTAATGCTTAGATCTAATGTTGTGGTTCCATGAATGATTTTGAAAGGACTAGAACATTTTTCGTATGTATTTTGATCTACAAACAAGTGATTATATGTAATTAATCGAGCTACGTTGTTATGTTTTTTCAAAAAATAAGTTTTTCAAGTTTATCATATAACAACTACTTATTTTTGGAGAAAATATAAAAGAATTTAAAAACTCAAATTTTGATTCCTTAACTTGAACCAAACAGTCACAAAGGGAATCATTGAGCAGTTCATTCCGTTTCCTGAACACAACCAAACGACTAGGCTAAATTAGGGGAATCCATTCCTTTCTCCTTCATTCCCTTTCCTCATTCCATTTCGATTCCCTTGTGTGAACCAAACGCCCCCTTAATGTATTAGAAAATCATATATTTTATTTTATTTTTTCAAATTATTTATAAAATTTTATCAATTTTATATATTAAATGAGAATTATTTAATTAGTGTATTGGATATTTTGAGATGGTTAAAAGATAACATACTTTTATTAGGATTTTTTTTTATATTTATACTATTGGTTACTTAAATACAATGCTTGATTCTAATTAGGGATGGCAATGGGTCGGACTCGGCTTGGACTATCCCCCCTTCGACTTTGCTTCGGATAAATCTCGGACTATGTTTTTCAGTCCACCTCCATTTGGAGTCGGATTATGCATACTCCAACATTGCTCCGACTCGAACTCTCGAACCTCCGGCGGAGTTCGGATTATTATCAAGATTTATTCTTATCGATACTATTTTAATGATTTTAAAGCATGAAAAAGTTGATATAGATTAGTCTTTAATTACAACCTAACAAAGAAAATATGTCTTTCGAAAACAACATAATAAGAAAAATTAGTCTTACAATTACAATAAACAAAATAGTCCTTAGTTCCTTAAAATTACATTAACAAACATAAAAATTACATAAATGAAGTCTTCAATTCTTTGCTCAACATTACAACATCATTAAATCCATCCTTAGTTCCCTAACACAAGTTTATAAAAAAAAGTAATATCAGCATAAATGATGTAGTAAGCAAAAACTTAATTTTAAATAAATCAAAACTAAACATACCCATTATCATTCTTCTTCTATAGCTTCTACATCCTCGTCTTCAAAAATAGGTGCATATTGAAGGGGATTTGCTTTAGCGTCTACAAATTAGAAATAACAAGATTAATAAATAATATAATTATATTATTTCTTAATTGTACTTACTAATGAAAAAAACCATTAATGAAGTACTGTTAGGTTTAGTTTTTTTCTTTTTTTTTTTAATTTGTTTTACTCTTATGTCAACATTAATGAAGGGCTAAGATTGAAACCATTATGAAATCAATGGTTAAAATCCAAAATTCATGTGTCATTCATAGTTGTATGTAATTGGTTATTGAAAGTTTTTAAGGATAGATGAGGTGGACATTATCAAAACCATTCATTCATTCATCCACATTACACATTATCAATGACTTAAATTTAATTAATGGTAAATACTATTTTAATGATTTTTTTCTTAAAAAAGCTAATAAGCAATAAAATTGAATAAGAATTATTTAGAATTATGAGGTTATTAAATAACTTATATATAATGTAAACATAATTAAATAAAATTTTAATTTGTTATTAGTGGTTTAATTTCGTTTAATTCATAATAATTGACAACTTACAAGTTACAATTAAATCTTTAATATACTATCGATTAAGTATCTATGTAAGACAATAAGTCTATGATAGTCTAATAGATTGTTTTGATTAGTTTTGTTCATTCAACTTGATCAAACTTACAATATTCAATCTCACTTACAATTTAACGACATGGCTTCAAGACTATATTAGACAAGTTCCAATTAAATCTTTATTAAACGATCGATTAAGTTTCTAATTGATTAATATTAATTAATATATAGACTAATACTATATTTCTAATAGTTTATTTTAGTTAGTTTTAGGTTTAATTATACTTAAAAAACTTCAAAACTATGTAAGACTGTAAGTCTATAATAATCTAATCGATTGTTTTGATAAGTTTCATTCACTCAAGTTGATTAAACTTACAATATTCAATCTCACTTACAATGTAATTAGTTAATCAGATAGTCAGATGTCAAGTTTGCAATTTTGGTTAAAATAAACTTATTTTCATATAAAGTTCAAATTTTTCAAAATATAAAAATGCCTTAAATTAAAAGTTAAGTCGGATGTCGGGTCAAATCGGGTCGAGTCGGAGTCGGAGTCGGAGTTGGAGTCGGAGTCGAAGTCGGAGTCAGAGTTGGAGTCGGTCGGATTATCGGATTTTTTATGAGGACCAGCTCCGGTCCAACTCTAAATCGGACTCAGATTATATAATCAAATTCGGAGTCGGATATTTTCTAGCTCGGAGTCGAATCGGATTAAAATCCTCGGATCAGGGGCGGATTCGGACTGAATTGTCATCCCAAATTCTAATACGATTTAAGTTGTAACTATCTTTATGTAAGTCACATATATTTTTTATGACAAACAATTTAATTTTTATTTAAACTTTTATATAATAATTTTAATTAAATATTTATGTTAAATTTGACTTAAATCAAAAATCGATATATATATATATATATATATATATATATATATATATATATATATACATATACATATATATATACATATACATATATATATACATATATATATATATATATATATATATATATATATATATATATATATATATATATATATATATATATATATATATATATATATATATATATATATATATATATATATATATATATATATATATATATATATATATATATATATATATATATATATATATATATATATATATATCGGATATTTCATGATATACCACTGAGTTTCTTCGAAATTCACCATATACCACATAAAATGTTTTAATTCACCATATAC
>NC_080058.1:12206892-12291892 GCF_026212465.1 Amaranthus tricolor
TGCTGAGATGGATGTGTGGTAATACTATGATAGATAGGATAAGAAACCAGGAGTTCAGGGAAAAGTTAGGGGTTACACCTCTCTTCGCAAAGATGCGGGAGAACAGGTTGAGATGGTTTGGGCATGTGCAGAGAAAGATACATGATGCCCCAGTAAAAAGGATCGTATGCATCATAGTGGAGGGCAAGAGAAGTCGAGGAAGACCTAAGAAAACGTGCGAAGAACAGACTAAAAGTGATAAGCATGAACTTCACCTCTTCAAGGACCTGATCAAGAATAGGGGCAGTTGGCAGCGCCTTATCCATGTCTTAGATTACTAAATCCGTCCCATTTAACCATCGTTTGTTATAGTTCATTGCATTTAATTATCCCTCTTTACCTCCTTCTTTACTTTTATCTTTATTTTTAGTTATTTGTACGTATTCTATTTATTCTATTCGTAGGTTGCTGCTTTTTCTCTCTGAAAACCTTTCTCAAGCCGAGAGACTCTTTCACCACACTTTTCTCTATGGGTATAAGCTGTCGTCTTTCTTCCCTCCCCAAACTCTGACCATAGTTTTCTATGAGAGAGATACACTAGGTATATACACACACACATATATATATACATACACATATACATATACATATATATATATATATATATATATATATATATATATATATATATATATATATATGTGTGTGTGTGTGTGTGTGTGTGTGTGTGTGTGTGTGTGTGTGTGTGTGTGTGTGTGTGTGTGTGTGTGTGTGTACGGGATGGATACAATAAGAAGGGTGTTCAAAATGAGAAGGATATAAAACATTCTACACCATTAATTTAAATAAAATAAAAAAAATCTACGGTCATGATCAAACTAAAAACGCTAAATTATAAAAGTCATTATCTTACCCAAAAAAGATACTATGTCATAAATTTAAAGAATATTCTTAATTTATAACTTAGTATCGATTTTTTTATGTATAGTGACTACAAAAAAATCTTTCTTATATTTCTCATTTTAAAAGCGTTGTTATTTAATATTCTTTGGTATTCTTTTATTTGATTTGTGTGTTTATAAAATTCGATTATATAATTAGTAGTAAACTAACCTTTATATTATACTCCCTCCGAACCAATTTAGTTGTCTCATTTCCTTATTTGGTAAAGTCTTTTTAGTTGTCCCATTTCTATTTTTGTCAATTTTTTTTACCTAAATATCCTTAGTTTACACAAGTAATTACGAATATATCCCATGTACCTTACTTACCCAACTACCCTTCATTACTTACCCTTTTCTACTTACCCTTTACTACTTATTCTTTTTAATAGACCCCACACAATTTTTAATAACCGTGCCCAAGCAAATGGGACATCTAAATTGATTCGGAGGGAGTATCAATCAAAATTGGTTTACAACATAATGTTTTTATGATCGATAAAATTAATCAAATAATATTTCATCTCTATTTACGTTTAATGGGAAGACAATTTCCTCGAGCGAGGACATAATGATCGCATTATTAAATCTAAAAAATTGTAGGCAAGTATGTTCTGAGCAACGTCAGCGAAGGGGCAGCTGTTATGCATTAATTACTTGATCAGATAAGGCGGCTTGACGACATGTTTATTTTAAGGATTCGATCAGCTTATATGCATTACTTGGTCAGATAAGGTTGCTTGACGACATGTTTATTTTAATCATAATTTATTTTAATGTATTATTTTGACTCTTTACATAATTTAATTTATTATTTTGATCATTTATATATTAAACTATATACATCTAAAAATTACATAAAAACATAATATTATAAAAGTATGTGATTAGATAATTCAAATAAGATCCCACTTCACTATAACTTTTCTTACGTATTAGCCGTAATATATAAAATAAGCTTAAACGATAAATAGTATTTGTTATGTAGCCACTATTTTAAAAATAGATAAAGTATTAAATAAAATACAAGTGAATGCACGACACTTCAAATCAGCATGCACAGTGCACCGCTATATATACTACATATCTTAGCTTACTAATAAGCTAACAAATACTCTCCATACTGAAACTGTATATGGATTCTTACCGTGTACCAGAAATTGTTCGCCCCCTTGCTGATTTTCCCCCTGATAAATGGGCCCACTATTTTCTCAATCACACTCCCCTTGACAAGGTATTACTAATGCCTACGCCGTTGCTTTTTTATTTTTTTGGCATTATTTTACCTTTTTAAGCGACAATTCTTTTACTCTCTTTAATTTTCTATATGCAGCTTATTAATCTCAGTATCAATTAATGTTAGTCAATTGTAATTGGGGTAAAATGATAGGGACAAAGAAGTAATTATATCTAATATATTGGATCTATTTAAGGTCTAAGGGAGTTGTTTGGTGAATAACTTTTACATGGTTTTTAGTTGGTTAAAAAGCTATAAATACGTGTCGGTAATAACTGATAAAAAGATGGCTTTTAAGTTAAAATGAAAATGATAGTTTTGTCGGCTTTTTTAACGGCTATTAACTTAATAATTTACTTTTCTTCCAATAAACTGTCAAGAACGCATATTTATTCAATCAAATATTTCCTTAAATATTTTACTTATCTAATTAGCTTTAAAACTTTCATAAACAATTAACACTTTCAGTCGATTAAACAAGCCAACAATCATTTATCCAATAACTCAAATTCCCCATACTATATACGGACTCAATATACCGACTATATTGAAAGTGGCGATAAAGAAAAAAATTTTAACATATTTTTCGTATGTTTATTGTTTAGGCAATAATAATTTCTAACAAATTTATTTTATAATAGTTTTCAACATGGTACGTGATACTAATTAATAATCTAGGATTGATCAACACCATGAGAGATTCTGAGCATGTTCAACTGCAGAGAGCTTTTGACAAATTAGGGGACACAATATTAAATTATTTAGTATATGTTAGGTATTTAAAGATACAAAATTATTAAAAAAAATCATAATTTTAAAAATTACAGAAGGCCTTCTCAAAACTTGTTAATTTTTGCTCCTGTCTTTCATCAACGCACTAAAATTTCACCCAGCTAGCTAATTGATCAAGCAACTAACTATATTCGGAATCAAAACCAAAAACTATATTATTTTAGAGGCCCATCTCATCACACACTAACTTTTAGCCACAACATGTTACATAATCTATAAATTATATATAGTTGTGCTTATTGTAGGTTTCACAAAACCATATGGAACAAAAGATCAAAGTGCTCAAAGAAGAAGTGCAAAAAGAGCTAGTAATTCCTATTGTAAATGATCCAAAAGAAAGACTTGTTTTGATTGATGAAATTCAAAGACTTGGGGTGGCTTATCATTTTGAGGAAGCAATAGAAGCCAACCTACAAGAATTTTACAAAAATGATAATGTTGGTTTGTGCTATAAGGGTGATCTTCAATATGTTTCTCTAAAATTTCGTCTATTAAGACAACATGGCCTTTGCATATCAAGTGGTAAACTACTACTCCATATAGCATAAAATGTTTGATTTAGACTCTCCTAATTAACTTGTCCCCTTATCAAAGCTTAACACAAATCTTTTTTCCCTCATATAACTTAATTTTCTTTAAATAAGTCATAAAATAGGACATGCAATTAATACTTTCTTCAATTCACTACTAATGTCTCATTTGCTTAATGCACTATATCCAATACACTTATTTTATTCATAATATCTCTAGTTGTCCATAATTAAAAATTATGGAAAGTTGATATGAATAATCCTTACATTTTGACAAATCAAACAAGATTCTGCTTGAGTACGTTTTAACTTATAGATTAATAACAATGTACAAATTAAGAGTAAGAGATAAATAGTGTTCAAAAAACAAATGGGATATCTCTAGTGAATTAGAGGGAGTACAATACATAATGAAAAATTCAACTTAACTAATAATGAAATATTGACTCTTATCCTAACAAAAAATTAATTTTTTCTAAACTTAACTTAAATCATGTAAAATAATCTAAGGTAGGTTTTAAATTTTTTCATTGCTTACTTATAACTTTTCAAAGACTATTCTACTTTGTTAAATAATTATTGTAAACTTTCTTAATTTGTATTATCTTTCTTTTACAAAGCTATATTTTAACACAAATAATTAATAGAAAACTTATGATGCATTTTTTATGAATTATTTAAACTATTAGTCAATATATGTGTTTTATAACTTATCAGATATATAAATTAAAAACTCTTCTTTCGAGAGAATTATAATATATAAACTTATTAGCTATAAGTGAAATTTAAAAGATATTTACCTTATTGATCAACATTAACTTTAATTTTATTTGAGTTCATCATAACTTTTTGATCAATGATCATTAAATGAACTTTTTTTGACCAAATCATTAATTGAATTTTTATTTGAAATCATTAATTGAACTTAGAGTCATAAAAAATTAGGCCTTAAAATTAATTTTTGTATGATTGTACTTTGTTCAGTTCGTCATTTATTGGTTGAACTTCACATATTGTAAATATAAGGCCAAAATTTAATGTCCATTTGTTTTCATTGGGTATTTGAACACGTCTTTAATATTTAAAAAATTTATAATTCTCTTATTTAATTTATTTTAAAATAATTATTAAATACTTATTATTTTTTTATTTTGAGATTATTTTTAAAGTTTGATTTTATTTAAATTTTGTTTTGGAATTATTCAGTTATTTATTTTTGGTAAATTTTATTTCTGAATTTCATATTTACTTTAAATTTATTTCCTTATATATTTAATTGAATTAACTAGATATTTATATATTTAAAGTAAATTACTGATTTTATTTTATTTTAAATTTTAGTTTAAAATTACTCTTATTCAATTTTTTAATTCTATTTAAAAGTTTTAATTACTATAAAATTGAATTGTCACCTACTTAAATATTTTAATATTATTTTCTCTAAAAAAATTTTAATATTAAATTTAAATTTGCAGAATATTTCATATTCAATGCCCTTTTGCCAGTGCTAAGGTCAATCTTGTCGGAAAATGGGACATTGGCATCGCATCACCCTTAATAGGGAATGTCATTCGAAAATACCTGCCAAATGAGTAAATGGTCCCCTATCTTTTTAACAACGTTAATCGTGACATTTGTTTTAAAAAATTCGTCGTGTTGGCTTTATAAACGGCGTTAAATACAATTTCGATTTGTTTTTTAAAAATGTAGGCCATTGAGTAATTATTTCGATTAAATTGCCAAGTTATAGACCCGTTAGATTTGATTGCAATGTTTATTTTTCAAACAACTAGTCTATTGAGATACCGTCTTTTTGAGAGACCTATTTCAAGCTCAACCCAATAAAAATTAATATCTACTTATCGTATTCTTAATGCCTACTTACAATATTTTAAATGTCAACTTACGTCATTTTTAATGTCTACTTACAATATTTTCAAAAAATATATAATGGGCCGACCCAATTAGAGATTGTCTCTTAACGAAACTATCTTTCACAAGAATTTGTGTTTTTCAAAAACAATTGCTGGCACTGGAAATTCGGCGAATGTGTACTAATTTCGATTAAATTTACCAACTACTTCCCCCTAATAATGGTTTCAATGTTCATTTTCCAAATGAAGTAGTTGCAATTGGTAAAAATTACAGTAAAATATTTTCTCGTATTGTGAAAATAAGAGTGAATAAATACTTATTTAGACTGACAGTAATAATGATGTTAAATAAGTTCTCGATTTTCATGCCTGAAAAATCAACGAACGAGCAAAGATTTCGACATATTGGTAAAATTAACGTTACATATCTTCTCAAATTTCTTATTGAAAAAAATAGGTAAATAAGTACTCTTTTCAACTGGATTGTCAAACTTTATAAACCTCACAAATTGTTGCTGACGTTTATTAGCCATTATAATGCATAAAATGACTATCAATGATCATAAAACTTTTAAATTTGAAATTTTATTGGGATTTGAAATAGGAAAAATTATTGAGAATAATTTCTAATTTTTAGGTTTTTTTGTGAATAACCCTTACTTTTGATTATTCACGAATAATTCAAACTTTTCACGTAATTTGCGCATAGCACCCTCATCGAAAATGTGACCGGCTACAGCTGGTGATAGAGCCGTTTGTAACCCGTTCTCTTCCTTCTTATTGTTGCCATATTTTTCCTCCTTCTTACTCCATATCTCCATTGTTAAACCCGACTTTATGAGAGAAAAAATTCAGTTCATCCACCTTACGTTGTTTTTTTTTTCTCTTTTTTTTTCTTTTTTTTTCTTTTTTTTTTTTTTGCAAAAATGAATTCTCATTGTTTTTTTCTCTATTGTTAAACCCAACTTTAGGAAATAGAAATTCAATTCATTCCTTTACTTTTTTTTTCTCCATTGTTACAGAAATTCACACATTTAAGGCTAAAATCACATTTAAGAGATTCACATATAAACATCAATTGGGATGTAAATGAATCGAAGAAATTCGCAAATTGAAGATAATGGGTGACCATTCGAAAATTTAAGCAGAAATTCGCAAATAATAATACTCAAATCTCCATGAGAATAGCAGCTTACCATTTTTATGAAGAACAACAACAAAAACAACCAGATTCAACATTCCTTCTTTAAACTTGGGGGTGAAATGATGAACCTTAGAATTGGAAAATGCAAATTGGGGGTTTTGAGAATGAACCCTTGAATTTTAGGGTGAAATGAATTGATATGTAATTCAAATTGGCATGTAATTGAATGTGGAAGAAGGTTATTTTGGTGAAGACATTAAACCCATATTTTCGACCTACTATAGCCAGTCACAATTTCGATAAGGGTGCTGTGAGCAAGTAAGGTATAAAGTTCGAATTTGTCATGAATAATCAAAAGTAGGGATTATTCACAGGAAAATGTAAAAAATAAAAATTATTCTCTAACAATTTTTTCTTTAAAATATAAAGAAAATTTAAAATTAATATGCCAAACTATTGTTGATCCACTCAAATTGAACTCAGTTATAAGCTAATTCAATATAAACTAAAGTATATATTAAAGTTGTCTTCTTTAAATGAACCAAAGTATTAGTTTTCAATCAATATTTTAAATGGTTAAAGCTAATTAAGAAACAAGGCATTAATATGAGATGAATGTGATTATTAAATTGATAAATGGGTGCAGAAATCTTTGATGAGTTTAAGAAGAAGGATGACAGTTTCATCGAAAATAATGTGGAAGGGATTTTAAGCTTGTATGAAGCATGTCAACTGAGATTAGATGGAGAGAATGTATTAGAAGAAGCCCTTCTTTTTACTACAACTCATTTAACCTTTTTAGTTTCATCATCAACTTTAAGCTCTTCAATGGCTGAACAAATCAGTCGCTCTTTAAAGAGACCTCTTTACAAGCGTACAACACCACTTGAAGCCAAGCATCAAATTACCATTTATCAGCTTCACCCTTCACATAATCAATCTCTCCTAAGACTTGCCAAACTCAATTTTAACTTGCTTCAATCACAACACAAAATGGAGATAAATGATATCTACAGGTATATTCTTATATGCTTTTATTATTCTCTCTATATATAATGATTTGAATCATAAGAAAATCAATAAAAAAAGTAAAAAATGAAAGCAAGTCTAAATAAAAGTTTAAATGATGTACATACATATTGAGGTGTTATCCTAATTTTAGTAACTTGCATTTTCGTTATAGTTATTGTTTGATCTTAGGTATGTATAAAGGTCTTTTCATATTCTTTACATATAGGTGGACAATAAACATGGATTATAGTGGAAAATTTCCATATGCAAGGGAAAGAGTAACGGAGAGCTTCTTTTGGGCATTAGGAGTGTGCTATGAACCCAAATATGCATATGCTCGTAAACTCCTATGCAAATTCACGATATTAATAACTGCTGTAGACGACATATATGACTCGTATGGCACCATCCACGAGTTGGAGCTTTTCACTGATGTTGTTCACAGGTATTTACTAAATTGTACAAAATAAATAATAATCATCCATCAATTTTATGGATACTCTAATATGCTATTCAATTTCAGATGGGACTCCACTCGTTTTAATCAACTTCCGGACTACTTTAAATTTTTGTACCAATTTCAGCTTCATACAATCCAAGAGTTTGAACAAGAATTGACTAATCAAGGAAAATCACATGATTTATCTTATCTCAAAAAGGAAGTATGTTCAACTTTGATTGACCCTTTTTTTTCATTTATTTTTATTCAAAACGTTAATTTCAAGTTTATAACCCCATAATATGTTATAGACTCTGTTACAACCTCTCACATGAGAGTCTATTAGGCTAAAAGTATGGATAATGCACGAGTTCTCACTCTAAATTTAAACTGATACTATGTTATAAAGTCAACTCAACTAAAAGTCTAAACTTCTAATTGAGTTGATATACTTAATTAATTGAGTATGATTGAACTTTGTTTTTATATTATATAGTTCGAAAATATATGCGAAGCCTACCTACAAGAAGCTAGATGGCTTCATGAAAAGTTAATGCCAACTTATGAAGAGTATATAAAGGTTGGGGTTACAACAAGCATCATCCCTTGTTTGCTCATGGCAACTCTTCAAGGCATGGGCGATATTGCAAGAAAAGAAGACCTTGAATGGATTTTCCGAAAATCGAAGTCCAAAAAAGCCACAGGCATTCTCTGCAGGATCATGAATGACATCCACGGACACAAGGTATGCGTTGAATCTTCATTTACTATGTCACTTTGAGATTGCTATATCAATAATGATATTTTAGCTCATAACATTTTACCTCATAAGATGTCAATAACTTATGGTGTACTTCCTCTGTTCTAAAATACTTGTAACGTTAGATTTCTAATGCAGTTTAACATACTAATTAAATCCTTAATATCTCTAATTATATTGAATAAAAAATTTGATATTAATCTTCTTTGCATTGAGATGAATCAAATAAGACTATGTTTTAAATTACAGATTAAAAACTAATTATTTCAAATTGAGGGTGATAAATAAATAGTGTAATTAATTTAGAACGGAGAAAGTATGGGTATGATGTTTCAATGAATTAGTATATGGATGGTATGCTTGTCAAAATCATTATATGCGTGTATGATTTTGTGATAATGCTCTTATATGTTATATATGTATAATTTCTATTCATTTATATTATTTCTAATAAAAAATTTTGTATGGGTACAGGAGGAGCGAAAGAGAAACCATATACCCTCAGCTGTGGAATGCTATATGGCAAACTATGGCGTATCAGCAGAAGATGCTTATAAGGAGCTGGAGAAGAAAGTGGAGGAAGAATGGAAGAACGTAAGAGCTGAGATGATTCGACCAACTGTTGTTCCGATGCCAATTCTAATGCGAATTCTCAACGCATGTAAGACAATGTACGATTTGTACAAGGACGGAGAAGATGGCTTTACTCGTGCTGAATTTATGAAATCTCAAATCAAAGCACTACTTATAGAACCTGTTATATAACAGTCTCAAGATTTGTGCTTGGTTTTCTGTTTGGTAGGTTGAGACTTGAGATGTTATTTACTTAAAAAACAAATAATAATGCTTGTAACATTGATCAAGTTGTTGAACTTCTCTAAGATGGATATGTATGTCTTGTATGTGTGTATTGTCCATTCTTGAAATACTAAAATGAAGAGTTAGTTTCATTTGCTTAATTTGCTTGCATATTGGAATATAATTAGTTATAAATTTTAGCCATAGTATTAAAATACGGCAACGGTTACGATTGCGGTAATGGAACAGTGATGCTGCAACGGGAGTGACGCGGTTATTGTAACCCTTAAATATCGGTCGACACCAAAAGATATCCAATGATACGGCCTAAAGCGTGTTTTTACACCTTTACAAAAAGGGAATATCAATTCGTTTATTTTGAAAATCTTTACAACATAGCTCATGTGATATGATAAGGCCTTGTTTTTACACTATGGTTTCAAAAGTATGTTTATCAAACCAATTGTTTATCGACATCGATAGCAAGTGGCAGAAGAGTGCAAGGCAAGTGTTGAAGTGCAGATAGTCAAGGCAAGGGACTCAGATGAGTAAGGCAGACATCAATTCCATTGAACTACACAAACCGCCTTCAGCTTTTAGCCGGGCAATATGCGCACCCTTGGATCTGCATTTACTTTCCTCATTGTCCGTGTTCATTGTTCTCGCTGAACTATACACAACACTACTGCCTTAATCTGTAACCTCCGGTCCCTTATATTTGTTATGGACTATTCTCACAAAAACAACAAATTAACAAATCATAAACTATATACATGTTCAAAGACAGAAGAGTCATTTACCAACATGTCCCAGCTTGGGCAGTACTCCACATGTAGTCTTTTATACAAGCCATTTCACCAACAATGACTCGGTTCTTCAAAACCATCAAAAAGGTGCAGTTTCAGGGTAGCATCCAGCAAGCAGAAAACGAATCACCAAGCCTGGAAAAAAATATAAATAAAAACGCATGTAATACAAGAAATTTCTGATACTCAAAACTGTACAGTATCGTAATCAAAAGCTGATTTTAGTGCTAAAAAGTATATACATGTCATATCCAAAACAAAGATAAAAAAATATGTACATGTGATTATTAGTTCTAGGAACAGTCTACAAATATGAGTTCATGTATGGTCTCCAGCTGTTAATGTGCTTGTAGAAAGTGCCACACTATATTCAGTACTCATCCATGTCAAGTATGCAAAGCTGTTCATCTGTCCATTCCTGCACTGCAGTTCTAGATACTAGTTTCAGCCTTGGCTTCTTGATTCCAATTGTTCTTCTAGCTTCTTCACAACTTTGTTCCACATTCACTTTCGAACTAACCCCATTTTCTATCTGACATACTGACTTTAGACTGCCATTTATTTCAGAAAAATCTCGCTTGGTTAGATTCTCAATGATGCTGGAAACACAACCAACTTTTCTAGGATGTTGCTTCTGATAGTCATCTACACCACAGATGTCAACATCGTCAACATTCTTAAGCATCCTTGAGCATTTTCCGATATCGACAATCTTCTTGAGCTTCTCACTTGCACTCATATCAAGATTATTTTCAAGCAGATGACTTTCAAAGTGAGTACCATTTGCCTGCACTATTGGATTACCCTGGCTCTCAAATATGTAAGGGGCAGAACTGAATTCTCCGGCCTGTCTACACTCATTGTTTTTAAAATCCTGAAAGTTAGTAACCACACCTTCCAATGAATAAGAGTATGGTTGGCTGATTCTACCTGAATGGTCTCCCTTCCAAATACTGGGATCAGAACAAACTGGATCAATTTGAATGGGCTCCTTCAAAGTTTTATGAGATCCATTATCAATCTGTGTGCTTCCACTAAGAATCTTGGGCTGGTTGTAGTTTGTCTTTAGTGTAAGCTCTTGCATTACTGCTTTTCCTTTCAAATGATGCACATCTGCGACAACTCTTTCAGCTCTTCTAGATACAAGGGCAGAAGTCCCCTCTGGTATTACTGAGGTTTTGCTGAAAACTAACCACCAAATATTGATGGTATTGATTAGTAGAGATGATCCTTAATGAGAGGCAATTTAAACTTTATTCAGGATTAAATTAAGAGAATAGTAGAGCATTTTTTTTTAGACAAAACTCTGTCAAACTCTGATTCACTGGAAGGGCAACATGAAACTTGCCTTAAAATATGCAATCAAAAAGCAACTCAAGGGTCAACATTAGTGTCAATTTGAAGTTTGAAAGCATATGGTTGCCCCTTTGTATGATAATGTTGATGAGTATGACAAAACAATTTCAAAAAGTAAAAAAAATTGAAGACAAAAGATAAAAGGTAAAAGCCAAGATTGAACTTTATATACGAACACTTTCAGAAGAGCTATGTATTACCACAAACTAAGATAATCAGCAAGCAAGTTCCACAAAATAGACCACGAGCATAAAGGAGAAATTGAAATATACTTTACATACTGATACAAATCATATGAACTAATCATATTGGATGGTTAAATAGGAAATACATACAGTATGTATTAACTCTGCTCTGACCTTGGCCATGTTTGGAATTTCAAACCATTAAGACTCTAGGGAAAATGCAATAAATACGTTCATAATAATGCTGGAAAATTGTCATGTTTTCCGTCGATATTTGGCGTTACGATAACCGCATCACTGTTCAGTTACCGTGATCTCGATAATTCTTCATTTTATGACAGGCTTTGGCTATCTTTGCAGAAGCATGGATTTTTTAATTCACATAATTCTTTATATTGTCTACACTATGTACCAATGGACATTTAAAAAAAAGAGGAAACATTGATGAGTACTACCTTGAGTATTGTCTGGATTTGCCACAGGAAAATCTTTGACTTCACAGTCAACAGAAATTACCTGCAGTAAGAAGTAAGAAGCCTTGAGTTATTGGTGATAGAGGTACAATCATTATAGTCCATATGATGTAAAGATGTAGCTTAGCACAGAAAACAACTGCATAAGCAGCTAAATATGGATGCATAACACAATATTTTTTTATAAAACTTCTCATCCCAATGCCCATTGCTCCATGGCGATGCTTGTCCACTCATAAATATGTCATAAATATACATTACCACTTAGGGCACGTTCTCTACAACTAAGTTGAACTAAAAACTAAAATGGACTGAAGTGAACTGAAGGGCAAGGCACAACTTGGAACCGAGAAGCAACAACAATTTCATGCTGCCATGGCATAAACAAGTATAATTAATATGTGTCAGTCTATACCCTTCATGAAATTGTATAAATCACGAGTTATGGCCACTAATAATCTCTAAATCTATCAATTCTCTCCCAAACATCTTACTTTTCAATCAACTAGCTACTTCAACATGTTTCTTTTTTCTTTTGTTGGGAAAGCTCAAAGAATCTATATCCTTTTAACATGAACAAAACTGTCCCTATACAACAACAGAATATGGATTCACACAAATGTGTTGTTCTTGTAGAATACCGTGTTATAACTTGAAGATTCACTGGCTGGAACCTTATTCAATCCTTAATGGTTTATCATTAATAAGTGCATCCTTCATAAAGCCTAAGATAACCATCATAAAATCTGATTTGTTTTTAGTTAACCTTCTGCCCAAACTCTTTTCCAAGTTGGGCCCTAACCTCTTTACACCACTTGTGCGCTCCTCTCTAAATGCACATTTACGTATCAATGCTTCGTCTCATCATATTACACAGATTCAGAATTTCCAAAAGAAAACAGATATACTACTTTTCAATATAAAGTATTAGCTACAACATTTCACTACCCCAACACCATTGAGTGGCATCCACCTAAGAGGCGATTTGAAAGGTTGATAATGATAGCAACGAGATTGTTTTTTGGTGACCCTTGATAGCAACATCATCTACAACTTCACATACACATGAAAAGCACATGATCAATGGGTCATTTTAATATGTTCTATTATAACCTAAAACCAAAGATAATGGTATTAATAAAAGTTCACAACAAACTATGGTGTAAAAACAAAATTGCATCGCATCACGTTGACCGCGTTGTTAAGGTTTTCAAAACCAACAAACCGATATTTCCGTAATGTTAAGTTGTAAAAAAGTCAGGTTTTTGGCCGTATCAAGAGATATATTATGGTTTTGACCGATATGTAGGCGTTACGAAAATCGCATTACTGTTTCATAACCGCATTCACGTCCATTATCACATTTTAACTCTGCAACAAACTTTCAACACATTCCGAAGTCTTAAAAGCTCAAACATAACCATACCTTCTCAATATTGCTTCGTGTTATATTAAGATAAGAAGATGTGCATGAAGAGGAAAAGGCAACAACCTGGAAACACCCTTCTTAATGTTAGTCCTAACTCTCATATCATAGCAAAACGTTAGATCGTTCAATCAATAAATGAGTAAGTCTAGCAAATAAGAAAGTGGAAATTCACCACCAGCCAACAACTTAGAATTAAACCTTTCGAAGTATCAAAATCGTCCCAACACTAATAAAATTTCCAAAATCTCCCACGCTGAAGACTTTGCCATGAACACTAGCACCAATTGTATCACTTGGATCCTACGTGTCAAGTTTTTATAAAAAAAATCATAAGAGAAGAATTCTGAAACACATGAAAATTTCGAGAGGACCAAAATGAAGAATGTGTACCTTAAGAGTAACAATCATGTCACCAAGACCATTTGGAGTACATGATTTCACTATTGCAACAACCTATAAAGCAAAGCAAGGAAAATTGGGGCAATGAATGATCAAAGAACATTGTAAGATTGAGATTAATCGTATTGAAGCAAAGATGAGCAACAACAATTCGCATTCCTCTACTTTGTGCTCATAAAGTTGTTTCTTACTAATCTTAAATCTCCTTTACATAGTCATAAGACTCATAACCAAGTGGCAAGTAGCATATAGAATTTTACTAATTACAAAAACAAATAAGCAACCTTAGTTCAGAAAGTCGTGAAGCGTTCCAAGGCGCCAAGGGTCCCAAAGGTCTAGGCTTTCTAGGGGGTAGCCTTTGGGTGTGAGGTGGAGATAATAATTTTAGTAAAATAAGCAACTAATATTAAATATTCCAAATTAGGATAAAACTGCAATTTCCGGTGGCAAAATTATTTTACTGATTCAACTGATTTTTACTTATTGTAACCGATTGAAACTAAATTTTATTGATCAGAATTGATATTTATCGATTGTAAATAATTTTTAGTTATAAAGTATATAACTGAATTTTACCGATTAAAATTGATTTTAACTTATTAAAACTAATTTAGATTGGTTGTAATTGATTTTTGTTGCTTAAAACTGATATTTATTGATTAAAACTTGTTTTTACTAATTACATATTTTTCAGAGTGATCTAAACAAGGCCTTAGTATACTTATTATTCAGCAGATATTTCATTTAGTCTTGTAATTTCTCATCATTGCATTCACAAATAATTCATAATTCAATATGTACTACAATTTGAATCCAGAGAAACTGTATTTCTTATCAAATGAAGTACATCACCTTTTATTAGACAACAACCCAGAAAAACAAATCAATAAGTAATTACAGAGAGAGAACAGTACCTTGTCAAATCTTTCAGCATTCGCATACTTGTTGATAGCACTTAGAGGAGTAGTGTTAAGCACAGCTATTTAAGCAAACAAAAAATAGAAGTAATCAAGTAGGTACGCTAGAGTAAAAGCATCGGAGAAAATGCAAAGCAATTAAATCGCTAGTACTTGTAAGTAAAAGCAAAGATACTATTACATTGACGGCGCAGAAAATCAAGGGCAAAAAGCCATGGATTACGCGAAAATTCTTCGTCCGCATCTTGCTGAACCCTTTGAATGTACCGTTGAGTAGAAATCTGAGAAAAGTGATTCTGGTTAAGATTGGATTGTTCAATTCGATGCATAGCAGCTTGGATGGCAGCAGCAGGGCCAGGAATGAGGCGGCGACGAGAGACAGTGGTGGTTGATTGTGTTGGTGGAGGAAGAGAGGGCTGCGGGCTTTGAGAAGAAATAGAAGGCTGTTGGGTGCAGCGACGGAGAATAGAGGTAGAAGAAGAGATGTCGGTTTCGTCCAAGTCTAGGGCTTCCCATGGCTCCTCCATCTCCATTGACACACTTGGATCTCACACATTTATCACTTTTTCAGTTTCCCGCCTTACTTTATTTTGTTCTGCTCTTCTTAACACGGGATGAGGAGGGCTAGGAAGGTTTTGATTAGGGACAGCAAAAAGCAACTAGAGGGCAAAATAATCTAAACCGAATTGGGGAAGAAAAGTTCTACTTCAAGTCTGATAATATAATCCGACTCCGAGTTTGAGTCCAATCGGATGTATATCTGAAAAAAAAAATCTGACAATCCAACTCTGATTTCAACTGAACTCGACATTTGATTTTGTCTTTCACTTTTTTCCAATATTAAGTGTATAGTTTATTTCGTATAAATTCTTAATTTAATAATGATAGAAATGTAGGAATTTGGATATGATGATTAGTGGTTATCTTAATGTGTTATTAAGTTTACGTAGATATATGAAGTGAAGTGTAAGATGTGGGTTGTAATGATGAACTTTTATTAATTGCTGAGTATTACACAACTTTACATTGTATTTATAGGTGCAAATGTCAGTGTATCTTTACCGACATATATGCTTCTAGGCTAGAGACAATTATCATTTGTAGTATATATTTGTTTTGCAAGTTTGTAGATTATTCTAGAGCCCACTAGTAACTCTAGATACATCTAGGATTTAATCTATATTTTTTAGATTATAGTTTCTAATACTCCCCCTTAATCTAAAAAATCTTAAACTTTAAGTTGTCTTTTGAATTCAATAAACTTTTTTGTTAATATGGGCTTTGTGAAGATGTCTACGAGCTGCTCCCCTGTCTTGCTAAATTGTAGCTCGAGTACTTTCTTGTCGACCAACTTACAAATGTAATGATGTCATATCTTAATGTGTTTCAATCTACTATGGAATACTAAATTCTTGGTCATTGCTATTGTTGACATGTTGTCGTTGAACATTGCAGTTGGTTCTTCTTGGTTATGTTGAAGATCGATCAATATCCTTCGGAGCCAAACTGCTTCGCAAGCTACGCTTTTAGCTGCAATGTACTCGGCTTATGCTGATGACATCAATATCGGCTTATGCTGATGACAACGATATTGTTGCCTGCTTCTTAGATATCCATGAGATTACCTTAGTTCCTAACTCGAACATGTATCCACTTGTGCTTTTCCGGCCCTTTTGCTATCTTTGTATCCTATCCGATTAAAATTATCTTATGTCTCGTACATGATTTTGTAGCTCTTCATACCTTTGATATATCTAAGAATCCTTTTTGCCGCTGCTAAATGATCTTTTGGATTACTCATGAGCCTAGACACAACGCTGACTGCATTCACTATGTCTGGTCTTGTGTGTGACATAAATGAGGGAAGCGACCAGGCTTCGATACATTGTTTCATCGACTTTAGGTTTTCCATCGTTCTTTGATAACTTCTCATTGGTTGCTATCGGCATAGTTAGTGGTTTTGTAGGCAATCATGTTGAATTTCTTAAGTAGGTCTTTTACATAGTTTTCTTACAATAAAAATTTTCTTCTTGGTTTTGTTTAACTTGTATACCAAGGAAGTATTTCAATTCACAAAGGTTTGTCATCTCCTACTCCTTTATCATTGTGTTCTTAAATTCGTCTATCATTGTTGCATGTGTGCCTGTATAGATAAGATCATTTACGTTCAGGTATAAAATGAGAAATTTGTTACCTCGCGTCTTGATGTATAATGAAGGTTCACTCGGACTTTTGATAAAACTATGTTGCATAACATAATAGTCGATATTGTTGTTCAATGCGCTGGGTGCTTGTTAGAGTCCATAGAGAGCTTTTCAAAAGCAATATACTCTGATTTCTTGGCCTTCGATGACATAGCCTTGTTGCTCGAAGTACATCTCTTCTATGAGTTCTCCATTTAGAAATGCTGATTTGACATCGAGCTGAAAGACTGGTAGCTTGTGTTGTGCAACAAGTGCTAGGATTGTTCTAATAGTCTCCATGCGAACAAGTGGTGCATATGTTTCATTGAAGTCGATTACTTGTTGTTGCGCATATCCCTTTGCCACGAGCCTTGCTTTGTAATTATTGATGGAGCCATCATCATTATGCTTCACCTTGTAGATTCACTTGAGTCCAATGGCTTCCTTGTCTTGTGGCTTGTCTACAAGCTCTCATGTGTGATTCTTCTCGTTCATCTTGATTTCAACGTTTATAGCTTCAATCCATTTTTCTTCACGTGTTGCTTCTTTAAATGTTTGTGGCTCACTAGTGAAGAGAGCCATCTTGGTGACATTGATAATCTTGTAGCCAAGTTGGTAGATGTCGATCGTGTGTTGATCTTCGAGCTTCTTAATGTTGAGGAATTGAACGTGATGTAAGACTTCCTGAGCTTAAGGTTGATCTTGGACTTCTCTAACTTTCAGGTAAACTTGGACTTGGGAATGATAGGCTTGTTGGTTGGGTTGCTCCGTCTTCTCCACTTGGATCTCTAAAAAATATTACTTCCTCCGTTGCTTAATAAAGTTCCCATAAGGAATGTTCACGAGAATTAAGAAAAACAGACTCTTTAGATAGTGGAAATATTAATTTATTGAATAATAAATTTGATAGAGGAAAAGTGAGAATCATAAATATAATTAAAAATATTAAAAGAAAGTTAGTGGAAAAAGAATGGAGACCACAACTAATAAAAAAAATATTTTTATAATGGGAAACACGTGGGGATAATAAGGAATATAAAAATGCTAAAATGAAGTTCGTAGATGACATGTGGGGACCATAAGCATTATTAAAATATTAAAATGCGGATGGATTAGGTTATATTTGTCCAAAATTTGTGATATAAATGGAAAGATTTTTTATGAGAACAACAAATGAAACACCCCAAAATGGAAAGTGGGAACTTCATTAAGGAAAAGAAGGAGTATCTCCTTCACGAGCTTCAATTTCTCTTTCTTTCCACGTCTATTCAAACGCTTTGTTAATAATTATGTCTCTTGAGGTAATCAATTCTTTTGATTTGGGCTTGTATAGACGATAGCCTTTTGTTTCATGACTGTATCCAATATAAATTTTTCCTCTTTCTCATTAAACTGTATCCAAGCTTCATAGGGTTTCATAACTTTGACTGCTTTGTGGGAGATTTGTTGAGGATTATATACTGACTTGTGAATGGCTTCGGCCCAATATCGTTTAGGTCGATGTTATTTGTTATTTGTATCATGTTGAGGGCCATCTCCGCTATATTGCAACTTTTCCTTTTTGCAACACCATTTTGTTGAGATGTGCACCTTGATGTGAGTTCTCTTTTAATTTCATACTTCTTATAGAAGTTGTTGAATTCGTTGCTTGTAAATTCTCCCCCACGATATGCTTTTAAGATCTTAAGAGAATGCCCGTTTTCAATGAGGCCTTCAAATTGCATGAAGTAGGTTAAAGCTTCTGATTTTTTCTCCATGAAATATACCCTCATTATGCGAAAGTAATCGTCTACAAATAGCAGAAAAACATCTTTTTCTTCCAAGAGACGGGTTCTTGGTATAGCCCCAAATGCTTCTGACTTTTTTCTCCGAAAAATATACCCACATCATACGAGAGTAATCATCTACAAATAACAGAAAATATCTTTTTCCTCCAAGAGACGGGTTTTTGGTAGGGCCCCAAATATTTATATGGACAAGCTTTGATGAGCCTTTACTCTCCAAGAACCTGTAGGAAATGGCAATCGGTGCATTTTTCCATATATATAACCCACACAAATTTATCTTTTATTTTTTTTTATTGCAAGTAAGTCGATTACCTTTTCTTTTTATTTTAATAGCTTTAGAGAGTTAAAATTTAAATGTCTGAATCTTAAATGTCATAGAGTGAGTTCATCATTTATTGAGCTAAAAGTCGATTATTCCTCCAATAGCATTTTTAAGAAGAATATATCCTTTTTTAATTAATTGGCCTACACTTATTTAATTTTGTGCAAGCTTCTGGACATAAAAATCTCATGAATTAATTTTGATACTGTTTTTTATTTTAGCGACTATTGTCCCTCACCAGCGACATTTTCTCTCTTACCATCGCCAAGTGTGATATATGTTTTAATATTCTCGTCAAGTGTGACAAAATAATTTTTGTCTTTTGTTTCCATTTATGTAGTTTGAATAACCACTATCAATATACTCCCTTTGTAATCTAATATTCTTTCCGTTTGGAATATTCCACGTTAAGGAGAGAGAAAGTTGAATAATGTTTTTGAGACGTTCAAAGTCTAAAATATATCTATGTAAAATCTTGTTAGATTCATCTTAATATATACTTTTTTATTAGTAACTCGGTCAAAAATGAATGTATTGTTTTACTTTCTTCCATTAGTAAATTATCAAATTCTCTCCATAGAGATTGGAGCTTTAAAAGAATTACCTCTTCGGAACCTTTTTATTTTGTCCATAGGATCCTCTAAGCCTTTGTGGTTATTTTGTCGACTCTAAGATATAATAAGGATAGAACATAGTTATCTCTAATCATGTTTCGTTTACATTGTTTTATTTTTGTTTCATATATCTCTAGATGTCTCTTTAGTGTCATCTTTGAGAGGCAACTTATAACCTTCTTGTATAAAATCTCATAAATCTTGAAAAGTAAATATGGACTTTATTTGCATGGTTAATTGTTCATATTTTTCTCTATTAAATGTGAAAAATCAATTAACTTGTGGGTAATTAATTGTGGTTGAGGTCATTTTTTGTTTTGTGTTTATAAGTTTATGTTATTATGGAGTATAAAAGAATCTATTTAATGTGTTTAAGGTGTTTGGAGGTTTTGAGTTAATTTGCTCTGATACCAAATGTAGGATTTTGGATATGAAGATTAGTGGTTATCTTAATGTATTATTTAGCTTATGAAGTGAAGTGTATAGTTGTGGGCTGTAATGATGAACTCTTATTAACTGTTGCGCATTATACAACTTTACATTGTATTTATAGTTGCATATGTTGGTGTATCTTTGCCGACTTAGATGCTTCAAGGCTAGACACAATTATCACCTGTAGAAAATATTTAATTTACAAGAGATTATTGTAGAGTAGAGGTGTTCATGGGCCGGCTTATAGGGGTAGCGGACCGGGTAATACCTAAAAAATCTACCCGCGGATTTAAATATTCAAAAGCCCGCCCACATTTATGGGCTTATTTTTTTGTCGCTACCCGCCCATTTTTGAAGCGGGCGAGACTCGCTGGTAGGCGGGTATTTATTGTGTAAAAATTAAAATATAATACAAATTATAAAGTTAAATTTTATTAATAATTAAAATAAAATACATTGTCCAAAATACTACAAATACATAAAAAATCTCAAAATATTAAAATTACATGAATATAAACATTATGTTGGATAATCAAACAAAAATATTGCATCATCGATTTATCTTACTACGGAGTATGAAGTCCAAACATATAGCTCTCCAATCATAATAAATTTAAAAAATTATTGAAGTGGGTATGAACTCTAATAACCAAAGTTGGATATGTAGTAGACTAGTAGTACTAGACAGTAAACTACTAGGTTCATAATCAATAGAATTAATTATTTAATAATTAATATATTAAACTTAGCGGGCGGGCGAGTATTGTTAGCTACATTTTATCTTTATTGTTACCCCTATAAGTGGCTTGTTTAGCATAAGGAAACTGCATGTTATTGCATTGGTTTATTGGATTTTTTGCTTGTTTTGTTGCTTTGGTGTTTTATTTCATTTCAGGATCTAATCATCAACACTAAGCACAAACTAGATCCTTTGGTTGCATACATTGCTCACCTAAACACCGAGGGCTAAAAGAAGTGAAACGTCATAAGCCAAGCCATAAGAATAAGCCAAAAAGAAGCCAAAGTAGACCCACTCGACCAGAATGAGCTCGAGCAGTCCAGGAGCATTGCTTGTGTCAGAAGCTGAGTCACATTTTTGAAGTTTGCTCGACCGGTTGAGCAAGTTGGCTTGGGTCGAGCGAAGTGCATTCAAACTTCCAGAGCTTCTGATCATTAGGAAGATTTAATTCAAGAGTACAGGACATCCGCTCGACTGGTCGAGCGAGATGGCTCGGGTCGAGCAGAGCTAATTTTCACATTCTGTCCAATTTTTGAAGTTTCTGATGTTGGACTTGATGGTGGCTTGACGGTTCGAGCGAAATGGGCGGCAACAGCTTTTGCGATCTTTTTAAATATCATTCAAGGTCTAATTACATTTGTTGCTTCTAATTGCTACTACCAAGACTGCCAGCCACCCTACCCTATCCATTAGGGGTGGCACCCCCCTCCTATAAACTAGGGGTGGTGGAGCAATCATGAAACCACCACCCCCTTGTTTTTGAAGGCTATAAATAGAGAAAAGAATTCATAGCTTTGCTTTCATTTCAATTAAGAATTAGTGTTTAGCATAATTTCCCTTTCAATTCAATTAAGTACTTTCAATTTCCAATTATAATCTTAACTTTATCCTTTATTGTAATATTTTGCAACTTGGATTGTTCTACCATTGATGTATTATTATTGAAACTTTTGAAAGGTATTACTTTGAATCATCAAATCATCTTGTTCATCCTTAGATTGAACCTAAAAGAGTAACTTCTATCTTTGCTTATATTGTTTTCAATTCATCTCACTTAGTCATCTTTGATTGTTTGCCTTTAGTTTCATATATTCATGCTTGTAGTTCTTCAACTTATATTGCACTCATCCCTTTAGGATACTTTAGTTTAATTTATTCATCTATGATTCTTGGCTTGTTTGCAATCTACAATTTCAATATGAGTATGAGTGAGTAGTTTGTTTTGGCTTAGGCTAGGCATCGTCACCATGTATGTAGTTTGAATTGCTTTCTTTACCTTTGGCTTGGCTGTGTTGTTTATGGTTTAAGATGGATTTTTGCTATCATGTTGTAGTGTCGTTAAATTGAGGGCGAGAGTCGATTTTTAACGATAATCTATGCTTAAAAGTTAAGACATCTCCATGAGAATAGGTAGATGCTTTGATTGGAAATGTTGAATGTATGCTTCATGTCTTAAATTATGCTTAGCTCCATGAGAATAGGTAGTTGAGTATGTTTTAGGAAGCTTTTGTTGCTCGAGAGAGTTAATTAGTACCTATGATACGTTCTTCCTCATAACAAAACATCCATGACCTTAGGTTAAAATTTAGTAAACACTATTTTGGTGAGAAAGCCTAACATATGCCTCTTAGTTAGGGATGGTCATGGGTCCAGGATCTTGTTGGACCCGCCCCAGACCCGCCCCTTTTTTAAGGGTCTGGGTCTTATTTTTTGAGACCCATCGGATCCGGGTCGGATCTGGATCCAGAAAATATTTGATGGATCCGGGTTTGGGTCCTAAGGTGCAGACCCGGACCTAGACCCAGACCCTAGATCCGCCCCTCAGACCCGGACTCGGACCCTATACAATTAAATATTTTTTTACGTTTAGTTATTATTTTGTATTTGAATTTCATGGACTCGAACAAGTGTTTATAATACGATAATAAGTTGCTTACAAAAATACAAAAAGACTTGCAAAAGGTTCAATTTTGACAATCAAAGAGACTTTGTTTAAGACCCATTAAGGACCCATCAAGGACCCTAGACCCGTCAGATCTGGAGGGTGTGGTTCTGGGTCTGAAAATTTTAGACCCCTAGGGTCCGGATCCGGGTCTGGATCTATAAAAAATAAAAGGGTCTGGGTCCGGGTCTGGCCAGACCCGCTCCAGATCCGCCCCATGACCATCCATACTCTTAGTTTATTGATCATTTTATCCTTGCTTTAGTTTAATGTATCTTTATTTACTTTTATGCTTTATTTTCATTAAGCACTTTTAATTGCTTGCTTTAATTATTTCTATCTCCAAACATCTTATTATACGTTTTCGAACACACTAATCGATCGAAAAACTATTAACTTAACCCCCATTCCTTGTGGATTCGACCCGTACTTGCAATCATACTAAGCTACGCCGTACACTTATGGTATTACTATTGAAGGACGTAAAGTCCCGACCAAGTTTTGGCGCCGTGGCTGGGGAGTGGCGACTTCGTTAATTGTTTTTCTTGATTAGTTAGTTCATTGTTCTTTATCATTTTGAGTTGTTTTCATTTTTATCTTCACTTTGCACTTGACTCGGATTTTTGAGTGTAGTGTATGCAAACTAGGTCTAAAGGACAAGAAAATCTTGTACTTATAAATCCTGAAATTGGAAGAACAAGAAGGAGAAGGAAACAACAAAATATGGCTGTAGAACACCCAAAATCCCTTCGAAAATATGCCATGCCTAATAGGAGTCTAGGGTCGAGTATTGTTCAGCGTACCATCACAGCCGCAAACTATGAGATCAAACTAGCTTTCTTTTAATTCATTGCTCAGAATCAATTTGTCGGCATTGAGATGGAGAATCCAAACAACCACCTAGATGAGTTCGTGAACAAGTGTGGCAGTGTGAAATATCAGGGGATTTCTGATGAAAAAATGAAGTTGATTTGTTTCCCCTACTCACTCCATGATGAGGCAAGAGATTGGTTAATATCTGAAGGGCCAAACAAGTATTGCACTTGGGAGGCATTATCTAAGGCTTTCCTTGCTCGATTCTTTTCACCAGCCAAAACTGCTAAACTACGTAATGACATCACCTCATTCTGTCAAGAAGATGATGAAGCATTATACAAAGCTTAGGAAAGATATAAAGGGTTACAATAGAAGTGCCCGCACCATGGAATCCCAGACTGGCTCTTAATTCAGAATTTTTACAATAGTCTTAGGGACAAGATACAAATTTTAGTAGATGCTGCAGCTGGAGGAACATTGATGGCAAAAACCCTCGAGGTAGCCAAGCAGATAATCGAGGAAATGTCCTCGAACTTCCACTGAAGAGATAAAAGGAATACCAAGAAAGGTGGAAAATATGAAGTGGATACATTACATGCCATTCAAAATTCTACCCATGCGTTGGCAAGGAGGATGGACCAATTGAGTGTAGGGAACACACTGATGGCTTGTGAAGTGTGTGGAATCCAAGGTCATTCCCCATCAGAGTTGCAGCAGCAGAATCGTCATTAAGCCAACAAGTTAATGCAGTGTACAACAAAGGAAAACCACCATTCAACCTATACTCCAACACTTACAATGAAGGTTAGAAGCATCATCTGGACTTTTCATATAAAAATCCCAATGCATCATTAAACCCACCATCATATCACTAACCTCCACCGACATATAACCAACAACCCTCAGGGTTTCAAAGACCTCCACCACCAAACTCACCGTAAAAATTAAATTAGAGTCCATGATGGAGAACTTCATTGCCACTCAGTCCAAGATTAATGCTGATACTTCTAGTGCCATCCAGCAGATTCAAGCACACAACAAAATCATTGATAATGGCACAAATAGCGTAGTAATTGAGCAATCTTTCCAAACCCAGTGGACAGCTGCCAAGCAGCACCGAAAAAAACCCTTCTGGGCATGTAAATGCAGTTATACTAAGAAGCAGCGCCCCCTATGATCCTCCACCCATGGTTATTGTTGAGAATGAAGAAGAAGAGGTGGTAGTAGAGGAAGAAGCACCTAATGAGGGGGAAAAAGAGGAATAACCAGCACCTGCCCCACAGAAGAGAAAGGAGCCCACCGCTGATGTATATGTACCTCCTATTCCTTTTCCACAGAGATTAACGCGTCGCAAGCTTGAAGAAAAATATGGGAAGTTTTAAGAAGTACCGAGTAAGCTTGAAATCAACATTCCTTTCATAGCTATCAAGGAGATGCCTTCTTATGCAAAATTTTTGAAGGAGGTATTATCTAACAAAAGAAAGCTGCCGGATACAGGCGTAGAAACACTAAGAGGAGAATGTAGCGCTATCTTAGAGTGCAAGGTGCCGAAAAAAGAAGCTGACCCCAGAAGTTTCACCATTCCAGTCAAATTTTGTGAAGTTTTGGTCAATAAAGCACTTGTTGATTTGGGAGCTAGTGTGAGTATCATGCCACTATCTTTATACAAGAGGATCAACGCTGAGATCAAGCCAACAAGGATGTCTTTGCAGCTACCCGATAGATCAGTAAGGTTTCCAGTTGGAATTGTTGAAGATTTTCCAGTTCAAATAAGAAAGTTCTATGTCCCTTGTGATTTTGTGATTATGGATATTATTAAAGATCATGTCATACATATCATTCTTGGGAGAGATTTTTTGAAGACTACACGGGCTGTTTTTGATGTGTTCAATGGCAAGCTCACATTGAACATCTTGGGGGAGAACATTGAGTTTTATCTTCCATCAATGATGAAAGGGCCTGCTGATGAATCAATATGCAGAGCAGAAGTAGCAAGGGTTGAGATTATGCACCCACAGTATGATGACCCTTTAAGGTCAATCTTAGAAGAAGTTGAAGATGGAAGGTGTTCAGAGGCCGCAAGTTTGAGGAAGCTGTTAGATGAACCAGATTTCGATATGGAACTAGTGATGGAGACAATTTTGGAGGCTTCTTTAACGATTAAACAGGAGAGATCCACGCCTCCTCAGGTAGATCTTAAACCCTTTCCCTCTATATTAAAATATGCTTATTTAGGAGAAAATGAAACTTATCCAGTAATTGTTAATGCTGAACTAAATAATACCCAACTTAACTAATTGATTGCATTGATTAAAAATTTCAAGAGTCTTATAGGGTATTCAATAGATGATATCACTGGTATAAGTCCATCTTTTTGCATGCATAGAATATTTCTTGATGATGATCATGCCACATCTATAGAACCTCAAAGGAGATTGAATCCTAATATGAAAGATGTTGTGAGAAAAGAAGTTCAGAAATTACTTGACGCAGGCATAATCTACCCTATGTCTGATAGTAAGTGGGTTAGCCCCGTACAGGTAGTGCCCAAAAAGGGTGGCATGACCATTATAAAAAATGATAAGGGTGAGTTAGTATCTACTAGAATAGTTACGGGTTGGAGAATGTTCATAGATTACAGGAAATTGAATAAAGCAACCCGTAAAGATCATTTTCCTTTGCCTTTTATAAATCAAATGTTGAAACATTTGGCAAATCATTCATATTTTTGTTATGTAGATGGATACTCTGGATTTTTCCAGATCCCTATCCATCCAGATGATCAGGAAAAGACCACTTTTACTTGTCCATATGGGACCTTTCTATATCGAAGGATGCCCTTCGGTCTCTGCAATGCCCCCGCCACGTTCCAACAATGCATGATGGCCTTTTTCTCTGATTTTATTGAGGAATTTATGGAAGTATATATGGATGATTTTTTTGTGTACAGAATATCTTTCAAAGCATGCTTAAGCAACCTTAAAAAGGTGCTTCGTAGGTGCAAGGAGACCAACCTCACCCTAAACTGGGAAAAATGTCATTTTATGGTACAACAGGGGGTAGTGTTAGGGCATGATATTTCCAACAGGGGCATTGAGGTAGATAAAGCGAAAGTAGAGGTTATAGAGTGTTTGCCTCCACCCTTTGATATTAAGAGAATAAGGAGTTTCCTTGTTCACACTGGTTTTTACCGAATGTTTATCAAGGATTTCTCTAAGACTGCTAGGCCTCTAATTGAGCTTTTCGCCAAAGATACCCTGTTCATGTTTACTAATGATTGCCTTGAAGCTTTTAACAGATTAAAACAGGCTCTTATCTCTGCTCATATTATCCAACCACTGGATTGGAACATCATCTTTGAGATTATGTGCGATGCAAGTAATTATGCAATAGGGGCTATTTTGGGTCAGAGGAAGGATGGCAAGTTGCATGCCATCTATTATACGAGTAAGACAATGGATCCAGCTCAGATGAATTATGCAACAACAGAGAAAGAACTTTTGGTAGTTGTATTTGCCATAGAGAAATTTAGGCCTTACCTGTTAGTTTCAAAGGTGATCTTCCACACCGATCATGTAGCTTTGAGGTACTTGATGGCAAAGAAATATGCTAAGCCTCGCCTGATTCGATGGATTCTCCTACTGCAAGAGTTTGATTTAGAAATGAAGGATACGAAGGGTGTGGAGAATGTTGTTGCCGACCAATTATCCAGGCTGATTCATGATGGTGGAACAAGTTGGGAAGCTCCAATTGATGATTCATTTCTAGATGAGTGTCTCTTAGCTATAACCATGACAAGTGTTCCATGGTATGCTAATCTGGCTAATTATCTAGCAAGTGGAATCATTCCCGATGGATACTCATTTCAGCAGAAAAGAAGTTTTTCTATAATGTCAAGAGACACTTTTGGGAGGACCCCGTTCGTGTATAGACTGTGTGTTGATGGTATAATTTGAAGGTGTGTTCCACAAGAAGAAATACCCTCTATTATCTCACATTGTCACGATCTGCCCTGCGGAGGACATGCTAGTACCTTTAAAACTGCTGCAAAAATTCTTCATTGTGATTTTTATTGGCCTTCTCTGTTCAAGGATACACATGCCTATGTCAAATCCTGCGACAGATGTCAAAGAACAAGAAATATTTCGAGAAGAAATGAAATGTCGCTCAACAATATCCTAGAAATTGTGGTTTTTGATGTATGGGGGGTGGATTTCATGGGACCATTCCCATCCTCCTATGGAAATAGGTATATCTTGCTAGCGGTTAACTATGTATCAAAATAGGTAGAGGCTATTGCATTTCCTACCAATGATGCGCACATGGTTACCAAGTTCTTCAAGAAACACATTTTTCCGCGTTTCGGCACATCGAGGGTATTGATTAGTGATGGAGGGGAACAGTTTTTGGAAAAGAGATTTGAAGGTGTATTGAAGAAATATGGGGTTTATTATAAGATTGGTCTAGGATATCATCCGCAAACTAGTGGCCAAGCTGAAATCAGCAACCGAGAAATCAAGAGCATTTTGGAGAAGACGATTGTAAGGTCGAGAAAATATTGGGCGAACAAGTTGGATGACTCTCTTTGGGCCTACTGAACAACATTCAAAACCCCTACTAGAACTAAACCATGCAAGTTAGTCTATGGGAAGCCGTGCCATTTACCAGTAGAGCTTGAACATAGAGCATTTCAGGCAATCAAAGCCCTTAATTATGATCTACTGCGTGCTGGTGAGAAGTGGTTGTTAGATATCAACGAACTTGATGAGATACGCTTGGATGCGTATGAGAGTTCAAGGCTATATAAGGAAAAGACCAAGCGATGGCATGACAAAGGTCTTATCAGAAGGAACATTGAAGTTGAACAATTGGTGTTACTATTCAACTCCCATTTGAGGTTATTTCCAGGGTAACTGAAGCGACATTGGACGGGTCCATTCAAGATCACGAGGGTATTCCCCTATGGTTCCATTGAGCTTTTGAATGCGAAGGGGGAAACATTCAAGGTGAATGGTCAACGTGTCAAACACTATCGCGCAAGTGAGCCTTTAGAAGGGCTAGTGGTAATGCCGCTTGAGCCCCCACGTGTTCTTAAAGAATAATGCGCAATGGTCAAGCTAACGACCATAAACGAGCGCTTTTTGGGAGGCAACCCAACTTTGGTATGTTTTTGTGTATATTCACTTTTATTTCTTGTTTTTGTTTTCATTTATGTAACATATTTTATATAGCATGCTTGTACTAAGTTAATGGAAGCAGGATTTGATAGTTTGGTTGTTCATTGTGTACATAAAACTGAGAAATCTGCACAATTAGTGCTGTAGGGTCGAGCAAAAGGGTATTTAAATATAAAATTACATTGTAGGTGGTCTGAATGGTATATCAAATGAAAAACACCCCGCTCGACCAGCCGAGCAAGGTTGGCTCGGGTCAAGCGAAGAGCAGGCATCAAAAGTGGAACAGGGAGTTGCTCGACCAGTCGAGCAGCCCTTCTATAGCTCGCTTGACCACTCGAGCAACTAACCTAATTTTTTCCAGAAGCATCAACAGAAGAACAGAATGCAAAGAGTGAGACTTGTACTTTGCTCGACAAGTCGAGCGGGGAGCAGATTCTAACATAATGCGTCTTTAAAACCAGATCCGCTTGACTAAACCCTTATTTCTCACCATTTTCACTCGAGCAATATCAGTTCCTCTCACTTTCTCTCACTAAAAACTAAAACCCTAAGCTCTAACATCCTTCAATCCTTTTACATTCACTCATCAACAACAACATTTCACTCTTCAAATTCATCATTTACATCCACATTGATCCATTCTCATCAACATCCATCCAAATTAGGGTTTGCAAGATTAAGGTAAAAGTTGTTAAATTATTCAAGATTTGAGTTTTAATTTGCTTTCTATTAATTAATCTTTGCTTTTTGGTAGAGATTTTGTAGATTGCTTGTTGTGAGTCTTTGTTTTAGGAAATTCATCAAAAAAAACAAGCTATGGCACCAAGGAGGCAAAGGAAGAGAGAAAGGACTCTATCACCACAACGAATTGAACCAGATGAGGACTACCCCAACATTATTTTTAGAAATGAAGATCAACGAGATAAGTTTCAAAACCTCAAGGAAAGACCTATCATTCCTACTAGGTTTATTTGTGCTAATGTGCTTAGAAACCTAGGGTTGTTTGAGTATGCTATGCATTTCTTTAAAGCAATAGGCATGTGTTTTATGTTTAATATGCATAGAGAAATATACTCCGAGTTAGTCCTTGAGTTTTTGAGTTCCTTGACCATAACACAGGATGATTATGGGGAAACCTCATTATATTTTAGGATAGATGGAATTGAGCGGCAACTCACTACGACGGAGCTTGCTGATTTATTTGGTCTGAACGACATGGGAAGAGGATTAGATTATGAGCAGCACCCTTCCCAAATTTGGCCGTTAATATCAGGAGAACACTTGACCAACCTGCAGAATTTAGTTCTAAAAAAGGTCTATCACCCTGTTATCAGGATTTGGCCCAAGTTCATGGCTTTCACTACCACGACCAAATCTGAGTCCAATAAGGCCAACAATAATGATTTTAGGCTCATTGCTCCGCCCTGAATGGGGTTTCACCTTTAACATAGCCAGACTTCTAGTCCACATATTCCGCCATACCATTAATCAACCTAATACTGTTCGTACACTAATATAGTTTGGCGAACTCATCACCCAAATTGCTATGCATTTTGGTTGGAGAGGGGAAGGAATACTATCTAGAGAGACCACCATCATCAGCATGACCCACCTAGTTCAATCTAAGTGGCTAGAGCTTTCTAATGGTCAAACATGGTGGAAGATTCATGACCGAAAAATCGGTATCCCTCTTCCCACGCAAGCTCTTACCGACTTAATCCAAAACCATCCCACCTATCTCTTTGGACCAGAAGGGCGGGTACCTGACCCTTTAGCAGTGGAAAGGCCACCACCACAGGCTTTCCACAATCAGTACTCCCGTTGGAAACGAGGTGGCTCTTCTATAAATGAGGAGCGTCGCCCCTCACAGGCATGTGAGCAAGGAGGCCCATCCTCTACCTTCGAGTTTGGTGGCACCTCTAATGCAACACCTCCACCTCCACCATCACCCCATCATACCAACCCTGATCCCGTCCTGGCCTCTCTACAGCGCTTACAGTTGCGTATGGACGGCTTTGATCAGCGGTTTGACCAGATAGAGGCGCAATAGAGCTGGATGACCAATTCATGGTTGATTACTAAAGAAGCCAATATCCGATATATGACTATCATTACCGGCAGGGGCATATCCTCCCGAATCATGTGCACCCATCGTGGTACACACCGCCACCAGGTGATTTTGGTTATCTCTACGGTTCCCCGGGGGGGGGGCGCTAGTACATCCTTTGGTCTTGGAGCACATGAAGAGGGAGATGATGACGAGTAAGATAATGATGAAGGAGATGAAGATGATGATGAAGATGAAGAGGGAGATGAGAGTGACTACTAGAGTCCTCGTACCTTCTTGAAAGCCTTTTTGTCGCATTGAGGATACTGCTCGGTTTGGCTTGGTGGAGGTGTTGTGTTTATGGTCTCCTTAGGTTCTTCTTGTGTATATATGCATGCTTTCATTGATTTCCTTTCTGTTTTATTACTTTTGTAATTTAGCTTACTATTTTTTTAATGTAATTATGTTTTCGATGCCTTGAATCACATTCATGCACATTTTTTATCATTAGTATCTAACTTGATTTCATTTTGGGCTGTATTCTTAATCTATGTATGATACCTTGGCAAGTTTAGATAATTTCTTCAAAATTTTTGATTTGCAATCCTGTGAACCTTAAGTTTTCAAAACAATAGTTGAGCATTGATTTGGTTTGTGGAATCGCCTTTGGGTATTTGTGGATATTTTTTGAACCCGTGAGTATTTATTGAGCCCCTACCATGCATTCACGTAAATTAATGAGATTGTAAATTTGTAGCACACTAGGCATGACTTGAGGGACTTTGTTATTCTACCACCTGCCAAGTGACATGTCAATATGTCATAGACTTCACCATTGTTATTAAAATTGAATGTTGTTTACAATTCTACGATCAAACGATTGATTTGAATACTAATAGAATACCAATGTTGGTAAGATTGATCTACGGGACAAAACGTGCGATAATGCTTAGGACGAGTAGTGTGTGACTGTGCCTAGCGTTTTGCGTCGCTCAGCCAAGGCTCAGTTGTATGTTTTTTGTGACGGAGTTCATTTACACGTGTACTAGAAATCGCAACAAGCTTTAAACGATTGTCATTTTTCGCTTGTGTTGGCTCTTAAGGTTTTGATGATGACTTCACTTTTAAATAAACAAACATATTTTAGAGATTGTTTTGTAGGTGAATATCCGATTTTGTTATCGTTGATGAAGCCTATGACTTGGTTCGTGGAAGTTGTACGTGTCTTAAAATATTCAAGAAGTTAGATAAGTGCTTAGGAAGTTAAAGGTTGACAGACGGTCTACTTTTCCTAAAATGAACAATCTAACAAAAGTTGAAGCTGGAGACAGTACGCTGTTCCTACGTAGCAGGTCTGGAGAAAAACATCGACTGGAAAATTGCAGTTATTTTATTATTCTGTTTTTAGTTGATGTAAACGGTTAAATCTTAAATTAGTTACTTAAATTAATTAGTAAGTTAATTGGCTAAACTATTTTTAGGTTATCTAAATATAGCCTAAGACATTTTCTTAAGATTAAGATCTCGTATTTTTTAGGATCTTGTGTTTTTAATTCCTATGCTATTTTTAGCTTAAGGAAACTGTTTTTCTCTTTGAGCAAATAACAGCCGGACATTTATTTTTTGGCAAGACCACTATCTTTTGTTTTGAGAACGTGGAGGAAAGTGGGAGGTGTGTCTAAGGTAACTGTTGGTTGTTCCCACTATAAATAGGAGGAACTTTGCTCAAACCGTGTATCCATCCAAGAGTGTCCATAAAAGGGAAATCATTTAAGAAAAATATTTTCTGTTTTTAAATGCCAATTAATTTAGTATATTTTTTTTAATTAATTATTTTAATTTTTATCCTCTTGAGAATTGGCCTTGTAAGGGTTATTGAGTGATTTGTTGTAATTAGACTCATGAGAAGTCTAAGGGAATAGAGAAGTGAAACGTGAGAAGAGAAAGAGAAGGAGAAAGTAGAGAAAGAGAATTAGGCCTAGAGTAGAGAAACTTCAAGTAAAGCAAACTGTTTTATGTTATTGTATTTGATTGCCTAAAACATAGTGAGAATTTTGAAATCCGGGGGTCGTGGTTTTCCTTCTTATTAGGCCAAGAAGGTTTCCACGTAAAATCTTTGTCTCCTTTTTATCTTTTGCTTTTTAAGTTTAAGCTTTATTTTGTTTGTTAAAATTCCGCAAATTAGAAGAAAAAACGTAGTAAAGCTTGATACACAACAATTCACCCCCCTCTTGTTGCATTCGACCATCTTTGTGTATTTCAACAATTGGTATCAAAGCCCTGTTCCTCATTTAATCAGGAAACCCTGAGAGCAGTATCATGTTCCCTGGCAAGATGTTGAAGATGAACGAACGCATGGAAGAAGGGTATTCTACGCAAAGGCTACCCATGTTCAATGGGAAATTCTATACCTACTGGAAAAATAGGATGGAAATTTTTATAAAGGCCGAAAATTACCAAGTATGGAGAGTAATTGAAATAGGAGATTTCGAAGTGACGACTATCAACTCCAACAATGAATCAATTCCAAAACCAATCACTGAATATGAAAAGGAAGATTTTCAAAATATGGAGATGAACGCTCTTGCTATCAAGCTGCTTCACTGTGGTCTCGGGCCAAATGAACATAATCGTATCATGGGTTGTAAAACGGCAAAGCAGATTTGGGACCTGCTGGAAATTACCCATGAAGGTACCAGTGAAGTGAAGCGATCCAAGATTGACTTCCTAATGTCCAAATATGAAAGGTTTGTTATGGAACCTAAGGAAAACATCCAAGAGATGTTACCAGGTTCACCAACATTACAAACGAACTTGTCTCTCTTGGCAAGATTATTCCAGTTGATGAACAAGTCAGAAAATACTGAGAAGTCTTCCACAAGATGAGCGCTGGAGAGCTAAGGTCACAGCCATCCAGGAGTCCAAAGATTTCACTAAGTTCAATTTGGAAGAGTTGGCTGGTTCACTCATGACACATGAACTACATTTGGGAACAGCTGACAGTTCCCGAAATAAAGGACTGGCTCTGGCAGCGGATGATAGTGAAGAATCAGAAGCTGGTGAAGAGGAAGCTGCTATGTTGGCACGTAAATTCAAAAAATTCTTCAGGAACAGCAGATATAGAAACCAAAGAAATAATAAGGAAAGAGGAACTGCTAACTTGAAGACGAATTTTGAATGCCACAAATGTGGAAGTACTGATCATTTCATCAAGGATTGCCCTCTATGGAAGAATGAGAAGGGCAAAGCGAAGACAAGGGAAGCTGGAAGAATGCCAAAGAAGGGAAACTTCAGAACAGATTTTCGTAAAGCAATGATCGCAGCTTGGGGTGACATTGAAAGCGAAGCTGAAACTGAAGTTCCAGTAGAGGAAGAAACTGCAAATTTGTGTCTGATGGCATCTCTTGAAGAGACTAAGGAAAGAGAGGTAATGTCTTCTAGTTCTTCTCCTAAACATCTATTCAGTTTAAGTAAGGATAAATTAATTAAGTTATTTTTGGAAACACAAAAGAAGTTGGAAGAAAAAACAGCTAAGTGTCTCCAAATTGAGAAAGACCTTAAGTTAAGTAAAGATCACATCTCATACTTAAATACTTTTAGGATCGATGTGCAAAGTAGATTTTTTGAATTGTTAGATAAGAATGTTATTTTAAAAGAGCAATTGGAGAAAATAAAGCAGAAATTCATCATTCTTAACATTGAAAAGAATCAAAACAAATTGCTAGAATTAAAATGGGATGAAAATGATAAATCCACTTATTTGTTTAGCACGGAACTTCAAGAAATGAAATTAAAATTAGAATCATGTAAAAGAGAAAATAAGTATCTAAAAGATCAACTTAATTTAAAAGAAAAAGGGAAAATCAATGAAGTTCCCAAATGGATTCTAAATGCTAAACCAAAAAGTAAAGAAGGTCTAGGTTATGTTAAAAATGATAAAAAGAAAAAGGTCTATGTTGATCTCCCTAGTAGTAAGATCTGTTCCTTTTGTGGCAAAATTGGACACCTAAAATATCATTGTATAAAAAGGGAACAGCACCACGTAGCAAATAAAATTCATGTCGAACAGTTATGGATCAAGAAATATGATTCATGTATAATCGACAAGGAACCCAAGGATAACTGGGTTCCTAAACCTAACTCTTAATTTGCTGTGTAGGTTCAAGTGAGGGGGAACAACTCATGGTATCTCGACAGTGGGTGTTCCAAGCACATGACGGGTGACAAATCTAAATTTCTCTCACTTGAAGCATATGATGGGGGAACTGTAACCTTCGGTGATAATATGAAGGGTGAGATAATCGCCAAAGGAAAGGTTGGAAGGTCAAGTTCCCATGCCATTGACAATGTATTTTTAGTCGAGAATTTAAAACACAATCTTTTAAGTATTTCTCAATTTTGTGACAAAGGTAACTCTGTTAAGTTTACTTCTGAACGATGCATAATTTCTAGGAACAACACAGGAGACCCTGTGCTTGAGGGAATCAGAAAAGGGAACACTTATGTTGTGGACCTGGACACTGTTCCCAAAACCAGTCTAACGTGTTTAAGCGTTATAGAAGAAGACCCACTGCTTTGGCACAAGCGTCTGGGTCATGCTAGCTATTCATTGATTAACACCTTAAGATCAAAAGACCTAGTAAGAGGATTACCAGCAATAAAATTCCTCAAAAATGAAATTTGTGATCCTTGTGCTAAAGGAAAAAAAGTGCGGTCATCCTTTAAATCAAAGTATCTGGTGACTACCTCTAGACCATTAGAATTAATTCATATGGATTTATGTGGACCTATAAGAACACAAAGCCGTAGTGGAAAAAGATATGTGTTTATCATAGTTGATGACTATAGTAGATTTACTTGGACCCTATTTTTAGTAAGCAAAGATGAAGCTTTTGATGAGTTTGTTTCTTTTGCTAACAAAATACAAAAATCTACCAATAATCTAATTGTTCACATAAGATCAGATCATGGCAAAGAATTTGAAAATTCAAACTTTATGAATTACTGTAATGAACATGGTATAAATCACAATTTTTCCGCTCCTAGAACACCACAACAAAATGGAGTGGTAGAAAGGAAAAATAGAACCCTAGAAGAAATGGCTAGGACTATGTTGATTGCTAGTGGTCTACCTAGAAATTTTTGGGCTGAGGCCGTCAATACTGCTTGTTATATTATGAATCGTGTATTAATAAGACCAATCACTTCCAAAACACCCTATGAATTGCTTAAAGGTGTTAAACCAAATATTTTCTATTTTCGTGTGTTTGGATGCAAATGTTTTGTTCATGTAAATGGAAAACGAAATATAGGTAAATTTGATGAAAGAAGTGATGAAGTAGTATTTCTCGGTTATTCATCAGATAGCAAAGCTTACAGAGTTTATAATAAGAGAACAATGTGCGTGGAGGAATCCGTTCACATAATCTTTGATGAAACTAACTTTTCAACAAGTGAACAGGAAATAAACAATGTAAAAATAGGTCTTGCAAATTTAGAAGATGATGAAGAAATAAAGGTGCAAGATCAAGGAACAGCAGGTGAACAACCAATACAAGAAAGCGAAGAAGAAACTAACCAAGTCCAGGAACTGCCAGCACAACTGGACCAGCAAACTGTTCCCAATTCAGCTGTTCCCGCAGATGAGAAAAATGATCTAGTAGCTGAACAAAATGCCAATCAAGATGTTGAGCCAGAACATGCTACTGTTCCCTCAAGAGAATTTGTGCCCAAACCTTGGAAATATCAAAGTTATCATCCTCTTGATTTGATTATAAGTGATTTGAATAAAGGAACACAAACTAGATCTCAAATGAGAAACTTTTGTGCTCATTTTGCGTTCCTATCATCACTTGAACCCAAAAATCACGAAGAAGCTCTAAAGGATTCCGAATGGATAGTAGCCATGCAAGATGAATTAAATGAATTTGAAAGAAACAAAGTATGGCACTTAGAACCCAAACCAAAACACAAGAAGGTAATTGGTTTGAAATGGGTATTTCGGAATAAGCTAGATGAGCATGGAATAATAGTAAGAAACAAAGCAAGACTTGTGGTCAAAGGGTACAATCAACAAGAAGGTATTGATTACACTGAGACATTTGCTTCGGTAGCAAGGTTAGAGGCTATTAGAATTTTAATTTCTTTTGCTGCATTTATGAACTTTAAGTTATATCAAATGGATGTGAAATGTGCTTTCTTAAATGGTTTTCTTGATGAAGAAGTTTTTGTTGAACAACCCCCAGGTTTTGAGAACACCTCTTGTCCTGATCATGTCTACAAGCTTGACAAAGCTTTATATGGCTTGAAGCAAGCTCCTAGGCAATGGTATGAAAGACTATCAAAGTTTTTGATTCAAAATAACTTTGTAAGAGGAAAAATTGACAAAACCTTATTCTTTAAGAATAAAGGTTATGATATTTTAGTTGTTCAAATTTATGTTGATGATATTATTTTTGGTGCGACCAATGATTTGTTATGTAAAGAAATTTCCAACCTTATGGGCACAGAATTTGAAATGAGCATGATGGGAGAATTAAATTTCTTCCTTGGTTTGCAAATTAAACAAACTGAAAATGGTATTTTTATTCATCAACAAAAATACATAAAAGAACTTCTTAAGAAGTATGGGCTAAACAACGCTAAAACCAAGCATACACCCATGGCTACAAATGTTAGATTAGATGAAGACCTAAAAGGAACTAACATAGATCAAACAATGTATCGAGGCATGATAGGTTCCTATTATATCTAACTGCAAGTAGACCCGATATTTCATTTAGTGTTGGTTTATGTGCTAGATTTCAGTCCAATCCCAAAGAATCACATCTCACAGCAGTAAAACGGATTTTAAGATATTTGAAGGGAACAAACGACTTGTCCCTATTTTATCCTAAGAGTGATGTTTATGATTTAAAAGGCTTCAGTGATGCAGATTATGCAGGTGATCTAGTTAATAGAAAAAGCACGTCAGGTATGGTACAATTTCTTGGCTCATGTTTAGTTTCATGGAGTTCCAAGAAACAAAACACGGTTGCATTATCCACAGCCAAAGCTGAATACGTAGCAGCAGCAGCTTGCTGTTCCCAAATGCTTTGGATAAAACAGCAACTAAGAGATTTTGGTATTAAAATTGAATGCATTCCTATTTATTGTGATAATACCAGTGCCATATGTATATCTAAAGATCCAGTGCATCACTCACGAGCTAAACACATACATATTAGACATCATTTTCTTAAGGATAATGTAGAAAACAAAAATATTGTATTAAAGCATGTTAATACAAATGAATAAGTTGCAGATATTCTGACCAAACCACTTCCAAGGGAACAATATGAAAAAAATGAGATTGGAACTTGGTATGATCAAGCTCCACTAAAGTTGATTGCATAAAATTCCCAATGAAGCATCATGAGAATGAAAAAGGTCAGGAATCAACCTCAATATCTTGATTGAGGATCAATTATTGAATGGATGAGGTAAACACTTAATAAAGTTTGTACTATGAATGTCTTCTCGTTTGTATGTTGTTAAGTTGATCAGACCAAAGCAGTATGTTCGTTATTCTCTTCATATAATATTTTATAATATCATAATTCATTCTTTTTATAATTTAATATTTCATAATTTTGTTCTTCATTTTTATTATATAGTCAACATAAATCAATAAGAAAATATGGGAAACGGTTTTCATTTTTTTTCAAATAATCCTTCCAAATCACAAGTAATGATGATGGCATTGATGAGATGGGACTTAAGGTAACCGTCATTTCAACCCTGTATTAAACTCTCAACCTTTTCAAAAGTACTCACGCTACTCACATTACTCATGCTTTCTCAATTCTTCTTCAAGAAACTTTTCTCCTTCTCTTCTCTCAATCTTTTCAAAAGTTCAAAATGAAAACCCCAAGATCTTCAAAATCAGGCAAGAAAACCCCTAAATCTCGTACACATACCCAGCCACAACCTCTAAAAGTGGTTCATCCTCCACCATTACTGGATGCTGCACCACCCACAACCACAGAAACCACAAAAGAATCACCCAAACATACTACTGAACCTACCAGTACCAAACGCAAGATTTCAGGTGGTTCATCTTCCAAAGTAGTCAAACGTTCGAAGCATAGTGATCCTAATAGTGCTGAAGAAATATCAAAAGAAATGTCTATTGGTTTCGGACTTGAAAAATATTGGTATGACTCTACCCATTTTCCTCAACTGCATGACATTTTGCAACATCAAGAATGGGAAGTTTTGATGTCAAATTTTAGTTGCAGTTCCATTTTTCCAAATCTCATGCGAGAATTTATTTCAAATTTCTCAAATGATTGTGGGATGTGTTCTAGTACTGTCAAGAACATCAAAATAGAATTTAATAGTGCATTGCTTGGGGAGTGGTTTAATGTTCCTAATGTTGGGTATGATAATTACTACGTTGGTTCAAAAATAGTATTTTCTGGGATAAATGAAAAAACGATTTTAAAATTTTTAGGGATTCAGCAAAGAAAAGGGAAAATAAGCCATAACATTTTGAATCCTCTGCATAAATTACTGTACAATATTGCTCGAAGATTTATTTTTCCAAGAAACTCCAAAAGGAGTGAAGTAAGTTTACGTGATGCTACATTGATTTACTGCATGGCTAATCACATAAAGATAAATTTTCCATCTTTGATGATATCTCATTTGTCTGATTGTATTGAGAAGAAAAATTTTGTTGGTTATGGAGGGTTGTTGACCTGAATTTTTCAGAAAATTTGATGTCCCTTTGGAAGGGTTGGAGTTCGCAATGGGACCCAACATGAAGATAGGTGCAAAGTGTTTACAAAATTTGCACTTAAAATTAACTGATGAAGGGATGTTAATACATTATTTAGAGGAGGAAGTTGAAGTTGGTTCTGAAGAAGAAGGGATTGAAAAAGAAGAAGAAAAATTGAGGGAAGAAGAACATGAAGAAAAAGAGGAAAAGGAGCAAGGACATGTTCCCACTAATAATATTGAAACAGAAGAAAAAGGGGAACAGGATGGAGAAGCTAGTACGGGGGAAGCAGAACAGGAAGGAGTCTTAGGAGAAGATGCTTATCACAATCTCTGTAATGATTCAAGTGATGAAGAGACTGTGATATCATTGAGGAGAAAGGCTAAATCTGTTCAGAGGAAGAGTAGGAGGTTAGCCTCAAAACGTAAAACTACAATGGTTGATGATACCACATTTGAGACCATCCCTGAGTCTACATCCAATAAACCTCCCTCTCCCAAGCCAACCACATCATCACCACATCACACTCCATCACCACCACATCACAATCCATCACCACCGCAATCACCTATTCACTTTACACCACCACCATCTCAGTCTTCACCAGGTAATGGTTGTGCTAACCCTGATCCTGTTCCTGCAGCTTCTTCAAACTTTATCCTCTCCAAGCTCCTTGACCTACAGTCTCAATTCACTGCTTTTCAAGACGAAATTTGAGTCTCACTTGCTTCAATTGTTGATCAGCTTAACCAGATGGAGAGCCGTCTTGGTGCCAAGTTGGACACAGTGGAAGTACAGACTGAGTTCATCGATGAAGAAGAGACTGCTCCTTGATTCCTCTTCCCATGTTTTTAATGATTTGTTGGCTGTAACACTAATCAAACAATTTCACTTTTCTTTGTACCATCTGGGGTACACGTTTGTATTTGAACAACTGCTACATTTCTTTCTTTTGTTTTTATTTTCTGGTCTGTGATGACTAACATTATGCAGATTTGATTACTTTTTATGGTGCTTAATTTCATTATTGTTTCTTGCTTTCATCACTGACAAATCTATATGGTTTGTGCTGAGGTTTGATAATCCCATATTCCTTTTGATTGATGGCAAAAGGGGGAAGATTATGCACAAATTTAAGAAGAGCTGTGATTACACAGTACATATCTTGATTGATTTATATTGCTTTTTATGGAAGTTAATGTGCTGTGTTTATGATATCTTAGAATCTGATCATCTGTGTTGATATTTAGTTTTTATGGATATTTTGATTAATTGTTTTGATTAATTGTTTTAAAGTTGTTTCTCTGAAGGTTTCCACGTAAAATCTTTGTCTCCTTTTTATCTTTTGCTTTTTAAGTTTAAGCTTTATTTTGTTTGTTAAAATTCCGCAAATTAGAAGAAAAAACGTAGTAAAGCTTGATACACAACAATTCACCCCCCCCTCTTGTTGCATTCGACCATCTTTGTGTATTTCAACAGCTTGGTTGTCGGAATTAAACATATAATATATTGTTGGAAAGATATTGAAGTCTAGTTTCCAATGCTACAAACCTAGACTAAGTGAAATCTTCTTATCAAAAGTTATTGCCAAAGAGTGAACATGTATCAAATTTCATTTCATGCTTTTAGACATAATTTTTAATAGAAAGATCACATTAATGTAAGGTTTGCAGCATTGGAAACTAGACTTCAAGAGCTTCTCAATCATATAATATCTACCCGATTTCGACAACTGAGCAAGAAATGATGACCATTTAAAATTTTCTGCGAATTTCAGTACACATGTAAATGAACCTAGTTGTACGTTTTGTGCGACTCGATCTAGGCCCAGTCGCACATTATGTGCTACTAGGTCCATTTTCTGATTTATCTTTTAAATTAATATTTATTTTCTAAATTTAATTATTTTAAAATAATGTTCTTAATAAAATGTTTAAGTTAAGTAATAATCATTTTTTAATTCAATTATTATTAATAATTTTTAGTTTAATAATAATAATAATTTTTGTATTTTATTTTTTTTAAATAATATTTAATTTTTGAATATAATTAATATTTATTTTAAAATTCAATCAATATTTTGGGTTCCAAATTCATTAGACATATTTTTAAATTTAATTAATATTTTTACTAAAGAGAAATTGGAGAGATAGAAGTATGAAATGAGTAAAGAACAATACTAAAATTCAATTTATAAAGGCAAAATGAAAAATCTGATGACATTAATTAAAATATTTTTTGATTTATTCACTTTGAGATTTAAATTGACAACATTCTTAGTACTTCCTCCATTCTGAAAGAGTTGCTGCATTATGATTATTGACAATATTTATCATTCAAGTTTATTTTTTTATGTTACGGTTAATCATACAACTAAAGAGATTGCAAAATTCTAAGTGACATCCTTACAAAAGTTTGTCATATGGAATAATCAAATTGATTAATTGCTATATTTATTGAATTAAATAAGGTAACATTGATTTTATTCTGTAACATGTCATTATATTTCATCATCCATATTTTTTAATAAAATTAATTATCCACATTTTTTAATTTAATTAAAGATCGTAAATTTTAGATGTTATTTGGTTAACTTATTAGGTAAAGTATTTATGCAATTTACTAAAAAAAAATTCAAATGTCCACATATTTAAATAAACACAAATTTTTTTTTCCCACTAAACGTCTATCGATCATCAAATTGTTAAAATAAATAATTTACGGTGAAAATTTCCACTTGATAACGATAACATAAATTATACCATTGTTTAAAAATCATAATATTTCTACATCTTACTATTAATAATTTTGTGCATTGCACGAGTTTATATACTAGTGTGTTAGAAAAATATAGTCGAGTGAGATTTTGTTTGAATCGTCTAACCGCATACATTGTAATATTAATTTTTTTAATTTTGGGATATTTTATATGGTAGGCACGAACATTTGCAAAAGACCAGTAGTAATCTTTAAAAAAATTCCATAAAATAGCATTGTACTTTTTGGGCATCAATGTTACGACAGCTTAAATTTTAAAAGTTCAATGCTATTTTGTGGAATTTTAAGAAAAGAAGGTTTACTGTATTTTAAAGAAGAAGGACAAGGGTAAAAATGAAATTTCACAACTTAATAAAATAATCTAACGTTTTTTTTGGTTATTAATGTTACAATAGCTTAAATTCCAAAAGTATAATGCTATTTTAGGGAACTTTTTAAAAATTTGTTACCACTGGCCTTTTGCAAAAGTTCGTTCCTAATATGTAGAATTTACCTTAATTTTTAAATGTGCATAACTTAATTTGTAAATGATTAAAATTATGTTAAAAGTCAAATATAGCAAATATAGTAGAACAGAAGAACTATTTGACTTAGTTTTGGAATGAATGGAGATCTAGGAAAGAAAAAACAAACGCGATCCTTAAACATCGCCGCCCTTTTCATTTTATCACCACCCTTGCCTTAATGAATTTACGAAATTTCCCCTGGACTTAAAATTTCTTATATATACTCCAAACTCACTAAATAACACCTTTATCACTCTTAAAATATTAAATTACAACATAAAATTAGTGGATCAAAAGCTAAGAAATTCAAATCGCAAACAAATAATCGAGGTAATTTTCATTCGAATTTAATTAAATTTAATTTTTAAGAAAAAAAGTAAAAAAAATAAAGTGAGTAGCACGCGACTCGACCGCAAACATGTTTTTAATTTATTTTTTTAAATATTATTATTATTATTATTATTATTATTATTATTATTATTATTATTATTATTATTATTATTATTATTATTTACTATTATTATTATTATTATTATTATTATTATTATTATTATTATTAACTTTTTATTTTTCTTTTAAATATTATTTTTATTATTTTTGTTGGTTATGTTGTTGTTGTTATTGTTATTGTTAGTAAATTTTTTTAATGTTATTTTTAAATATTGTTTTAGTTATTAGTGTTATGATTATTATTGTTTTTGTTATTATTATTATTATTATTATTATTATTATTATTATTATTATTATTATTATTATTATTATTATTATTATTGTTTTTGTTGTTGTTGTTGTTGATTTAGAAAATTAATTACAATAATAATAATAATAATAATAATAATAATAATAATAATAATAATAATAATAATAATAATAATAATAAATATTTTGTTAAATTATATTTGTTGATAATGATTAGTTAAATATTGTTGTTGTTATATTATATTTGTTGATAATGAGTAGTTTAATATGTTAATTAATTATTGTCTTTTGTTCGTGTGGTTAATTTAACGTAATGTTTGATTATTTTTATGCATTAATAATAGTTAATTAAATTATCAAAATTGTAGTAAATGACTAGTAATCAAGGGAAAGGAAAGGGTTTTTTTAGACACTTTTTGAGCGGTAATAGTTCTAGGCCTACCTTACTCAGACCCTCATGAGAGGAGGGTTATGGGTTCTGCTAGGAGGGCTAGGCAAGAAGATTCTACCAGACATATGAGGCCCAACGGTTGAGTATGCTGCACCAAGTGCGCACTCGGTTTGATGACCAGGCTAGCCTCCAGAGTAGTTGGGGGGTTTCTAGTGATGATGATGATGAGTACCAAGGCTTTGTTGGTCGCCCAGTGGATTGGCCTGTTGTCCGCGGGCAAGACAGTAAATTCACGCGTGCCAGCCATAGTTCTGCAGGCGCATCTGAGCATGCCGGAGATAGTCACATTGATATTGAGCCGCCACGGGGGAGTAGGCGCTCACAGTCCGCTGGAGCGGACTGGTTGATCACATCGCCCTAGCCCGGGGAGCCCACTGATATGCGCTTGATACCCAACTATGGGGGGCACATAGGTAAAGTTATTTTTGAGGGCTCTGAGCGTACGCCCTTTGATTCTAGAGTGTCGTAGTAGAAAGAAGCTGTTACGGGCGATCATCGGATTGCGGGATATGTCTGATGCGCTTGACGATGTTCTACCTGCCACTCTCCTCGGCCGACTACCTTACATTATGCGCTTGACTGTGCTTTGATATCGGCCTTCGTGGAGAGGTGGCAGCAGGATACGAACACCTTCCACATGCCCAGGGGGGAGATGACGATTATGTTGCACGACGTGCAACGCATATTGGGCATAGGTATTGAAGGTTCACTACCGGCTAAACCTACTGAGGGGGAGTGGAAGCTCGCTATTGCAGGTTTGTTTGGGGAGCCCATGTCCGAGCTACGACGGAAAAGGATATTCACTAGCGGTTGCATCAATGTTGGTGAAGTTATGCACTTGTGCCATCGGTCCCAAGTTATGGAGACCTAGTCGACAGCCTATTACATGGCTATTGTCGGCTTTACACTGCTGGCGAATAAGACCAGAACCGACATGCGACCTCACCCGATACTAACCGTCAATGTCGATCAGGATGAGATCGCTTCGGGTGCAGTGACGCTGGCATACATATATCGGCAACTGGGAATGGCATCTACGGCTGGTTGCAAGACCATTGTTAGTTTCCTCACATTGCTTCAGACATGGATTTGCGAGTACTTTCCAGCCTTCCGCCCCCATCCTCGTCAAGCAGATGTGTGTAATAAGGCTAGGGCGGAGATGTGGTCAACGCCCAAGCCAGGTCGTGAGATCAACAGGCTGAGGGACTGCAGAAGTATATTGGACTCCCTAACGAAAACTCAGGTATTGTACATCACATCACACTTTGTTACGCATGTTATTTTAATTTTAGATTATTTTTTTATGTTAATTTCGCTTGTATGCAGGTGGAATGGACTTCGTACATGACTTCTACAAGTGTGTTGCTAAATAATCACCCACGCACCGCCTACATCGGGGGTATCACTTGCTTTGATATCGTCGAGGTGTATTTGTCGGAGAGGACAATGCGACAGCTGGGCTTTGTGCAGGCAATTCCTCTCTCTCCTATGAGACCCACTCACGCTCTACTACCGGCTCACGGTACCTATTTCGTGACCTTTGTTTCTCCGCCTATTTACACGGAGGTATGGAGTGGATTCCCCTTTTGTGGCCGCATTGGTGATCAGGCACTTCGTCGACATCTGTTCCATCAGAGGCTGATCCTAGTTACGTTGACTGGTTCAGTGTTTTCCCACCCATATGTCCTCCCCGACGAATGACCGAGTGCCGGTTTTGGTCCAGCTGAAAGCAGAGCGGAATACGTTAGTTTTTCCAATTTATTTGTTTTCTATTATGTTTTTGTGTTATTTAGATGTTGTTTAATATCTTGTTCACAACTTTTTTTTTTTTTTTTTACAGTTTCTAAATGAATGGTCGAGTCAAGTTGCTCCATTGCTGAGACTGCCTCCTGTTGCGGAAATGAGCCCCCAGGAAAGACAGACTTTAAATGTGTACGTTGATGATGTTAGAGATTTATTTGCCGAATGGCAAGCTTTTAAGGGGCATGACCCTTCATAGACTATTTGATTTTGTAATTTAAAACTAATTTACATCAATGCTTTTATTAATTTACATCAATTCTATACATATTGAATTCCATCCACGTATTGAATCCCATCTACATATATAGTTAAACTAAATATTGATGTACACAATAGTAACACTATGGACTATCTACAAATTGAATTCTATCTACATGTGTAGTTAAACTAAATAATGATGTACACAATAGTTACACTATGGACTATCTAAATTTACAACATCTTCAGCGGTGTTATTACGTTGTGGTGGTCGTGGCTCGTATAGTCTATTCCAAAGCAAAATCCTGCTACTAAAATGTGTTTCTATATGTCTGGAAGAATTGTCAACTGCTTCTCTCCATGATTGCTGGACTGGCGGCAGTGGAGATGAATCATCGTTCATTAATTGTTGAACAAAATGATTTCTATTCACCTAACATATATATATATATAACTTTCATTAATAGTTGAAGAAGCAAACAGTTGTACATCGGATTATCGTCAGCAGAACCGTAATAAGCAATGCCAATGTTAAGAAATGTTGCTGCAGAGTACAATGCCATCGGTGCTTCCATCCAGTGAATATAAGGAGCAATTCCATTGCTGTGTGAACCAATTCTGAATACAGCATTGTCTAACGCCTCCTCCGATAGATACACACTTAGGTATTGGTCTCTGTTCATTTGCATTTCCATGAACATTGCACGTCTTAAAAGAGGTCATGCCTCCTCACCTCCCAACTCTGTGACGGCCATAGCTCTAAAATCACAGTTACCATCACCTATAACATCAATCCAATCAAACAAGTAAGGAGGGAGAATGTGCGGGATGTGATTGGGCCATAGAAAAATTGAAAAATCACGACCTACTGGATCATCTACAATTATTAAAAAAAAACGTTAGTAAGATTAAGCTGTAACAAACTAATTTAAATAACGAAAAGGAAAGTCATGTACCGAATAAGTTAAAACTAAACTTAATTCCAACTGAGGATTGTGTTTCCCGACCACTAGATCTACCATTGGATCTCTCGCAGGATTAAGATCTAGACCCTCGACCACGAGAAGATGATCTACTATATTCAAATGCACTTTTATTTCTTGTAAGGGTTTTGCTTGTGCTTGGTTTTCCCTTTCTAGGTGGACTTGCGTAAGGCTCAAGTATATCGGCTCCATCAAGGTGTAATTCATGTTCAAGTACCTAAGACAAGCATCGTACAACTGCGGGATCGGCTTTTAAGACTTCATCGACCAACGATTGAAAGTACTCTTTGTCATCGGCGTTTGCGTGCCGTACTCCTTCGTTGGTTTCATCTCCTACCTCTATGTACGTCAAAGTAATCCAAAATGGATGAACGTCATCCAAATACAAAGAACCTTGTGAACTGATCGACAGATATAAATAACAAGCACACGGAAATCCATGGGTGCGTTGAAATGCACAACCGCATTTGTCAAACAAATAATCACCCAAATCTAACATACGGTTATTCTCAAGCCGCAACTGCTCCAAGGAAAAAATAGATACATGGCATTATAAAGGTCTAAAGAAATGATGTCGCAACGACCTTGAAACAGAATTCATGGATTCCTGTAACGCTTGTCGAATCCTGGCTTGCTGGTTTGTTATTTGTGCGTGTGTCCTTTTAAACAGGGTATCAAATGAGCTAATACCGCTACCAAGATAATACTTAAAAGACGAGTGTTGGCTTTCAACTCTGCTGGTAGTCTGGTTACCCATGTGTAAACAGTCATTCGTCCATGCACGCATAAATTTCCCTTTAAGTGAAATCCATGTTCCAGCCAAATATCAAACGACCTTTCTGTTTCTAACCGACCACGTAGTCACAATCGATTGCCATTTGTCTTCAAATTCGTCGAGTGTAGAACTTTCAACCAAGGGGTTCCATCTACTTTTCCTAAATACCTGCCCTTGTTGATTTCTTTTCCCGCCACACAACTTGTCCACCATGTTCTCAGCGTCGTTGGCAATATGCCATGCGCATAACAAATGTCGCACATCTACATTAAAGACAACATTGAACGTAATTAAGACATATTCAATAAATAGAACGATAATAATTAATCAACAAAACCTTTTTACCTGGGAAGACATCACGGATAGCTACAGATAAACCCTCATCTCGATCAGTTACAATGACGCTAGGAGTCTGAGCTGTGCCAAAATATCTCTCAATCCCTGCAACGCACACGAATATGACACAACCGCCTCATCTCGCATCAAACAGAATACAACCAAGAAGTTGTGATTGGTTGGCGTCATTCCAATTATTTCGCAAAGGGACCACTTTTGCTTATTAGTTTTGTACGTTGTGTCTATCAACACAACATGGGGCCACGAATGTATCATCTGCATAGAATTAGGATTTGCAATCAATAATCTACTCAACTGCCCCTCACTATCCAAATCTGTCCAAACTACATAATTTTGCTCTGTGGCCATATAAAGATAGTGTTGAAGAAGAGTCCTACCATCCATCTCTTCTCTCCTTATTGACTGTCTTACATTATAAATTTGATTCATACTAGCAAAACAACCAGGAAAATTCCTTCTAATTGAAGTCATTATAAATGCTGGTTGCATGCTAGTTGCATTAAGATCTCGTATGTGCTGCCTAATATTGACAGTCATCCTATTTACTCTTATTTAACCATCTCTGTACATCAAGAACGGGTGGTTATGTCTTCCTTTTTCACCAGGAAACACTCTTACTGTCCAAGGTCTTTCCCCTAGTTTACGACTACTTCCTAAAATCATAAATTTACACCCACAAGCCCTACTTTTGGAACCAGGTCGGGCAGCATTGTCTAAGTTATGCAAATCATCCCTTATATTACCATAGCGGTGACATCTTAAGTACAAACTCACTCTAGAACGTCCTTCCTTTTGTTTATATGAAGATCGTGTAAATTGAAAACCAGTTCTTAGTGCTATCTCATTAGCCCAAGCATGTAAATCATCTACAGAATCAAATTCCCTATCGATAACAAATCTATCAGAGTAATCTACATTATCTCCTAAGTTTTCAAAGGTCTGCAAATATAAATTTATTCATAATAATTAAAAGATTAAACTATTTAATATATTAACAATATCAATTAGTTTAATAATTCAAATTTCAATATATTAACAATATCAATACAAAAATATGAAATAAAAAATTTTACTAAATAAAATACATATATAAAATAAAATAAATTAAAATAATATAAATAAATTATTTAAGTAAACACAAAAATATATATAAATATATAATAAAATAAAATAATTTACTATAATATTTAATAAATAATAATAACTTAAAAAGTAATTATAATAAATAAAAAGAATTAATTTTTCAAAAAAAAATTTAAAAAAATTTTCAGAACCCCACAGTCGCACTTTTTGTGCGACTCTCCCTAGGTCTGGTCGCACATTTTGTGCGTCTGGGGGGTTCTGGAAATTTTTTTTTTTTTGAAAAATTTCGAATCGATTAATTACTTAGCAAATCGTTATCATGCTCGTTTTGGTTTGCCATTGTTATTCGATGTACACTTTTAGCTTGTTTAAGTTAACATAGTGTTTTTAGAGAGTTTTAGAGAGATGTTACAGTTTTTGAGTTCGAAAATTATGCAGGGGCAATCTTGGAAATTCATTATATATAGAGTGGCGATAAAATGAAAAGGTGGCGATATTTAGTAATACCCTTTGGTTATTCAATCCGAGCAAGTGTCACTATCTGTCTATCTCCAAATTTTGTTCTTTAAAGAAACTAATATTACAGTTGATATTTTGAGGGTTTTATTTGTTGTTTATATAAAAATATTTCTATTAATTTCTCAAATCTTGGGTAAAAATAATTTTACATATCCTCATTTTAATATCTTAATAATATTTATGATCATATAATTTCCACTAACTTTATTTTGACATTTTTTTATATTTCTTATAATCATCACATTTTTTCCATTAAACTTTATAAAAATATTTTTTTATTAGTTGTATTCATTATATTTTTTTCGACTAACTTTCTTTTAATATTTTTTAAATGTTTATGGTCTTCATTTTTCCTCCATTAAATTTGTTGTTCAATATAATAATATATTCATTATCCAAAATATGCTATGAATTATTTGTACTTTTAGAATTTGTGTTAAAAACTTTTTTCTGCATTTTTGTCTATTTTACCCCTTCAAATGATAGGTGAAAATTATTAATGTGATGAATAAAATAAGAATAATAGAGTATTTTAATTTTTTTTTACCAAAAATGGAAAAAATACAAGTATTATAAAACAACAAAAAGATAATACTTGCACATATTATGAAAACGAGTAAGTATTAATTTTAATTCTCACATGAATCAAAATCCTTCATTTCGTTAGGCTAGCTGTTATAAATTTGGTCATAAGAGCATACTACTTTCTTTATTCTATATACATAATTATAAATTATAAATTATATAAAATTAATATTATAAAAAGACGTGATTAAACAATTAAATTAAAATTCAATTTAACTTCGTTTTCATATGTTCTTCTCAAATAGAATTTACAAATAAAACTTATGAATTTTAGTACAAACTTTGACTACTATTTCTCATTGATTTATAAAAAAAAATATATATTAATGTGAGATCTTATTAGATTCGTCTCACATATATAGTTTTTAAATATCAGCTTTTTAAAATTTTTAAAAGCTCACAATTAAAATTATTTAATTTTAAAGATTGCATTGAGATCTACGAAAAAAGAGAATAAAAAGAACATTTGAAAAAGAGAGTATATATTTTTTCTTAAACATTTATTGCTATAGGATAACAAGATAAACTTAAAAAATAAGTAGTAGCAACAACAATTAGGAAAAATTATTCTAAATAGTTTAAAATATTACTCATTTCTTGTTAATAATTGGATGAAATTTTTTTAAATAATCCAACATTTGCATACATTTTGTTGCAATAAATCGGTTACAACTGGTCGTTTTTTGTAACAAAGGTTTATTTAAAATAAAATGTATGCAAATGTTGGATTATTTAAAAAATTTTAAAAATTGAAATTATTAGCAAAAGAATGAATAATAAGCTAGAATATTATGAACAATATTTTCCAAACAATTATTAAGAAAGGGGGGTATTATAAATAAACCCAATTAGAGATAGTAGTCCCCTCTTGAGTCTGTCGTAAATCCTTCCTGAGTCCGAATCTGTAACCACTGCTTTAATTCAAAACGTGTTTATGTTTCAATGTCTGTGTCAATGTCTATCAATTGAAAAACCAACTCTCAATTCAAAGCTCTAACCCACACTTTTGCCTTCTTTTACTATAATGCATCCCTATTCTTATTTGTCGCCACCCTTTTCATTTTATCGCCACCCGCTCGAATGAAATTACGAATTTGCCCATAGATTTTTAAAAATTACGAAAATGCCACTAAGCTTAAAAACCTCTATAAAACACTTCAAAATCACTCAATAACACTCTCATATCTTCTACAAACTCAAATTCTTCACATAAAAGTAATCGGAGTTAAAGCTTTGGAATCGAAATCGTCCACAAAAAGTCGAGGTAAATATTTTTTTTTTGATTTTTTTTTTAAAAAAAAAAAGTTAAACAAAGTCGCACAACCAAATCGCACAAAAAAGTGCGACTGTGAATCGCAAGCGACTGGGAAATTTTTTTTTTTTTTTTTTTATTTTCGAATAATAATGTAATTTTTTAATTTATGTTGTTAGTTAATGTTATTTAGTAAATGTTATAATAGATTTTATTATGAATTTGTTGTGTTTAATTTAGATTAAAAAAAAACCAAAAAAAAATTTAAATAAAGTCGCACAACCAAATCGCACAAAAAAGTGCGACTGTGAGTCGCACGCGACTGGGTCTTTAATTTTTTTTTTTTTTTTTTTTTTAATTTTCGAATAATAATGTAATTTTTTAATTTATGTTGTTAGTTAATGTTATTTAGTAAATGTTATAATAGATTTTATTATGAATTTGTTGTGTTTAATTTAGATTAAAAAAAAAAAGGAAAAAAAAAATTAAAGAAAGTCGCACAACCAAATCGCACAAAAAAGTGCGACTGTCAATCGCACGCGACTGGGATTTAAATTTTTTTTTTTTTTTATATTTCGAATTATAATGAAATTTGTATTTTTAATAATTTTTTATTGTTTTTTTTTTAAATTTCGAATTATAATGAAAATTTTTTTGGTAATTATATTTTTTTAATTTTTTTTTTTAAAAATTTCGAATTATAATGAAATAATTTATTTTTTTAAATAATTTTTTTTTTGAATGAATTAATTTTGTGTAATTAATTTATTAAATTTTAGTTGTTTAAATATTTATGAATATAATAATTGTGAATTATTTTTGTTGTTATTTGTTTGTAATTTATATGATTGTAAGTGTTTATTAAATGAATTTGGAATGTCGTCTCAAATGTTTGCGGAGATGTGGAGTAGGTTCCCCCACTGTTCCCGCTTATATGAGCAGGCACTGCGTTGGGCATCGGTTCCATCAGAAGCTGGCCCTGATTACGTTGACTGGTTTAGAGTGTGTTCCCACTGTTTTGTCATCCCAGCCTCCCAGGTGAAGGACCTGCTGTAGCGGATAACAGAGTCGAATACGTTAGTGTTTCTAATTATCTATTTCATTTTTATGTTTCTTAACCCGAATTTACTTTTTCACTTGTTTTGACTATGCAATTGTCTGGTTTTACAGTTTGCTACTGAATATAGTGCTCGACTTGCGCCATTGATGAGGATGCCACCTATTGGCCAAATGACGCCTCTGGAAAAAGATGCTGCTGATATGTATTTAAATGATGTCAGAGAGTTGTTTGCCGAATGGCAACTGTGTAGAGGGGGCAGCCCTTAATAGACATTTGCAGATTTTTCTTACCGCCACACAATTTATCAACCATGTTCTCCACGTCATTGCCAATATGCCATATGCATAATAGATGTCGCACATCTGCATTAAACATAAATTTAAAATTAATTGAGATATATATATAGATCAACGATAATTAATAATTAAAACCTGTTTACCTGGAAAGATAGCATGAATAGCTGCAGACAAACCCTCATCCCGATCCGTTACGATTACATCGGGCTTCTGAACTCTGCCGTAAATATCCCTCAACCTCTCTAACACCCAAGAATAAGACACCGCCGCCTCATCTCGCATCAAACAGAAAGCAGCCAAGAAATTATGATTCGTCGGCGTCATTCCAATGATTTCGCAGAGGGGCCACTTTTGCTTATTCGTTTTGTACGTTGTGTCTATCAAGACAACATGAGGCCACGAACGTAGCATTTGGATAGATGTTGGATTCACAATCAATAATCTAGTCAACTGACCCTCACTATCCAAGTCCGTCCAAACTACATAATTATGCTCCGTGGCCATATACAAATAGTGTTGAAGAGGAGTCCTACCATCCATCTCTTCTCTCCTGATTGACTGTCTCACATTGTAAATTTGATTCATACTAGCATAATACTGAGGATAATTTCTTCTAATTGAAGACATTATAAACGCTGGTTACATGCCAGTTGCACTTAGATCTCGTATGTGCTGCTTGATATCGACAGGCATCTTATTTACTCTTATTTGACCATCTCTGTACATGAAAAACGAGTGGTTGTGTCTTCCTTTTTCACCAGGAAACACTCTAACCGTCCAAGGTTTTTTTTCCTTTGGGTTACGACTAGTTCCTATAATCATAAATTTACACCCACAACCTCTACTTTTGGAACCAGGTCGAGCAGCATTGTCTAAGTTATGCAAATCACCCGTTCTATTATCGTAGCGGTGACATCTTAAGTACAGACTCACTCTAGAACGTCCTTCTTTTTTTTATATGAAGCACGTGTAAATTGAAAACCAATTGTTACTGCTATCTCATTAGCCCAAGCATGTAAATCATCTACAGAATCAAATTCTCTATCGGTAACAAATCTATCAGAATAATCTACATTATCCCCTAAATTTTCAAAGTCCTGCAAATAATAATTATAATAACATTACATTAATATAATAAATTAAATTACATTGATTATAACTTTTAATTTAAATTTGAGAAAAAAAAAATAATTAAAATCCCAGTCGCACAAAAAAGTCGCACAAACCAGTCGCACAAAAAAGTGCGACTGTCAGTCGCACTTTTTTGTGCGACTGGTTTGTGCGACTGGGATAAATTTTTTTTTTTCAACTAATAAATCGAACCGTTTTAATTACTTTCCGAATCTTTACCACTCTCGTCTTGGTACGCCATTGATGTTCGATGTAGAGTACTACCTTGTTTAAGTTAACGTATTGTTTTTAATGAGTTTTTAGAGAGAAAGTACCGTGTTTGAACTCGAATATACTACAATAACCCATCTGAAATTTCTATATATATAAAGTTCCGATAATGATATTATTAAACGATAATAGTGTAATTAATCGATAATAATAGTGTTGGTTTAGTTAAGTGGCATTTTTGTAATTTTTAAATGAGCAGGGGCAATATTGTAATTTCATTATAAAGGGGGTGGCGAAAAAATGAAAAGGATGGCGACAAATAATAATACCCTATTGCATTTCTGTACTCATTACTCATTACTTCATCAGATTCAGATCCTAACTTTCAATTACCACCATTTCATTTCACAGGTTTGTTTGCTTTCATTTCCTTTTACTTTTATTTCATTGCTTTTCAATTAATTACTAGAGCTGTTCAATGGGCTGGGTCGGGGCGGATTATGTCAAATATTAAACGGGGCGGGGTCGGTCAAAGCCCGTTTAAATACGACCTATTTTAAACCGTCTTTTATAAATTCAAAAAAGAGTTTTTTTATTATACTTTATGGTCCATTAGGTCAATCAACTATAAACATAACAATATTATATAAAAATATATAAAAAAAAGGTGAAAAAATATTTTTTATAACCAATTTCTATAACTATCCGACCTGACTCGACCCTACCCGATCATTTACATAAAGGTCCGTTAATAACCCCACCCGTTATTGACCCACCCCGCTATTAACCAGTTAAAATGTGACCAGACCCTTGACCCGTTGGGTCGACCCGCCTGGTTGAACACCACTAACTACTACTAACATAAGATTCTCAACTTATTATTTTACTTTTTAAGAAATAATAATTAAAATGAAAAATTAACATTAATAATCCAATTTTTTGCTCAGTGAGTAACTCATCTTTAGATTATTTTCTTATAATCCAACATTTGCTCTTAGTTCGTTATGAATAATTCAATTTTTGTTTTAGTTTGCTAACAATATACAATATTATTACCTAATATTAATAATTTGATATGCTATGGGCAAATATATGACAAAGATTAGATTATTTAAAAAAAATTATTCAAAGATGAGATTATTCACATAATTCATAAACATTTTCAACTCACTGTCAATTATATTAAATTTCCATTATCTTATCACTATCCAAAATCAACATGCCATTAGTATTCATTTCCATGGTGTTTTTGTTATTAATGGTTTTAATTCCTTGAAATATTTGTTTTATTGAATAAAAAATTGTTAAAAAAATCTTTGGAAATAAATCCTTGAAATAATATTTAATTTCTGTTAAAAATGTGGTAGATTGACCATTATTTTCGCAGCTCTGTTCTGTGAAACTCTGGTATGACCCAATGAATGTTGATGTGCATTTTAAGTACATTATTACTAATACTCTAATAGTAGCGTCAAGTATTAAATGTCATTTTTTAAAGACATTTCACCTCTCTTATGACTACATTTCCAGAACTCAGTGTCATTCTTCTTCATTAAGTAGGACTAAATTTTGTGATTTTCAAGGAATATTCAAATTTTATGAGAGATTTTACTTTTTTTTTTTTTTTTTCAAATTACGGGATTCAGCTTTCTCATTGTTTTCCCTTAATTGTGGGCTCGTGGCTTAGAATTCAAATCTTTTGAACTAAATGGTATATGTAAAAAGAAGCAGTCAAATCACGTGACTCAGCAATCTACCTAAAACAAACTCACAACAGCACATTCCTACTACAACATTTTTTTCAAGAATATTTTGTATTTGCTCTCATGGTACATAGTACAACTTTAGAATTTTATAGTACTATGATTAGCTGGTTGTCCTTTCTTCCTCCTGCTGCCTTCTTTTGTAAACGACTCTCTTGCCTCGTCTTTCCCTTGTTTAGTCTGTAAAGAGGTTGTCTCTATTTTAGTAAAGGCAAGGAGGAAATTTGTAAGAAAGAATTCATAAGCTTTTAAATCATCTTCCAATGAAAAGTTTTACTACTCTTTGTTGTGCAATTTGATATACATTACTTTGATGCAATCTTGATTATCAAAGTCTTCATGGTATTAGAGCACCAGGGCAGACAATAGCATTTTTCCCTTCTGTTTTAAATCCGTAGTTTTTTTTTTTTAAAAAAAAAATGACAGATGCTGATTCTCAATCATCTATTTCAACTTCTATTGAATCAAGCAGCCCTCTGTATTTACATCCCTCTGATGGAAGTAACTCTATTACATTTGAAAAACTTCTTGGGGCTGCAAATTATAGAAGTTGGAGAAGATCTTTTGAAATAGGATTAGCTTTAAAACGCAAGCTTGGTTTTGTTACTGGGACTCAAAAAAGAGATCTCAATAACTTGATAAAACAAGAAGCTTGGGACATTTGTAACTGTATGGTCATTTCTTGGATCATAAACAATGTGTCTGATTCCTATTAAAAAATCTATTATGTTTATAAATTTTGCCTATGATATTTGAAAACAATTAAAGTAGCGTTTTTTTGTCAGAAACGGCTCAAGAAAGTACAAATTGATTAAAGAAATTTGCGATTTGAAACAAGAAAACAAATCTATTTCTGAATACTACATTGCTTTGAGTGCTTATGGGAAGAGATTTAATCAATGAATCAACTTCTTGCGATCACAAACATCACCAATGAAATTAAAACCTTTCTAAAGGCTTTACAAACCCAACTTGATGAATAAAACTTATTTCAATTTCTCAATGGTTTGGAGGAGTCCTATAGTGCCCATAGAAGTCATCTATTGATGCTGCAACCCTTTCCAAGTATGGATGAAGCTTGCAACTTACTTCAACAAGAAGAAATCAAAGAGAAATCTTGAAAATACCCAAAGAAGACACTAAACCTATGACTATGTTCAGCAAAGGAATTGTCTCATCTCCCACTTTCACTTGCACTGCTTGTGGCAGATCAGGACATCAAATAGAAAAATGTTGGAGTGTAGTTGGTTCCATCTAGGCATCCTCTGGCTCAAAATGGTGGTAAGGGAGGGGGAAAAATCCTAGAGGAAGAGGGGGTAGATGGACTAGAGGAAGAGGAGGTAGAGGAGGCAGAAGTACTTATAATGTATCCAATCCTCCTCACACCTTAACTTCCACTCAAATTGAACAATTGATGAAACTTTTACCTTCTACTTCCAAAATTGCTCACTCTGACACTGATGAGGAATTAGATATACCCTATGTTGGCATGGTCACATGTTATGACGTTGATCATGAACCTTATTTATGGATCATGGACTCTGGTGCATTCGATCACATGATAGGCAATCTAAAACTCTTGCACAAACCTGTCCCTATGCAATATCACTCAAATATCAACCTTCCTAATGGACACAATTCACATATCTCTCACATAGGTCATATGCAACTACAAAACTCACTAACTCTCCAAAATGTGCTTCAAGTACCCAATTTTAAACATAATTTGCTCTCTGTCTAGCAACTCAGTAAAGAAAATCATTGCAAAGTGATGTGTGAAAGTAATTAGTATCTTATTCTTGATACTACCATAGGGAAATTAAAAGGAATGGGCAAAGCCTTTAATGGTCTTTATTACTTGATTGATGAGCCCATCCAATATCAACTTGATGCTATAAAACAACACAGTGTCAGCATCACTCTTCAAGTTCCGCAAGTAATTCAAGGTCATCCTTTAGTTACTTCAACTAATTTATGGTATAGTAGGCTTGGACATATTCCTTTGTCAAAACTAAAAACACTTCCTAATTTTCCAATCTTCGTATTGCTAAAGGTGACATTTGTGTTACTTGCCCCATGGCCAAGTTTACTAAATTACCATACTCTACTAGTCTTTCAAGAGCACCCTTAATATTTGATCTTATTCACCTCGACATTTGGGGTTCTTATAGACTTTCAAGTAGAACAAACTATAGATTTTTCCTCACTATAGTGGATGACCATTCTAGGATGACATGGGTTCATTTGCTTAAACAAAAATCTTATGCATTTTCTATCATTAAAATGTTTGCCAACATGGCTAAAACTCAATTTGCTAAAAACATCAAAACTATTTACAATGACAATGCTCTTGAACTTGATGATAAACAGTGCAAACTTCTCTTCTCGAATCTTGGTATTCTGCATCAAAAATCATACGTTGATAGGCCCCAACAAAATAGTAGGGTGGAAAGAAAACATAGAAATATTCTTGAAATGTCATATAAAGCTTGAATTGTCTACAGGTCAACTGCTTCCTTCTCCTGAACTTTACCAAAGATTGGTTGGCAAGTTAATCTACCTCACCATTACATACCCTGATGTGTCCTATACTATCCATGTTCTACGCAAATTCATGCACTTTTCTACTGTCGTCCACTTTCAAGAAGCTCTCAGAGTCCTACGCTATCTCAAAGGAACTTCCAGCCAAGGCATTCTTCTCACTTCTTAATCTCATGCTCAGCTTCTTGGTTTCTGTGACAGTGACTGGGCAGACTGCCCTAGTACCAGGCGATCCGCCTCAGGATTTTGCATACTTCTAGGCTCATCTCCTCTCTCTTGGAAATCTAAAAGGCAAAGTGTAGTAGCTCGCAGCAGTGCAGAAGCAGAATATAGGTCGATGGCCCTAACAATTTGTGAAGTCATGTGGCTTAAACAACTTCTGCATGACTTAGGAGTTAAATGTTTGAGCTGTACCAAGCTTTACTGTGACAAACAAGCAGCCTTGTCTATTGTTGCCAATCTTGTCCATCACGAGCGCATCAAACATGTTGCCATTGATTGCCACTTTATTCGCGATCATATTCAAAAGGGTGATATCATCTCTGAATACATACCATCCAAGGTTGAAATTGCTGATCTCTTTACTAAGTTCCTCTCCACCAAACAATATAATGCTCTTCTTCCCAAGCTGGGAGTTCAGTCATCTTTCTCTCAGCTTGATGCAATCTGATATGCAATCTGTGCAATTTGATATACATTACTTGGATGCAATCTTGATTATCAAAGTCTTCAGTATGTACTAGAGTATATTTTATACAATTTTCAAATATAATTCAAATTTTAATATCTATGACTTTATTTTTATTTTTATATATTCATGAAAATCATGTTTAAAATTCTCACATTGTATAAAATATTTCAAACATAACGTTTAAAATGAAACAAATAGAGGAGACAAGTTGAAACAAACGTCCATCGAGCATTGAGTAAATTTCAAACTAAAATCTATGTCATTACAATAGTTCTTTAGGCTAGAAGCATGTATGGATTATAAGTTTTCCTTATGTTTGAAATAATAATTCCACTCATAAGGAAGAGTGAATGGGATGCAAATGTGTGACATGAGCTTCTGATATCAGCTAGCTCAACTAAAAGGTTAAACTAATAGTTGATGCCTAATATATTATAAAACAATTATTGTTGAGTAAACTGACCCAATTAGATATTAGTAATATATTCAGATAAAGAAAAAATGACCCTAAACCCCTGTTAGCACTCTTGTTCTTTGGCTTTTATTGCCATATTCATGTTCTTGGTGAGGGGTGATTATATTTTTTTTCGAAGATCTTAGTAAATGACGGTTATTTATAAGATTAATAAATCACCCTAATGTAGTAGGATTTCATAAGATGAGAGTTTTATTATTTTAATTTATCTTTTTTTAGTTTTATTTATTTTAATATTATTCTTTTTGTCTTTTTATGGTAATTTACAAATCATGGTTATTGATTAAGAATTTTTGTATTTTTTTCTTATACATTTGCATGAAAAGTTATAATTACTTTGAATGTCATGTTAACTTAAGCTGAGGTATATACAGAATATACTAATGAATTGAATATGCTAATTCCAGTAGAAAAAAGTGTTGGGTTGTGTTGCCTGTGCTTGAGGACTGAGAAAGTGATTAGTGCTTTGCTGTGGGTAAATGGGTCTAGCCATCTTTTGAGGAATATTCTTTATAAATGAACATAAAAAGCTGGACTATTGGCTTTTGCATTTTCCATTATCTTAGAAAAAGTTATTTGTATTAAATCAAAAATTTAATTGTATAGTTCTTCCAATTTTAATTAAATGTCATATTTTGATAATACATTAATCTTAAAAAAAGATAAAGTAAATCACATGAGAAAACACGAAACGAGAGAAAAAAAGAAAAATGATAGTTGAATAACAATGGTGTAAATAGTTGGATTCCATAAAAGGCGTGATTATTTATTTTCTGCTTTGCATATCCCTTGACTAATTTTGTGGCCTTTTTCTTTGGGAAATGAAAACCAATTGCATTCCTGAATACTTTATAGATAATAATGCATAGGAGAGCGACAAGATTCTTGCTTGTTTAGACTGTTGAGCCTTCCTTAAAAGGCTTTACCAGTTATACTATTGTTGATCATACAATTCATAGCCAAACTGCACGATTTCGAGTTCGAACGGTTCTCAGCGAAAGACATGCCAATCAAACCCAAGTAAGATTTTTAAATCTCTGAATTATAACACTCATTATGTGTTAACGAGGATTAATAGAATTGTGTTTGCTCGCACAGGGGATCAGAAGGGCCTCAAAGCCCGTCATTAACTACAGCTAGAGGTCCCCGACATGTAAGAACCTCCAGCTCTGATTCTGATCCACTTCATCATCGTCCAATCACAGAAAGAAGCCCCAGGGTTGGGGATTATCGATCTCCGAGGGGCACTCAATCTGATCCACCGATTCAGCAGAAGAAACTTGGTAGTCGTATCACACACCTCGAAACTCAACTAGTACAAGCTCAACATGAGTTGAAAAGTCTGAAGCATCAGTTAACTTCGGCTGAAGCTGCAAGGAAGCAAGCCCAAGAAGAATTACATAAGAAGGGCGGCAAGAAACAGATTACGACTAAAAAGGTTGTAGGGCGAGGAGACCCTACTACTGTTGCAGAAACTAGAAAGAGCAATTCAAAGGACAAGCATGAAGATGAAGTGCCCGAATATTTTCAAAGAGAGACGGATGTTTTTGAGGTCCCCATGGAGAAAAAGTTGATCGAGACCGAGGTGGAACTGAGTCGGTGTTCAGTTGTGGAACACGTAAAGGAAAAGCTTTCATCATCTGATGAGGCAGCCGCGAAGAATGATGTTGATGAAATGAGAGCCATCATGGAAGAAAAAGAGAAGAAAATGAGAGCTGTAACTGAAGAGAATGAGTCTCTGAAGAAGCAACTAGATGAAGCAAAATCAGAGATAACGTTGGCTCGTACAAGAGAAGAAGAGACGGCATCAAAATTGAATCAACTAGAGCAAGACTTAGAAGTTAGTAAAGCAATCGGAGTTCAGTTAAAGGAGAAGTTAGTTAATGCTGAAGCAGCAAAGGAGTTAATAGAGAATGATATGAAAAAGATGAAGGTGCAAACCGAGCAATGGAGAAAAGTGGCTGATGCAGCTGCCTCAGTGCTTGCGGGTGGGGTGGACATGAAAGGGCGTATTTCAGATAGGTGTTCATCCATGGATAATCACTTCACAAGCATATTTGTGGCGCCACCCATCACAGGGCTCGGTGGGTATCTTGAATCACCGGGAGCAGGTGATGATGCAGACGATAGTTTTGGGGGAGGAAAAAAGAAGGGTTCTGGGATCTTGGGTGACTTGTGGAAAAAGAAGGGCCAGAAATGAGTGTTTTCTAAACTCATGAGGGATTCTGTTAGCTTTTGTGGATGTTGATGTGTCTTGTGGAGATGAATGGTTGCTTACCATTTGCTAGTGCTCGGTTTAGTTTCAGCAATACTATTAAAATGAAAATGTGCATTAATTTTAAGATTATGACTCTTAGAATGCCTATGTTCCATTATATCCTATTAAACAACTACAATGTTGCAGGATTACAATGGTGTTGTTAAGGTACTTCACATTAAGCAAGCTGCAGGTGTGTAATTGTGTGTAATGACCCCCTGGATCACCCAAGTCTTTGTACTAGTGTTTGGCAAACAACTTTTTGGTTTTGGCTTTGGTTCGCTAATCAACCTTAAACTATGTTCGATAAATGATAAATTTGCTAAAAAGTTCGCTTTTAAGCCAAATTCAAAAGCTAACTAGAATAGCTTTTCTATTGGCTTTTCAATTTTTCTTTTTTACATAATAAACAACCAACAACTAATGTAAAGCTAGAGTAGACAACAATTAGCTGGTCAAACAAGCTAATTGAATCAACACTGATAAATGATTTTGTCTAGATGTGAGGTTCAATAAACTACTGTAATTAATCTCAAAAAGATTACCTTTTTCTTCAACCTTTGATCTAAAGGAAGAACGAGCACCTGAGGGCTGAGGGTGAGATATTCCCATATTCTTTACTCAATTCTGTCTTTCTCAAACTCAATTAAAAGATCTTGACAGTTACAAGAGATTTTTTTATTAACATTTTAAATCATATTTCCACTCATGTATCATATTTTTCATAAAAACACATATTTTAATGAACAAAATCTACAATTAAATATTAAGAAAAATAAACAATAAAATATATAAAAAAAAGTTGTAACAAAAACTTATTCCGAGTTGTATTGAACAAAACGTTTATTTCCAGCTACCTCATGTGTCATGTGTACTGACGGTCCAGGAAGTTTCTGGACATGTAGGAATATGAATTTGATTTAGAGTGGGATAAAATTAAATTTGTGAAAATATACCTTTTTTAGTGGATGATGGAAAAATTATGTAGTAGTTTTATAATAAAAAAATACTATTTTTTAGGGTTTAATCGACCACATTTCTCATGTCCTCTCTTACGAGGGGACGCAGGTATGATTTGTATGTCATCTACCCGGACGCTGGCAATGGGAATAATGGTATGGTATGGTTATATAATAACAAATACTCCTTAATGACAAAGTTACAAAAACACCATTAAAAACCCTCTTCCTAAATTCCTTTTTATTAATGACATTGACAATGTTATTAGTTTTAGTGAAGACTTCCAAGTATAATCATATAAAACCCTTTATACACTAGTTAAGGTGGTGTGATTAAACTCAAAATCCCATTACCTATTGAGTCAGCTGGTTTCGGTTTCTTATCGAGCTTCACATCCACCACCACGACTCCATTTGTTGAGATTTCGAGTCTAGTTCATGAACAACTATCGACTCGAACTCTTCGTATGAAAACTAAACTCTACTGATTTACTAACAGATCATATTTAACAGGCTTAGTCCCTCCTTAGTCCAAAATACAGCGCACGGTTGTATTCAAGTAAGCTCACAGTACCTCCTTAGTCCCATCACAAATTCTAGTTATGCTCTACAGCCACAACCCCATTTGCTCTTCTTTCTTTCCAGTCTAAAAACTTGACTAGGCTATATGTGAGATTTGTTTGAGGACAAGGGAGCATGAGATAGCAAGAACTTGCCTTTATGTGCAATTCTACCAACATACTGATTCTTCGTGAGGGGTCTTTACGTTGATACTAATTCCTAATATTTCGGGATTGATCACCTAAAGTTTGAGAGAAGACAGCCTCTAATGACAAAATAAATGAGGATTTTAAACAGCAATCCTATGTACTATCGGTGCATCGGTTAGCCTGATAGGTTACAACAAATTCACATAAAATCAGTAATACAACAGATATAAATACATGCAATAAGAGAGACAAAAGACTCCAACTACATTCTTGTAAAGATTCATCCAAAATCACATATTATTATCTCCTCCAAATGTCAGAAAAAATCATATTCTAGCTAGAAAATCTATTCACAGTTAGAAAAAATTTAAATATTGACTAAAAATTTGCTGCACCCAAAAGAAAATTTACTAAGAAATAATAATGGTCAGCAAATTTGCATTATAGCCTCCCTTGATTGTTGTCCTCCTTTGCTTCCTCAATCTTCCTTTCCTTCACTTCATGATGAGCAACGTCGTATGTGGCATGAACACCAACAAAAACATAGTATAGCAGCATTATTGCACTACAAATGAAGAACCTTACAAATGCCTGATAACCCAATGACCCAATTAAGAATATATTCATCCCAATTGACAATGATGGCAACCATGGAACTAATGGAACCTCCCAAATCTTTGGAACTCGCTGCTTTGCCAACAACTGCATTGCCAAAGTACCAATAAACCAAAACACAGCGCAAACAACGTATCCAATCCAGCTACGGTTGTTTAGATTCCATATTACTGTCAAGCCAGTTGATGAGCTACATATCAAGAACAAGCACCCAAAGAATTTGTACAGCCCACGCTTAGGAGTAATATCGGTAACATAGTAGCGTCTGACTAGCAATGCCACAGCCATCAACATAAATATGAAGAGTGTACTGAATGAGAAAACACTCGAGAGCACATCCAAGCTCGAGAAAAAGGCAATGACTGCACTGAGTATTGTGACAAGCAAAGTGGCATTGATAGGGGTTCGGGTTTTAGGGTGAACATAAGCAAACCATGGAGGAATCATATGAGCCCTAGCAATTTGTGTAGTATATCGAGCTTGTCCAAGCGAACCCACAAGCAAACTGGTAGTCATACCCTTAAGAGCAATAATAGACACTAAATACTTGGCCCATCTCATACCAATTTTGTCAAAAACAACTGTGTAAGGGGCATTAACATCAATATCAGTATATTTTTGCATCATAGGCAATGTCAATGACATCAAACAATAAATCACAGTTATCATAGACATTGATCCCACAAGTCCAATTGGGATATCTCTAGAAGGGCGTTTTGTTTCTTCAGCCATAGTAGCAACCATATCAAACCCAGTATATGACCAATACACAACAGCAGCAGCCTGAAACACTCCTTCAGCACCAAATGGGAAAAAGGGTACTAAATTTTTTGTCTTTGAATGAACAAATCCAACAATGATTATAAACAGAATTACTAATGCACTTAAAATTGAAGCCAACCAATTCAAAAACGAGGTTTTCCTAGTTCCTGACATAGCAATACCATTTGCAATCAAAAGCACAACAACAGCAATTGGGTCAAGAAGATTAAAGCCTTCTGGGAGAGAATGAACTCGAATCCGCAAGAAATCAGAATTATCATTGATCATACTAGCAAAATAAGATGACCATGATCTACCTAAACCAGCAGCACCAACAATAGCTTCAAGGAGTATATTACTAGCAGCAATGAAAGCAACAAAATCACCAAGTTCAATTCTAAGGAAAGAAAAAGACCCACCAGCAACAGGGACTTCTACGGCAAATTCAGTGTAACAAAACACTGATAGTAAAGCAGAAAGCCCAGAAATTGCATAAGAAAGTACAATAGCAGGGCCAGCATGGTTATGAGCTTCTTGACCCGTAATACTGAAAATACCCGACCCGACAACAGATCCAAAACTAAGCCAAATTAAATCCCACCAAGTCAAACATTTGCTTAAAGGGTTAACACTCTCTTTCCTTAATTCAACAAGCTCGAAAGAGTCAGAAGAACGACTCAATAATCGATCTTTGAGACGTGGGAAAATCTGGGAAAGGGCGGATTTGTAGTCAGAGAAAGAATTGAAGGATTTTTCAGGGAAAAAATCATGCTTTTTAAATGACCAATAACTGGTTTCGGGTAGTTGAGTTTCATCAATGGCGGTGGAGGTAGAAGGAGATGCCATAAGAAGTGGGGCAGTTTTAGAGGAACTGGTAGCGGAGAGATTTTTGGAGTTGAACGACGGTTCCATGGGTGCTGCAGGGCAGCTTAAATTAAAAAATATGCGAAAAATACGAGTTTTCAGTTGTCAAATTCTATCTTTTCTGCCCCGACATTGTAGGTGTTTTAAAACTCGATCCTTAAAAGTTGCCGTCATTTTTTTTGGATCACCGCTATGCTTAATGAAATTACTGAAATATTATTAAATTTATTTTAATTATAAAATTGACCCATTATTATTAATAAACTAAATTTATTAATAATAATTCAATTTAAAAGAAAAGTATTAATTTTAAGAAAAAAAAATAATTTTTTAACCACTACGTTTCGTGCTGAAAATTGATACATAATCACTCTTTTGACCAAAACTTTTGATAGAAAAATCACATTACTGCAATGTTTGTAGCATAAGAACCTATATTTCAAGATCTTTTCAATGATATATTATACAGCTAGTCCCTCAGCTAGTCTCTTGAGAGACCGTCTCTTTAAGAGATGTATCTTAAGCCCAACCCATTAATGATTAATGTCTACTTACCGTATTCTTAATACCTACTTACCGTATTTTTAATAACTACTTACATTATCTTTGATGCTTACTTAGCGTATCCGTAATACCTACTTTCAATATCTTAAATATCTACTTACATCATTCTTAATGCCTATTTACAATATTCCAAAACATATATATAATGGGCTAGCCCAATTAGAGATGGTCTCTCAAAGAAACCGTCTCTCACAAGAATTTTTTTATATTATATACCCAATTTCGATAACCGAGCGAGAAATTTCGATCATTTAAAGTTTGCTTGTGCTGAAATTTGATATATGTTCAATCTTTTGGGCATAAGTTTTTTATACGAAAATTTTATTAATAAAATGGTTGCATTATAAACTAGACTTCAAGAGCTTTCCAACAACATATTATATGCCAAATTCCGACAACCGAGCGAAAAACGACAACTGTTTAAAGTTTACAGTGATTTTTTTAACATCCAGTCGTGCGCCACCAGACCAGAGTTTGGTCGCATAAAGCGTGCGACCGAACCGCGGTATGGTCTCGTAAAATGCACTTTCGAACAGCGGTGGAGTCGTGCGTTTTACGTGACCATACCGCGGTCCATTCGCACCTTTTACGCAACCATACCGCGGTCTGGTCGCGCACAATCGGATGTTAAAAATTATTGCAAACTTTAAACGATCGTCATTTCTCGCTTGGTTATCGGAATGAACATATATTATGTCGTTAGAAAGCTCTTGAACTTATATCAAATTTCATCACAAGCAAACTTTACATTAATTTGATTTTTGTATAAAAAGTTATGTTCAAAAGATTGAACATATATCAAATTTCATCACAACCAAACTTTAAACGATCGTCATTTCTCGCTCGATTATCGGAATTGGGCCTATAATATATCATTGGAAAGATCTTGAAGTCTAGGTTCTAATGCCTCAAAAAATAGCAATTATGTGATTTTCCTATCAAAAATTATAGCCAAAAGAGTGAACATGTATCAAATTTCAACACAAGCATTTTTTCTTTTTAAATTAATGATCGTTATAGATGCTTACCGAATCATTTTGGTGATTATTTTCATTTGCCGTAGTGTTTCAATATTGAATTTTAGTTCAGAAATTTTTTTTAGAGATAAATTAGAGAGATAAAGTTATGAAATTTCATTAATGGTAGAGCTGTTCAAAAGTGACCCGACTTGAAAATCTGAACCGAAACTGAAAGTAAACCGACTCAAAAATATGTTCCTTTTTTTTGTTTATTGAACCGACAGTACCTGAACCGAAATTGTACCCGAACCGGTTGACAACCAAAAATGTAACACCCCGATATTTTCCCGATATATTATTTTTATTATTATTATTCTTTTAGAAAAAAAATATATATTTCTTTTATTATTTATTTTGTTAGTAGGTTAAATCATGAGAATCCAACTTTTAAGGCAAATAAAATCATTTTAAGTCCAAATCTTTTCCTAATCTATCTTTAATTTAAAAAAAAAAATAAATAAATAAATAAAATATAAGGGAATATGAATAGTGGCCGGCCATGGCAAGTATTATGGGAAGATTGTAACTTCCATTTTGGATTAATGAATGATTATGGCAATAAAATCTCATAAATCCCTTAATCAATTCTTTTCCTTATTCCCTTCCTTAACCTTTTACCTTACTCCTTTTCATTTTCACATTTCAATTTGCAAGTAAGAAAAAAAACACACTCCTTTTCCCTCACATTCTCACGCCTAGCATTCCTTAATTCATCAATTTTGGTTCATAAAATTTTGGTGTTAATCTTGAGCAATTGTAAGTAATTCTTAAACTAGTTTTATTTTTAAGTTTTAATTTAAATTTCTATGTTTTTATATGTGTGATTTTATAGTTATGATTTTGTTCATGAATTAAAAATTTATGTTTAGATGTATGATGTTTTTCTATTTAAATTTAATATATGGTTTTAGGGTTTTAGATGTATGATGTTTTTTCTATTTAAATTTAATGTATGGTTTTAGGGTTTTAGATTTGTGCACATGTGTGTGTAGAATTGTTTGATGAATGATTGAAATATATATATATATATATATATAAATATATATATATACATTAAAAAAAAATGGTTGTTCATAAAAAAAATGTGTATGTGGTGATGGAAATTTATTTTTATTGATTAATAAAAGAGAAGTATAAGGTTGATAGAAGAAAAATTTGCATGTATATATATGTGATGTGTTTGTGTTTGAACATTGGAGTAAAAAGAATTATTTTTAAGAAAAATATAGATAATTAATTAAAATTTATTTTTGTATGTGATCATGGAAATTATGTAAATTTTATTGTTTAGATTTATTAAAGAATAAAGCATTGAAATTTTATATTTTGGTGATAAAAAAATGGAATCCCGTAGGTTTTGAAATAGTGGAAAATTTGTGTTTTTGGAGCATTTTTGGCTTTGAAATTAAGTTAAAAATACTTATACTATGTTATAAATTATGAAATTTGGTACCCGGGGGTTTTGACGCCTTCCGGACGCAACGGTGAAGTCGGATTTTCAGTTTGACAGTATTAAGATGAGTTTCTGGACAGAATGTATAAGCTGTCCAGTTTTGTGTTTATACCATGTTGTAGTATGTGATGGATGTTCATATTGTGTGTAGCATTCTAGGTATGGACGTAATTGAATATGTGTGTTATGTGTGATTGAGGAAAATGTGTATGTGTGCTTATTTCCCGAATACGATTGAACTTTGTAGGAAGTCGGTTCGTGACCGGGAATTGATTGAGACGCTTGCGAGTTGGTTATTTCGTTTAAGGTATGTACACGCAGCGTGGTTCGCAATAGATCGATGTATCATGTATTAATGATACCCAAAAGTAAGGCATGGGTATATAGAACGAATAATGCTATCGTTCGAATCAATAATTCTATACATTGTTATGATAAGTAGAGGTAGTATGTCCTCAATAACTTAAGTAGAGGTAGTATGTCCTCACTAACTCAAAAGTGGACGTAGTATGACGTCAATCTTTATATATTGTTTTGAAAGTAGAGGTAGTATGACCTCACTAACTTAAAAAGTGGACGTAGTATGTTGTCAATTGGTGGAAAAGAATTACTCGCGGCATATGAGGGCTTTATGAGCCACCGCGGGGGTATGCATACTTAACCATAGGCACCGAAGTATGGCGAGTGTCTATGGTAGAGGCTTGCTTAGGGGTTAGCTCCCCCTAATGTATTGTCTCACTTATGGAGTTTGGTGTGTACCGGCAGTATGGCTGGAAAGTACCGGCAGTATGGCTGGATAGTACTGGCAGTATGGCCGGATAGTACAGCAATATAGCTGACTAACTTTTACAAGAAAAATAAATATTCTTAATAAGTATGATCAAGCGTACGGTTCTGTGAATTGTTAATTAATCAAATTAAACTTTCTCGATGTTATTATTTATTGGTATGCGACTTTCGCTGACGTGTGCTTTTGGTCTTAACGACCCTGCGATGATGTTGTGTCCTATCTGGGCAATGACTAGCAGTAAGTTAAGTTGCAGGTCTGGGGAGTGAGGATTGTCCCTTGAAGAAATAAATTATTAAAGTAAAGAAGTCTTAAAAAGAACTTCAAAGTTTAGTTAAAGAGCATTTGGTTTTTATGAGGCGACTTTCGCTCTCAAGTTGTAATAAGTAGATTTGACTTTTCGTTTCTTATCCGCTGCTAAGTATTTCTTAATATCTAATAGTTTTAAATAACGCTAATAGAACTGGATCCGCACGTTTCCTTAACTTCAAAACTGTTTTAAACTGTTTCTAACATCCCGGTTTGACTCGGATTACAGTTTGTTCCATTTTTAAAAGATCATTTTCTCTTCTCGTACGACCCGAGTTATTCCGAGATGTTACAAAAAATGGGAAAGCTGAACTCGAGCTGTAACCGATTTTTGTAACCGACACATAACCATTAACCGAGATTACCCGAACCTAATAATGACCGACCCGAGTCATATCAGACCCGAATCATGCTCGAAACCGAATTCTATCCGGCTAAAACCAACTTAACCCGAACGAATTTTAGATCGAACTGCTGTAAATCTGAATCAATTTTTAACATAGAAATATGATAGACTCATATTCTATCATCTTATTTGTTAAGCTAATAAAGTGTTAGATATTTTAATAAATTAATTTTTATAAATACATGGTTTTCTATATTTAGAGTTAATAATCAATGGAGAATGTTTATTTAACTACTTTAAATCGAATTAGATGAATATTGATAGAACTTTATAATCTTGTCATCAATTAAAAATTGACTAACAACTTAATTTGATATTGATTCGATCGATAGTAATTAGTAATACGTAGCTGAATTTTGCTTTTAAAAAAAACTCGAACCCGATCTGTACCCGACGAAACCGAACCAATTAGTAATCGATGACAACCCGAGACCGATTGACACTCGACACGAACTTCAACCGACACCGAACTGATGCTAACCCAATAGCTTGAATAACCGATCTCCAACCGAACCGTGACTAACCGACTCGACCCGAGTTTGACCCGTTGTAACACATAGCCGAAAGTAACCGATCCGAAATGCAACCGAACCGAATGACACCCATTCAAAACCGACCCGATCACCCGAATGAACATCTCTAATTAAGGGCAATATTGAAATTTCAATATATAAAGGGTGGTGACACGATAAAAAAGGTGGCAAAGTATAATAATGCCCTTTAAAAATCCAATTCGAACTGACCCTTATACGAAGTCTTAAAGACAAGTCATTTGTAAAGAAAAATATTTACATTAATTTGTTATTGAGACCGTCTTAAAGTCCGAATGGGTCATGGGCCATAAATTTAAAAATTTTATGATACCCACGATCCATTGTTCAAATGTTGTTGAATTTTTTTTTGGCTTTTTTTTAGATGAAAACATTAGTCATAAAACAACAAAAAATTGAATAAGATAAGCTGCAAAAGATTTCAATATATGATCTCCAGTGAAATTTAATTTTAAAAATAAGCGCTTGCAGCTCAGACTTTAGGTTAGGATTGTGTTCGCAGTTAGTAACAACGTTCTAGAATCATTATAATTCATTTCCCTCAAGGTGAAACATAAAGGTTTGACCCTATTTGACTAAAGCTTCCTTTGTTCGCTATTAGTAACCGCGAAAAGAAAAGCTTGGCTTTTTTTTTACCACAGAGCTTTGTTTGTTGTTACTAACTGTGAACAAAGACAAACCTCAGCTCCAGGATAAGAGGCGCTTATTTTTGAAAATAAGTTTGACCAAAATTTATTAATTGATTTTTTTAATTAAAAACCTTATATATTTAAAATTTTTCTAAAACAAACACATTATAAAAAATGCAAAAAGTTTCTTTTCTTATATCTAGTATGCTTGACAAAAACCAATGTTATGTTAGATATATTGCTTTTCTTGGAAATTTGAAAGCATCCTACACTTGATAAAAATGGAAGACACAAGTAAAAGACATTTTTCTTTGTTCATGTTATTTATCTTGATGTTTACAGTGTACTAATATAAAGCCCCGTGCAATGTACGATTTTTTAACATTAACCGTACAAACATATAATATTAAAAAAAACTATATATTATGCAGTAGAAACACTCAATTTTGACAGTTATATGTATAAATTAACTCTATAATTTTGGAAATTGTCAATAATATATTATGTAGTATATTGTATTTTTTAATTTACTCAATTTAACTATAAATAAATGCTAGTCCAAGATACTTTAATGATTGATATATATTGGTGAAGATCAATTGTCATATTATTTTTCTTTCGCCAATAAGTGAATTCCATTTGGCAAGATCTCTTAAATTGTAAAACTTGAAAATTTTCAAGCTTTTTAGTATAATGTATGATTATCTTGCCGTGCATTTTGTCTTGTCCTGAATTCCTTTGCTTTCTATGCTCTTTCTCGAGTCAAGAGACTCTTTAGCTGCATCTTCCTTTATATGTATAATTCTCCTTCTTCTATGCTTTCTCAGACTCTGATAATAATAATTTTTAAAACCGAATAAACTGGGTATGTTTTAACATACATAAATTCACTATGTCATACAAACTAAAGCAAGCTAAACTAATTAGGCAGTGTCAAAAGAAATGACTAGAACATGATTCATGAAGATTTTTTATATCAATAATAACAAGCTAACTTAATGCTCTATAAGTGAAGAATTATATCTTTCACTCTCAGTTTCATGTTTATCAGAAAAATAAATGCTAGAATGTAAAAACTCCATAGTAATTTCATAAGATTTCCGTTTTTAAAATAGGTTTTGAATTTTATTTATAAAGAGGTTAATATTTACGATTCTCAACTATAACAAAGTTGCTTAACTTATCAATTGTTAATTAATTCCGGCATTTGAACATGAAACCACATTACGGCAATAATTTGGTTTTCAAACTTTAAATAATTATTTTGATTAAGAAAGAAAAAGAAGTAAAAAACACAAAATGATAATATAAAATAAAAAACTGGATATTATCCGATCTGGTGTAAATTGGATCATATTATTACTCCGCATTATGTTTAATGATCTGGTATTCGATTTTGAATACTTCTACATGGTATTACTTAGAGGTTTTGCGGATGAGGTGGTAACTTGGTTGTTTGAATTAGTACCGAACCTGAAAACTTGACATTTAAGAATTAATAGTATAAATTTATAAAATTTTAAATATAAAATTATAAAACTTACCCAGAGTCATTGGGCCACCATGGTATAGGCGGTCAGGGTCCTTGGGTTGAATTCGACGTTATCTATGATGGCAATTCCAAAAATAATATTTATAAAGTGTAATGCAAGATTAAATTATCTCCCACATTAAATGCTCTTCCCAAACAAGAGACGATCTTTATATGATTGTTGAATTTGATTGCAAGACATAAAATGCATGTTCGACATCTTTCTTATATATTCTTGACGTCTAGTGAACAATCTTTGTTGTGTTAAATCAAATTGCTTAGACAAATGCATCCATTTTAGGTATGTGAATGTTATAAAAGAAGTTCAGGCAAAGTTTTTGTAAAATTTAGGTAATAGTTTAGTGATCAATTAATTTTTTTAACTTTGTTGTTTGTAAGATAAGGAAGAGGAATTCTCTTAGGCGGATTATTGACCCAAACACGAGTCTTCCATTAGAGGGTTATAACATTGGAAAATTTGAATAAATAAGATTATTTAACAACTTAATTTCAAAAATAAGCTTCGTGAAAACTTATTTCTCAAAATAACCGTCCGTACATCCAAGCCTAGCCTCGGGAACTTTCGCTGTACGAACGCTTATTGAGGGAAATAAATTTTCACGGAGCTTATTTTTGGAATTAAGTTGTTAAATAATCTTATTTTATTCAAATTTTCCAATGTTATAACCCTCTAATGGAAGACTCAGTGTTTGGGTCAATAATCCGCCTAAGAGAATTCCTCTTCCTTATCTTACAAACAACAAAGTTAAAAAAATTAATTGATCACTAAACTATTACCTAAATTTTACAAAAACTTTGCCTGAACTTCTTTTATAACATTCACATACCTAAAATGGATGCATTTGTCTAAGCAATTTGATTTAACACAACAAAGATTGTTCACTAGACGTCAAGAATATATAAGAAAGATGTCGAACATGCATTTTATGTCTTGCAATCAAATTCAACAATCATATAAAGATCGTCTCTTGTTTGGGAAGAGCATTTAATGTGGGAGATAATTTAATCTTGCATTACACTTTATAAATATTATGAGTGTAGAATAGGGGTGTTCATAATCGGGTACTTGGCATTTCAAGTACCTCAAAGCCTGGATACCCAATTAGTCGGGTAGTTGTTTAAACGACCCATATCCTTACCCAAAATATCAGAATACTGGTTATTGGATGCTTGGAAAACTCGGGTAAGGACACAAAGAAACAAATCTATGTGTAGTAGTACTTTTGGCACTACCTTATTGCCTTATTGGTGTCGAGTTGTGAAATAGCTCAAACCAGCATCAATAGTATGATACTGTCTACAAAGCCCAGCAGAAGACTTATAGAAGTCTGGGCTGATTTCGATCTGTGGCTGAATAGCCACAGCAAACCAATATCAGAGTATTTAAAACTTTTTACATAATTAAGTGAATACTATTTATAAAACATTTTGAAATTGTTACAATTTAATTTACAAATATCTAATTTACATTATGTATTTCAAAAAGAAGTCCTCGCCTCACACGTAATACATAATACAAGTAGGTAGGGATGGCCACGGAGCGGGTTACCCGAAACCGAACCGGTCCCGAACTGCTTGGAACCGGATCTGGAACCGGAACCGTTCGCGACAGGTTCCGAACCGGCCCGAACCGCGGAACCGTGATACCGCCGGAAAAAAGTTGCCGGAACCGTGAAACCGCCGGAAAAAAACTGCATGAACCGGACCTAAGAACCGATGGTTGGAACCGGAACCGGTCCAACGGTTCCATGGAACCGGAACCGAAATCGGAACCGGGACCGATCCGGGTGAACCGGCCCAACGGTTCCATGGAACCGGAACCGGGACCGGTCCGGGTGAACCGGGTCAATGGTTCCATGGAACCGGACCGTGAAACTAGCCGTCGAAAATTTTCCTATAAATACCCATCACTTTCAATCATTTTCATTCACAACTCATCTCTTCTCCTACTCTCTCTACTTAATTACTTAATTACGCAATTATTCTCTTAATTATATAATTAGTCTTTTAATTATTTCTTAATTTAGTTAATTACATAATTAGTTTATTAATTATTTATTTATTTCTTAATTCTATTATTATTATTTCAATATTATAAATCATGTCTTCTTTTTTGGAAAAAGCCTCTAAAAAAGTTACTAAAGTGGCAATATCATTGGGAGGTTCTAGCTCCAAAAGAAAGGCCACTTCAACTCCGTCGGTATCAACAACACCTTTGATTTGTAATTATAATTATGAACCAAATTATACAGAAGGGTACGACCAAGAATTACATAACTATGCAGAAGAGGTGGAAAGAGAAATACAAATTGATGAAGAAGAAGAACAAGAAGAGGAACCAACGACCCCTACTGGGATACATATATCTCGACAGTTATCAACAAGATCACATGAAGAACAACTACAACAACAACAACAAAGACAAGCTTATTACACATACGTTGTTGTGCTCATATAGTTAACTTATTTTGCCAAGTAGGTATAAAATAATTAAGCGATTTATTAGATCCAATTAGAGACATAGTGAAGTGGCTTAGAATTGGACAGATAAACGATATAAGCAATTATGTGACCAATATCAACTAAAAAATGTGTATTGGTCATTAGATACTTCTACACGTTGGGGCTCAACCAAAGATTTATTAAGAAAAGCGATTGCTTATCGTCCAGTTATAACACAACTTTATAGTGAGTGTACAGATAGCTATATAACTGATGACACATGGGAACTAGCTATAGGTGTACATAAAATATTAGAAGCGTATCACCACGCAACTAAGATTTTTTCATATGTTTACGAACCAAACGTCCACTTAGTAATAAGTGAGTGTATTACTATTTTTTATCATCTTCTTAAACATACGCATGATGATACTAACCCATATTTAAAGCCAATTCTTGCAGATATGATGGATAAGTGGAAGACATATTTTACCGATTTTCCTTTTATTTATGGAATTGCAACCATTTTAGACCCATGTTTTAAGACAGAAGTCCTTACTAAAGTAATTGGATTTTACTACCAATCATTAGATCGCCCGCCTAGTGATGTGCATAATTATGTTGGAACTTGTAAAAAACTTTTAGCAGAACTTTATGATTACTATGCTAGTGTATATAACCCAAAACGCGATACGTCTAGGCGTGCTAGCATCTCGGCATGTCCCTCTTATTATAATTCCGTAATAGCTAATATAATGAGCCAAGATGATAGTTTTGTAGGATCATCTTCTTCTTCACCCTCCACTGCATATTTGGAATTAGATAATTATCTTTAACATCACTTTGAAATTGACCAAGGTATAATATTTTAGAGTAGTGGAAAGAAAAATCTATAAAATTTCCCATATTATCGAGAATTGCAAAGGATATCCTTGCAATTTCTGCTTCTACGATTGCGTCGGAGTCTGCTTTTAGTGCAGATAGAAGAGTTTTAGACGAAAAGAGATCTCGTCTTGCTCCACATAGTATTCAAATATGTGTTTGCAAGAAAGATTGGGATCAAGCGGAGATTCAAACACAAGGACTAAGGAATGATGATGATCAAGACGATGATGATGATCCATAGATGATGATGGATACATCTGCATCATCGTCAGGAGGAGAGTCATCGGAAGCATCTAACCAACCAGATGATGATGACGAAGACGAATAGGGTCAATCGGACAACGATAAATCAACATTCAACAACTACAAATAAAAGGTATGACGAAGAACTACGTGGGCTTTGATTCCTTCGGGATACGTAGGCAGCTTAGTATTCCTTTGGATATTAGGTTCAAGTCCATGTTCTCCCTCTTTTTTTATTAATCATCTTTATCGACATTATCGTTGATTCATTTCTTCTTAATTTATTTTTTCCATTATTTTTAGTAAATATTTTAATCACGATGACAACTTGACAAGCAATGAATTTCGCTAATAATCAAGTAATCATCAAAGGTACGTCCGCAATATTATAGTATTTTTATATTATATAAATATTTAAAGGAAAAATAAAAATGGAACCGATGGTCCGACCCGCCCGCCCCGCGAGTTGGAACCGCCGAAACCGCCTCATGAACCGCCAAGGAACCATTTGGAACCGCCCGGAACCGGAACCGTTCGCGACAGGTTCCAAATGGAATCGGAACCGGAACGGAACCGGCCCAACCCAGACCGTGGCCATGCCTACAAGTAGGCATCGTCTCCACACCAGAGTTAACCTGAAAATGGATCTATCCTCCATAAGGGATAGACCCCATCAAAGACTGTCAACAATTGAATTGTTGAGTAATCCAACAAACTATTACATTTATATACAAGTCATTAACAAAAATCTCCAATTTAATCTTTTACTCATTTGGTAACTCCATATAAAACATTAATTTTTCAAAACCTAAACTCTTTCAAAAGACCGTTTGGTATCAACATAAATACGACTAAGAACCTTTGGTTCATAGTGAATCAAAACACGGCTATAACTTTACAAGTTAATAGCGAAAACCAAAATGCGGCTATTACTTTACAAGTCAATAGTGAAAGAATACGACAAACGAAACATATGATTTCATTTGCGAAACAAACAAAACTTTATATACCAAACGTGTTTATTCAAAACTTATACTAAAGCATTAATATAACAGCACTTTAAAACATGGGAATATATGGTCAGGAAGTAGGCTTGATCTAAATCCTGAGAACACGGGTGATCATTAGGGATGGTAATGGGTCCAGGACCCTGTTGGACCCGCTCCGGACCCGCCCCTTTTTTAAGGGTCTGGGTCTAAATTTTTGAGATCCATCGGATCCAGGTCGGATCTGTATGCAAAAAATATTTGACGGGTCCGGGTCCGGGTCCTAAGGTGAAGACCCGGACCCGGACCCGGACCCTAAACTTTTAAATTTTATATTATGAATTTCTAATTTTTAAATTCTAATATTAATTTTTTTATTATTAATATATAATAATATAATGCCTTGGGCCCTTGATCAGTTGATTACTTAATTCACTTGATTGCCTTCTCAAGTTCTCATTCTCAATCCAGCAACCCTAAGTCCCTAATTTTTTTCTCATTCACTTGATTCACTATGTTTCTCATTTAGTCTTTTATATTTGATTTTTAATTATGTATCTAGACAAGTGTTTTTACGTTTTAGTAATTATTTTGTATTTGAATTTTATGGACTCGAACAAGTGTTTGTAATACGATAATAAGTTGCTTACAAAAATACAAAAAGACTCGCAAAAGGTACATTTTGACAAATTAAAAAGGCTTTGTATAAGACCCATTAAGGACCCTAGACCCGTCAGATCCGTAGGGTCTGGGTCTGGGTCTGAAAATTTTGGACCCTAACCGGATTCGGGTCTCGATCCATAAAAAATAAAAGGGTCCGTGTCCGGGTTTGGCCAGACCCGCTCCAGACTCGCCACATGACCATCCCTAGTGATCGTCATCACCGAAACTACGGTTCTTGCCAGAACGAAACGGGATCGGGGGCTCGAGACCGATCCGAATAACCAGTACATATTATCAAGCTATAGGATTTCACAATAATCCGGATATAAATATCCGTTGCTAATTTCCAAAAATGGACATTTTTCAATGTCAAACATTTCAATATAAACCATAACTTAAACTATAAAATACTTAAATTAAATTTAAAGGATAGTAGTGTTTGTAGGATTACCTTTCTATGCCATGATTAACAATCAATAATTAAAATACCAATCAATTCATCATCAACCATCAACATGTAAAAGCTTGAGTTACTATCAATGGACTTTAGCCAATTTTCATCAATCTTAAATCCCAAATACCCAACTTATATCATACCCAAATAATATCAACTAATCAAATACCCAATTGATACTAGAACTAAATACCCATATTAATCAAATAAGAACTCGTAACTTAACATAACCAATCAATAAAACCCAATGGAAGGATAAATAATAATCATAAACACTTGATAGAAGGAGTACTCAATTTGAACCCCAACTTTAATTATGAACAAATAAATTTGAAATGCTATTTGCGGATTTTCATGACACCCTGTTAGTATTTTGGGCATAACTCTCTCATGCGAACTCATATTGGGGCGATTCAAACGCTTAATCGACCGCGACTCAGAGCTGTACAAATCATATGCAGACACCAGAACCCAGAAATGGCCAGAATATATTCAAAATCATCTATGAACAGAGAGGACAAAATCTGAATTTTTAAGATTTATAAATGAACTTTGCTCTTAAACTTTGAACATGAATCAGAACCTCAAATTGAAACCATAAACACTAAACCAGTTGAATTTACCCAAATATGATCCTACAAATACCAAATTTTCAACTAAACAGAATTACTCTCAAATAAGAACAATAAGAACCCAATATGAAACTCAACAAACCCTTGACAAAGAACACAAATTACTCCCAATTCAATTGTGATTTTTCTATAATAGAAGAGAGAATAAGATGGGTATTCTGATTTTACTCTTCAATTAGATGATAAATACTTTAAAATAATTGCATAAATAAAATGGTGACTCTAATAATTTCAGAAATATTTGTGAGCTTTTAATGTGATAAAGATGAGCTTTTTGAGAGATGGTGAGTGAGAGCTTTACGAACTTTGCTTTATCTTTCTATAAAATTATATGTGAAGGAGATGATGAAGTGACGAATGATAGTAAAATAAGTTTACTGATGTTTGTCTTCAACAAGACACATAGATAATAAATGTATCACTTGACTCCATGAGAAAACAACTAAATTTTGTGTCTAACACTAGTGGAAAAAAATGTATCTGTTGTGTGTTATTTGCTGCAGTTTTATTTAGACGCAGCATTAAATAGCAAAAAAAAACGCAAAAAAAAATATAACAAATGCTGTGGTTTTCTTGATGCCCGCAGCATATAAGTCTTTTTTAAAATAAAAATTAAACTATATGTTGCGGTTTTAGTTTGCCCACAGCAATTAAGCTTCCTTTAACAATCTAAAACTTGCCTTTTAACGTTCAAAAAACCTACTGCATTATAATACGCTGTTGCTTCTCCACGTACGGTTGTATTCCAAAACCTCCTAAAACCTCTGCTTCATCATCACCTCAATACGAAAAAACTGTTGCTTCATTCTTGTTCATCTTGTATATCATCTTGTTCTTGTTCAAGCTTCATTCTTGTTCAACACGAAAAAACCCACTCTGCTTCTTTAACCCACATCGGAAAAAACCCACTCTGCTTCATCATCATCTTATTCTTGTTCAAGCTTCATTCCAAACCCACACGAAATTTGGGCTTAGTTCTTGTTCTTCTTCAAGGGATAATCTTTTAAAGCTTATTTTTAGTTGTTCTAGCTTCAATGTGTTTTAGGGCTTAATTTTTTTTATACTTATTTTGATTTTGTTTTTCATTGTATAGGTTACATAACCCAAAACCCACGAAAATTCAATGTATGAATTTTATTTTGATTTTGTTCGATATGTTTATCTGTTTATATATTTGATGTTATAATTAGTTTGTTCATTATTTTTTTAGTTTTGCATTTTTTAAAGTTCTTAAAGTTCTTAATTTAAGTTCTTTAAGTTGTTTAATTTTAAGTTTTACATTCTTTTGACGTTGTTATATTTAGTTTGTTAATTATTTTGATTTATGTATTTTGTTTACTTATGCATGTAGTTTGTTAATTAATTATGTATGTAGTTTACTTATGTATATGTATGTAGCTTAATTAATTATATATGTAGTTTAATTATGTATGTAGTTTACTTATATATGAATAATCACAATAGTTTATTATTATGTATGTAGTTTGTTAATTAATTAAAATACACATAATTTGAATAATTTAAATAATATGAAGGTTAAATAGGGTTAAATAGGGTAAATTTGGGTTAACTAGGGTTATGTAACTATATATACTTATGTATGTAATGTGTATTAATCATGTTTTGAATTAATGAATCACACTTAGGATGACGAAAGCTCGTTCTTGGATGTATGGAAGCATTGAATCATAGTCATATGCTTAAAATTACTTGGTAAGTTGCGATTTTACGGGTTTTAAAGCGTTTTTGGCACTTTCGCGCATAAAGTAGCTCAAACTTTTTTTGTTTTGCATGAAACTTGGCACACAACACTATTAGGTATATATTATTGTGTTGAAATGGTTAGAATTGAAAATCATAGTCATATGCTTAAAATTACTTGATAAGTTGCGATTTTAAGGGTTTTTAAGCTTTTTTGGCACTTTCGCGCATAAAGTAGCTCAAACTTGGTTTGTTTTGCACGAAACATGGCACACAACACTATTTGGTATATATTATTGTGGTGAAATGGTTAGAATAGAAATTACATTCCTATGTTCTAATATATTTTTGTTCATACTTATTCACGTACTCATCTACAATGCATCTTTTCAGAGACGAAATTGTCCCCGAGATTGAGACCTTGGATAATGAACATCATAGTTATGACACTGAAGAGGACCAAATTGTTAGATACGAGCGTATGGCTGAAGAAGCTCCACCACTTAACAATGATTATGACACAGAAGACGCCCCACCAATGGATGCTCCCACTACCACTATAAGCGTTGGTTCTAAGAAAAGAAAAGGGCGAGGTCCTACGAAAAACCTCAAAGTCACAGAACTCATGCATTTGGAATACAATGCATTGGGTCAACCCTTTGGAAAATGGCGTAGGCAATATAGAAAACAAGTGGGCCTATTTATCCGCAATATTTCAAAATTGTACACATGGAACGAGGTTCCAGAGGGTTTGAAAAACTCTCTATGGGATGATACTGTGGTAAGAAACTTTACTATTTTTATTCATTTAGTTTCATTTTAAAATTAATTTAATTGACACTAATAAATATAATTTTTCTTTTGTAGAATCTTTTTCACATCGAGAACGATGAAGAGAAGAAGAATGTGTTTCTTTCAGCTTTTACTGAAAGATTCAGAGATTTCAAATCCAAGCTAGTAACTGGCTGGATCACCAAGAAGCGTGCCCGTAAGACCAAAAAGGTCAAAACGGGAAACGAAGGTGGAGAACAAGCACCTTCAAAGATGTCCTATGAAATATGGGGTCACATATCGAAGAATGAATGGGAGGCTTTTGTTGCCAAAAGAACAACTCCCATTGAAGTTGTAAGTATTCCATATTATATTATAGCTTTTGATTTAAATTTACTTCTTTTGATTCAATGATTAAACTAATATATGACATTTGATTTCTATTGATTAATTACGAAAATTTTGGTAAAGCTTCTGAATCAGCAAGCAAAAGGAAGTTTTACCATCGCTAGGGCCCAAAAACGTACGATGAGGCCCGCAAAGAGTGGGTGGATGCAGGTTTAGATCCCAATCAGAGTCCGGCCACGACCTCATCTATGGCTACCTCCGTATCCGTGAATACTCCTACTGGAGATCGGGTGCGAGATATTTATTGCGAACTTCATTCCCGAGATGCAAGTGGTAAATTTACCATTACTGATCCGGGAACAAAGAAGTTTGTTGATGTTGTGGTGAGTTTTGAAATTATTAAGTATATTCTTGATTTGTTTTGTATTTTTTGGCTTGATTTACTTAAACTAATTGCTATATATGTCACTTTTTATTTGAATAGATGAGTTAGAAGGAAAAACAAGCTACGAGGGAGTTAACCCCAAAAGGCAATGTTGATGCATTACATATGGTCTTAGGGAAAGACCATAGAGGGCAGGTAGTCGGAAAAGAAGGCGTCCGCGTGGGGTTAAAGAAGGCATTCGACAAAGATTGTGTTGCTACTCAATCCAGAACAATGCCACCTGATGAAGTAGCAACCCTCAGAGCACAAATTACGAAGGACGTTCTCTCCAAAGTGGCATTCGTGTTGCAGAAAATGGGAGCACCCACTGTAGACTTGGCAAATTTGATTGTCGAGGATCAGCAAAGTCAACATGGGGATCCTAAGGCTTCGGCCGAGCCAACACCCGAGCCTATTACCCCCGTAGCACCCCAGCCTATTACTACCCCCAAAGGGCAAAATCCTACACCGGAGACCATGAACTTCGTTGCTCAAAATCCTGAGCGAACTCCCAAGCCAGTGGTAAAGGTACATAGTTTTTAAATGTATAAGCACTTATTAATTTAAATTGCAACGTGTTTTAATATTTTATTATGATGCTTATTATACTAAACGACACAATTTTCAGGAGGCGACTATTTGTTCTCTTTTACTGCCTCATTTAGGTGTTGCTAATTGTGACGACTTAACTGAGGTTGCATATGGTGTGGCACAGCCAACCAAAGAGGGCCAAACAGTGCATTCCATGCCTATTACACGTGGCCGCATTAGTGTGACCGTAGAAACTATTCTAAAGGGGTTTAAAGATTTCTCACTCCCAGTTTCAATGTCAGAATGGAGCCTTGAGATCCTATCAGACGCCCTAGGTAGTTTCATCACATGGCCATATGCTTGAGTCCGATTCACTACCATGGTAATAATCATTTATATCTTATTAATTTTTATTATTTTAATTGCATGCTTACACTAATTTAATTGTATAAATTGAAATAGCAAAAGAGTCCAAAGGACTCTAGGAGAGAGATCGGTTCCTCATCAAAGGTGTCGGTTGGGTCAAAGTCGGTGGCAATCACTCTAATTTTGACTAATGCGGAGCTAAAAGATTTCTCTCAAGATTGCAAATGGCTGCACACATGCGCATGTCGCATGCGTAAGGAGGACCCAATCGTTCTACCCCTGCAGAAGGAACAATTATGCTTTGTTGAGAGCCCTTTTGTAATTATTGGTCCTAGTGACATTGGGCAATTTTTGAGAGGAGAAATGTTGAATGTAGCTGTTATCCATGTCTACGTGAGGTGATGTTTATTATCTTACAACTTAGGCATTATTGTTTAATTTTTTTAATAACCGAATTACTGATAAAATTTTCTTATTCGTGAGTTTATTGCGGCTTACGAGGAGCTAAATTCTTGCGAACCTCCAATAAAAATTGGATGGTTTTGCCCTGAATCGATTTCGGGTACTAAAAGCGTAAATGATCCAAATGACGTCAAAGAATATATTGAGACTGCTTTGAATAATTCCCTTGCATCTAAACACACGTTTATTCTGGATCCATATGTGGAAGAGTAAGTTTTATTTTTGAAATTGAACTTATCTTTTGATTTTTAAGTGCACATATTCTTTAAATTTGCGTTTGTAGTTTGCATTGGATACTTTTGGTCATATGTCCTTTGACGAATACTGTGCACGTCTTCGACTCATTACAAAAAGCTCAAAGCTCGCCTCGCAACACAAAATTCAAAGCCTTATTGAATGCATAATTTTATAAATTTTACCAATTTCATTTAAGTGTTATATATATAAATAGTATTACATTAATATTATCACATGCATTGATATATAAATAGTTATACTTTTCCCATGTGTTTCAGCACAATGAAGGAAGTGCATGGAGAAATGGGATCTATATCCAGAGCCACATATTCGAAATGGACAGCAATAAAGGTACACAACACTAATCGAAAT
>NC_080058.1:12302522-12335022 GCF_026212465.1 Amaranthus tricolor
AGGAATATAATAATAAAGAATATAATAAAATTAAATAATACTAATAAAACAAAGGGAAATGAAAGAAGAAAACAATAAAATAAAAGAGAGAGAGATATCTTGTAATACTTCCTCCTTTTCATTATACTTGCTACATTTGACTTTTTACGCAATCCAATGTGTTATTTTGTTCATTTACATAAAAAACTATATACATCTAAAAATTAAAAAAAATTTAATATTATGAAAATATGCGATTAGACGATTCAAACAAGATCCCACCTGACTATATTTTTGCTTACACATTAATTGCAATATACAAAATAAGCTTGAACGATAAATAGTGCTCATATCCGAAATGTAGCAAGCATTTCAGAACAGAAGAAGTATTAGCCATACACTTATGCCTAATTTGTCTCTTCATTGACTTAGTCCACCTTTATTTATTCAACTCAATTATTTTTCGAACCCAAATAATTCTCATTCAAATATTCCCTCAAAACAAATTTAGTTGTCATATTTCATTATTTGGTAAAACCATATCAATTGTCACGTTTCTATTTTTGTCAATCTTTTTTTACCTAAATACCCTTTGTTCACACACGTAATTACAAATATACCCCCATATAACCTACTTACCCAAACTAATTAACTAAATAACCCAACACTAATAATCTTAATCATTCCCTCCCTTTTTAATACCTATAACTGAAACCCTATCTCTCCCTCTCTCATCTTCATCTTCAACGTTTGATTTTTTCTTCATCTTCTTAAATGATCTTCATCATCATCCCCATTCTTACTGTTTAACTTTTATCATCTTCATCTTCATTTTTTTTCCACCATCTTCGTCTTCGTTTGAAACCCTAATAATTTTAGGGGTTTTTGAGATCTGGGTTTGTTCTTTACTTTACTAGGATTTTCGAACATGGCGTCACCATGGTCTTGTCTTTCTTGGTTGTCTTCGTCCCAAGAAAGTGATCCTACGATTGGACCTCCTAACGCATGGTTCAACTTCTACAATCGCCTACCTCCATCTCCTACCTCCATCTCCTACGACTTCTGTTGAAACGGATCCTAACTGGGGAAGAAGTATAACTTCTAAAGATGAAGAAATGCAGGGTATGTTTGATTTACAACTGGATCTTCAAGATTTATACATTGAGAACTTATTCCCCTCCTCAGATGAAGAATCATTGGATGATGATGATTTGGTGTCTAATTTTAATGTTCGAGGCCCATTTTCTCGTATGGATACATCTTTCCTCTACGACTAATGATGATTTTGTTTATGTGGTTTGTATAGTATACATGTCTATGTTCGTGTTCTGTTTTTGTTGCCCTATGATTTTTTTTAGGGTAAACAGTTGATTATAGCTACAAAATCCCTAAATCCACTTATTTTGCCACCAATCTAGGGTTTGTTCATAAGCCACCAAACATTATGTTTAGGAGGCTATGTTCTTACTAGATGTAGGAGGGAGTTAGTATGGGATTTGGGTTATCTGTGATGAGTGCAATATGTTCTCTTAGATGAATTTGTTTTCATTTTGTTTTTGAAGCCATCAATAAATTGTTGAATCTGACATTTCCTTCTAAATGTTTACGGTTAAACAACTTAATGATTTAATTTCTACATCGTATTTAGACCTAAATATTTACCTAACAATGTAACCCAAAAGTGAGTACAAAAGGTAACCCAAAATTATACTCATGTGTGTCCTATTTACATGTTACTAGTGTTCATGCTGGTGCTGCTACTGTTGATGTAGATGGATTTGGTGTTGGTGCTGTTGCTTCATTTGTTGCTGGAATATCTGTTGCATCTCTTGCTTCTATTGATAATATTGTTTGTGGTGTTGTTGTTGGCTCTGTGGTTGCTGTTGTGTGTGGTGTTGCTGTTGTTTCTGTGGATGCTGTTGGTAAATGATGTTGATGGAAAAATGATTCGTCTTTGATCCCCAAGTAAAATAAAATGACCTCAAATGTAGTTTTATCCACCTTTGTGTCTAGATAACGTATTGCCTCGTAAATAATTTCCTTTTGTACCCCCAAACAAAGTGGGAGTCTCCCTTCCCTTGCAAGTTTTGATTTGTTCATGTGTGGAATGTCATAATCTATACCACCTAGGTTCTTAATAACCTCAACTTTACATGCTTGTAGTATGATTCATACATACTTCAATGCATTTGGATGTAGATTGTCAAATGTTGCACTCACTGCGTTTACTAACTCTGCATAGTTGTATGCTGATTTTTGATGTTATAACGATTGTATTAACCTAAAGAACCCTAAGTCAAGCACATTCATATCTGGTGAGTTAGGAGGTTGTTGCACTAAGTGGAAGCTAAATCCATCAAGTGTTGCCACCTCTCTAAACACTATATCATCATCTAAAATGTGTGGCTTAGCATTGTCCTGTTGAATGAATATCGTTTTGCTTAAATGTGGTGGCCATTTACTTCTAATTGCTGGTAGTATCTTGTGCACAATCATATTTCTTGTGTGTACTTTAGTGATTGATTGTATTGGTTTGGTCTCTAGCTCTCCTCTCTTCCTGTTTTTTGAACTTCTTTGTGCTGCCACTTCATGTGTAAAAGGAAATATGCCTATCTTTGCATCAAAAATCATCTCACCTTCACTAGAAAAGATTGGTCTTGTAACGGCACACATAAACATAATCTTGGGCAAAAATTTTTTAGATTGGATATCTCTATGTGGCTCTATTTCATCTGGAGTCAGATAAAATGTTTGTGTGTCCTTGTAATGTAAAACAACTTTTCATCTATGTGCACTACATTTGACATGTCATTAAATGTGAAGTTGCTTGTTTGCTCATCTAAAATGCAACTAGTAAGAAAAAAATTAACCTGTCGAGTTTATTTTTGTCGTTAAGTAACAGTTTGATTGCGTTGGTGTGCTTTTAAAAGTACTTTTTTCTTTTCCATCTGCAAATTGTGGTTTGGCTAACTCCCATGGCCTTTGACAGTGCTGCTAAACTTGTCTTCTACGCCTTTTCAATTGACTTCAACTTTTTTTCATCAAAGGGGATGGATGGCCTTCTTTTGCTGCTTTTCTTCTTGTTGTTGACATGTTATTAGTACTTGATTATTCTTTTTTTGATCCCGAATCTGTCTCCATATCCTTCCTAATGTCTTCCTATACACATCGTACTACTTGGCAATTTTATTGATGACCCCATGTGCTGGCTTCCCTTTACTGCTTAGTGACAATAAAAGCTCATGCATTATTTGACTCCTACTAAAATGATCTAGCTCTTTTTTTTAATCATGATTGTACTTCAATGTCGCTTGGTGGAAATTAATTTGAGTTCCTGACTTCTTTATTTAATGCTTTTATTATATAGATGCAATGATCTTGGTGTTTTGAGGTGTTGTATAGGCGCAATATTTTTTTAAATTTGGCGCCATTCTAAAAAATTGGGTTTCAATTCTCTAGATCTTACTGATGTGCTTCCTACAATGTTACTTGGCTCTTCTGTTTGTTGATGATTACTGGGTTTATGTGGATTCCAGTTTCATTGATGGCTTCTTTTCAAAATCAAAACCTTCAGATTTTTTGTAGCTATTTAATTAATTTTGAACACTAAATGCATACCGTGTTTGTTTTTTTTTTAAATCTAAAGTCAACGAAAGATTTAATATCCGCATGCGCATGTGGCGAGAGGGTTGCTCGTTTTCAGTTGCCTTTCAAAAAAACGTTGAAGAAATCAAGGAAGAATTGAAGACTTAGTTTATTTTATGATTTTGATGGTTTTTGTAATTTATTTGATCTAATTTGTAATTTAAATTAAGTAGTTTAATGTTTTGTTAATTATAATAATTTCGGAAATGTATTAATGTCAATTAATTCTATTGGAAATGTGAAACCCAATTTTCCCTTTAAAATTCAATTCTATCTACTTTATTAAGCAAAAGGAGGAAATCATTAACAATTAATCCAATCACTTAAAAATATTCAACTACTACCTTTTCAATAGACCCCACACCACCCTTGATAACCGTACCCAAGCAAATGAGACAATTAAAATTGTTCGGAGGGAGTATTTATTTTAAATTCCTTAATTAAAAAAAATTATATCTTAAATGTTACAAAACTCCTAGAAACTAACCCTAGAGAAACCTAACTGTAAAACTAGAACATGACATAAATGTTTACTGAAGATGGCACCAGCGCCAGATCACCAATCGCCTTATTCGTCAACCATCCATGAGAGATAAACCCATCCACCACACCAAACCATACCAACTTTTAAACGAGAGGACGACTAACAGCGTCAGGCCCTGTATACGTGGCAGTGGCCATCACTTTTGATCCCACAAAACACGAGGTGGTACTCAACACTACCAGGACCTCAAATAGTACCATAAGTCAACGACAAGGGTTATAGATACACCATTACAACTAAGGCAACATGGAAGCAAATCACAACACTAGAAGTCAAAGGATGAATAGTAATTGGGGTTATCACAACACTTAGATTATATTAAGGAAGTGACAGTTAGTACAATTAGGCCATCACTAAACAGCACGAGAAAACACCAGAGCGCTGCGAGCAACCACAAACAACACCCAAGATCACAGAGGCATAGCTCAATACTAGAAGCTAAGATCGGTCGGATGTCACTCAAAAATTAAAAAACAAGGGTCAAACACACCCAAACCTTGATGAAGTACCACTCACCACTAATACATCCAACTCTCGGAACATCACTCCATAACACTTCCTCCCAGGTTAAAAACCAAACTATGAGACCTCGTTTAATTTTTCAGCCACTATCAAATCCCCAAAGATCACCTATACGCCACCACCAACTCCTGACACCACCCATGACCACATGGAGGCAAGATCACATATCTAATCCATATACCGCTCATTATTTAATGATTTCCTTTTAGTCGCATGTAGCAAACTCCTTATGATAATAGATGAGTGTGCACTACAGTCAACTAATTACAATGTAGCACTTCTCAAAGAGTTAGAACTAGAAGCATAGATCATGAAATATTGCCTCCAAGAACATATATGCTTTTCTGAGATATGTTTTTGATGCACCAAATTTACACTATTCATAATTCAATAATATATTACATACTGCGGCTATTAAACGAGAAAAACATATTCATATGGAATTTTGTTTATTTATCTCGTCGGAGACTTTTGTAGTATTAAATTTTATAACTTTTAGTATTCTAGACATAAACAATTCAACAAATGCATTAGACTGTATAAAAAGGTGTTTTGGTGCAAGTAAAAAAAACAGAGCTAAGTATAGTTAAATACACAACAAGTAGCTTTATAAAAATGAAAGATACAAGGCTAATGTCAATTAACAACACAAGTTGGCTTATTTGGTGGAGATACCACCCATCAAGTACATGGGTCTCTCAATAACCTCCTAAGAGTTATTCATCTTACCCTATTGCAAAAAAACAACTTATTTCATCGTAGAATCACATCATTGAGATAGTAGGAACATTGTGAATATCAAAACTCAACCATATTTCATTCACCCTATTAAAAAACTCAAATGGTGAATTATACTGAGCAACTATATAACTTGACTTGGGATTAGCTGCTTGGCTTTTCTGGATGGCAGCTCCCCATTTGGACCCTTCAAGGCTGCTTTGTAACGCTGCAGCTTCTTCCCCAACTTGATAGTCAGATACAAAACCTCCAAACTGTCTGACTGCAACATAAGTTGGGTCCCACCTTTGAATGTGAAGCCCTTCTGCAGGTGGTGGGTCTGCCTGGTTCTCCTTTGGTACATAGAAGCTCACCACAAATGAAGACTCACAGATGGGTCCATCACTTGGAGAAACTTGGGTGATCACAGGTGCTGTCATTTCTATTTTTTTCTTGTATTCGTTCTTCCCTTGAATGTAGTCAAATAGCCTACCAAACAGAAACATAATCAGAATTTATTACTATAAGTTGTGACAGCATACAAATCTGCAATTAAGAAAGAAAGGATAGTGAGGTGATAAAAGTATAGAAGGGATTCAATTATAATCTCAAGCTTTTAGTTAAATTAGTTTTAGATTTATGATATCATATGTAAAGTAAAAATAATAAAAGGGTCACAGGTTTAAATTCCATCCATTCTTTCGCAAAATATTTATCAAAGTGTATAAGAAGGATATATATTGCATCGGAGTGGTAGAGGAGTTATCGGAGTGTTTGCCAAAGTAGCTTTAGACAATTTAAATTATTTTAATACAAATAGAGAGTTAGTAGTGAATTCATTCGATGCTACGTCTGTTTTGTAAATAAACAACTTATTATCATGAATAAATTGTTTTTAAACAAGTTGCTCATTACGAGTTAGTTCAAAATCAGCATATTAAACCTGTCCACAAAATCAGGCAGTCAAACCCACCAATATAATAGAGTACAAATTACTAACTATCAACTGTTTGCCAAACAACCCATTATTTAATTTCAATGAATTGGTTCCACAACAACAGTTAACGTAAAAATATATAATAATTTCTTAAACTATTAATTATTAGAATCTATTGGTTTCAAACACTTTAATTAGGCATGCTCAGGACCACCTCGAACAACAAGCAATGTAAAAAGATTGACTTACAGCATAAACCCAGTACGGGTAGCTTCAACAAGAGAGATATCTTGAATCTTAGAAGTAGAAATCCAAATAGGGGAATTGTAGCGGCGGATTTCATACCCATTTCCGATCTCAATCACATCATAGTTTGGGCATTCAATTCGGTTGCACGATGGTGGAAATGATTGAAGATTCTCAGATTCTGACCATAACTTGCTCCGATTTGGGTTGGAAAACAGGTTTAAATAGAGAGCTAATTGCAATAGTTTGAGTGCAGCCATTAATTCTTAGAAACCCCACGATTACTCTTATGTACTCCTACCCTGTTGCTAAGCCTGTTTTCCTTTATTAATGATAAGGTGTACTTTCTTATGGAGTATGATTCTACCAGAAATGTAGCATCCTTGTTTTTGTGGACACAAATTTGCCAAGCCAAATGTATTCATTAGAGTTGGTGCATTCGGGTCATCGGGTCAGTTTCGGATGGGTGTTATTCGGTTCGGTTGTATTTCGAATTGGTTATATTTCGGATATGTGTTACGGCGGGTCACACTCAGGTCGGGTCAGTTTGTCATGGTTCGGTTGAAGATCAGTTATTCGACCTATCGAGTTAGCATCAGCTTGGTGTCGGTTGAAGATCTTGTCGAGTTTTAATTGGTTTCGGGTTGTCATCGGTTGATAATTGATTTGGTTTTACCGGGTACAGATCGAGTTTGGGTATTTTTCAAGTAGAATTCCGCTACAAATTACGAATTACTAATTACTATCGATCGAGTTAGTAACAGATTAAGTTCTTAGTCATTTTTTAATTGATGATAAGGTTCACTTTATTTAAAGAAAAATAGTTAAAATGCAAATGAATTAGTGATCATTATTACATTATTAATTTTACTTGTTTGACCAGAAATTAAAATTGTAAAGTTCTATCAATTTTCATTTAATTCGATTAAAAGTAGTTAAAGAAACATTAACCATTGATTATTAACTCTAAATTATATGAAACCATGTATTTATAAAATTTATTTTATTAAAATACTTATCACTTTATTAGAATAACTTATAAAATGATTGAATATGAGTCGATCATACTTCTATGTTAATAATTGGTCAGGTTTATTGCAGTTCGATCTAAACTTCTTTGGGGTTGAGTCGGTTTTAGTCGGATTGAGTTGGGTTTCGAGCATGATTCAGGTCATATATGACTCGGATCGATCATTATTAGGTTCGGGTAATCTCAGTTAACAGTTATGTGTCGGTTACAGCTCGGGTTCAGTTTTCCCATTTTCGGTTGTCAATGGGTTCGGGTATAACTTCGGATCAGGTAATATCGGTTCAATAAACCTAAAAAGGAACACATTTTCGGGTCGATTTACATTCGGTTTCAGCTCGGGTTTTCGGGTAGGGTCACTTTTGAGCAGCTATAGTATTCATTTTTATGTAAATAAAATAAAGGGAAAATTGTCAAAAAGTACCTAATAAAAAAAATTCAAAAAGTATCTAATAAATAAAATTTTGCCAAAAAATATCTAACAAAATTTTTTTTTTCCAAAGAGTACCAAGTAAACTTTTTCTTTCAGTTGACCGTCAAATATAAGGGTTGACTGGTCAAAATCAATAATTCTTCTTTATCTTCAATTTCTTTTCCAATTTAATTTCAATTTTGAGTAAAAAGTAGAGGAAGAAGACAGTGATGAAATTGAATTGAAAAAGAAATTAAAGATAAGGAAGAAAAATTTATGATTTTCACCAGTCAACCGTTATATTTGACGGTCAACTGAAGGAAAACGTTAATTGGTACTCTTTGGAAAAGAAAAAAAATATTTTGTTAGTATTTTTTGACAAAATTTTTTTTATTAGGTACATTTTTGAAAAAAAATAAATTTATTAAATACTTTTTGACACTTTTCCTTAAAATAAATAAATTACTCCTACCAAAATAAATGGTGTAAATGTAAATATGACTAAAATCTAGGCTCATCCTATTTCTACACGAGACTAAATCAAATTATTTAACATGTGCATGCACTACAAAAAATACATGGCTACGGGTCAATTCCATCTCCATCCTGTCGCCATCATCCATATGGCTATGGGAGGGAGATGGAAAGGACCCGTAGCCACATTTGGCGTCTCCATCAGCTATTTTCGTAGCCATCCTGTCACCATTTTTTACGTCAAATGCCTAATATCGTCGCCATAATATATCCTGACCTCCCTTTTACATTTCAATATTATTATTTTATTATGATCACTTTATTATTATTAATTAATTTATTATTAGTATTTTAATATTAATTTATAAGAATTAAGAGTTTATAATTTGGAATTTAGGTTTTATTTTAATTAAAATAACAATAAATATATAAAAATACATAAAACTAAAATAACAAATAAAATAAATACGACAAAAAATATATAAACAATAAACTAATTATATTAATATTGAAAATAGTAACAAATATAATACAAAAGGTTTAAAATACTAAAGTTACATATAAATTGTTTTTAAATAAAATATACAACCTAAATCATCTATTACTACTACCACACCACCCCGCTTCATACGAGACCCGCAAGAGCTGCCTGGAGCACGTGTGTTATGAGATCTATGGGAACCACCACATGCACCGGGACTTTCACCATGAAATAAAAAAATTGAAATTAACAAAAATGATATTATTTAATATATAATTAAAAAAACTAACAGCTAATTACCAACAAAAAAACACAAAAAAATTCAAAAATCAACAAAAAAAATCTGATATTAAACATTTGGACAGAAAATAAAAAAAAAAATCTGAAATTAAAAAAAAAAAAAGAAAAATAACTATTAAGAAACAAAAAAAGCTACCAACAACATACAACCATGTGAATTAAAAGAAAAATCAACATATGAATAAAAAAATTAACAAAAATTATCACATAAACCGAAAATTCAACAAAAATCTACATATAAACAGAAAAATTAACAAAATATTACAACAAACAAAAATTACCAACACGTACAGCAACATACAAATTAAAAATTATCAAAACATAAGAAAAAAAATAAAGAGAAAAAATATCTAAAAAAACGAAAGAAAACATAAATCACAAACTTAAATTTACCAACAACACACAAATTGAAAAACAAATCTACATAAAAACTATCATCAAATAACAAAAACATAAGAACTATAAAAAAAAATTAAAAAAGTTAGAAAACTAACCGAAAATGGATGATGTTGGTTGAATACATGTTGAAGGTTGAAGGGTTGATGGTTGAAGATTGAAGGTGGAAGAATGTTGATAGTTGAAGAATAAGTCTAAGAGATTGAAGATTATTGAAAATGTAAGTGTAAAAATGAAGGTGAAGGTGAAAGTGAAAAATTTATAGACCCAAGTTCCCTCTTTCCGTGAATTTGAATTTTCACATAATATTAATGGCGACTGGATGGAGACGGAAAATGCCCGTGGCCACAGGATGGAGACGGACAATGCCCGTAGCCAACCTTGGTGACGAAGCTCCCCTGTCTCCATCCCGTAGCCAAGTTCGGCAACTGATTGTCTCAATATGATTTTTTTTTTGTAGTGATGATACATATTGTCAGGGGTGAAAGTTGAGTTTGCGTTTTTTTTAAAAACCAAATAAAATTAAATTTAATTAAGTTATTGATTTTCATATCCAAATTTAAATCAGATTTGGTTATAATTCAAATCAAACCAAACTAAATTTATTTAGTTTAATCTTTTTTAGTCCAATTCAATTTAAATTTATTGCTTATAAACAAATCTAATATATTGTAAATCGAATTAAAAAAAGCAAAATAATAAATCAAATGTTAAAAGTTATATTTGCAAAAGTAGGAAAAAATGAAACTTAAATTGTTGATTAAATGCTTATTTTTGCTAGTAAGGGTGCTTAGATTTTTTTTTTTTTTTTTGGTATTATGCGAAATATTAAACTAAAATATTTGACCGGGAAAGCTCTCACCTGTGGGCTTACGCGCCCATGGAGAGTTTTTGCACTAATTACCCAAAGTCCACCCTAAAGGTGTTCTCCCTTGTTTCAATTGTCTCAAGAATGATTTATACGCATCACGATGCAATACCTATAATCATACACGTATTACTGTGGGTCATGCTAGAGCAAGTCATGTGTCTGAGGGGCCATCCCATACATTTCTAATGTATTTTCCAATGGCCTTGGGCATGGCACATATGTGCATGGATCGTGCAGGATGTTCCAAGTTCTGTTGTGGGCTAGAAAAATGTCAAAAATGGTGATTTTGACACGCCCTTGGCTCACTATAGTGTTGATTCAATAATCTTTGTTTTCGTTAGTGTTTACTTACTGTGTTGTTTGATTGTACTAATTTGTAGATTACTCACTGTTTTGTAGTTAACTGATGCACTGATTTAGTGTTTACTCACTGTGTTTTATGATTGCCTCATTATACAACATATTACTGGCCACCCACCTATAGTTCACAACTGCAAGCTACACAAAGCAAACTAGCACGGCAAGTGATCATTACTTAAAAGTACCTAGACAGATTTTATAAGAGTAGTCAAATAATTTTGTTACAGGGAACAAATAATTTCTGGAAATTACTTGTTTGATTTCTTATGCAAGTATTTTTCAATTGCTCCCTGTGACAAATTATTTGACCCTTAGTATGGGCACTTCATGCCAAAATCGAAAAAATGTATGTGCAAAAGATTGCAAATTTACTGTCAGTTTCATCTTATTTTATTTTGCGTTCATTTTTTTTTGTCATATTCTATATTAATTGAAATGGGTATTTTCTCTTTTTTTTTATTCACACTACTCAGAAAGCAAGTAGTGGAAGAAGAGTGTGAATTAAGGCAAATGAAGAACCTGGCTGCTGCAAGAACAAGATGGGAAGCTTTGGTGTATGAAATTATTTGATTAGTCTTATGGCACCTTATAATTACAATTTATGTTGAATTTTTTGTTGCTTTTCTATGTGGAAATATAACTAAGTCTGCTGTCCCAATGATCAAAGTTTTGGTGTGAGCTGATTTAACAAAAGCGTTTTCAAAATGCTGCTGAAAAGGGTTTTAATGGGTGTTGCACAATAGAAATCAAATTATGGTACCGTGATACATATTTCTACTGATAATTAGTTGCTCTACAATCTGTTCTCTATGAAAATATGCTGCATTGTTGTTTTTATTACTGGTTTTTATGAGTAATTTGGTCTTTTGATTTGGGTTTTTATGATTACTTTTTTCCTTTTCACACCCATTTGCGATCTCATTGCCGCAGACCTTCTTTACGACCATAAAGATTATGCGACGGGAGCTAAATTAAGGTTGAAAATGACGATGCAAACTGGGGTTGCTTCTTCTAAACTTTTAGTTAGATGAGGTACTGCACTGAAGTAATCTATTAACACTTATCATGTATAACCGTGAATCAGAAGTGAAGATTAGCAGGATATTAACTTGAGAAAAAATGTTACTTGTTACAAAATACAAGATTAGACTCTTAAAATTCCTTAGACATATAATCATCAAGAATAAATACCTGCCGCAAGGGAGTTGTACTACTAATGTCCTTTTCTCCATCTTTATATCCTGGGATATAGGCAAGAATAGCCAAACAGTCACCAAATGGAGCAACACCTGGAATGTAATAGTTTGTCTGGAAAGAGGTAACAATATCCACCTTCCTCATGTTTGACATCTGAATAAGCTTATATGATCCATTGACTCCTCCATGCTGATAGCCTTTTAGTGAAGCAATCTTTACAGATGTGCCCCAGCCAATAATCAGAACCGTATCATCCTAAATTCAACTAAATTAAGTAAGAAAAAGCATAAAGTCATACGGTAAGACACAGATTACTGGCCTTTAATATATGTACCAAAATGTTCAAAAGGCAAGTATTTACTCCTAAATTGATAAACATTAGGAACAGATTGAACACTTTTGATTGTAATTAAGAAAGAACAATTCTGACTTTTATTATTATGAAAGTAAATGTACAATATACATACTCCCTTCGTCCATTGAATTTGAAGTATTTTCCTTTGATGCATCCTACATAATTTGTATCATTTCTATTTTTGGACAATGACCCACCACTTTTTTTTAATCTCATCTATACATTTTAACTCTCTTTTAATTTCATCCACATAATTTATTTTCTTTCTTTATTGTTGACATAAGAGTAAAAAAAAATGATAATAGTAATAACAAGGATAAGGATTAAGGAGTAGTATGAATGAAACCCTTATTTCTTGGCTCTTGCTTGTAGCCTTTGGGATGGTATATATCTCCTTGGCTTATGAAGTGTGTGTACTTGTGTCCCCCCGTTAATATGCTGGCATTCACAATAAGTCCAGCCTAATTTAACATGGTATCAGAGCCGATGGTTCGATCAACAATTTAAAAATGGTAGGTTCGAAAAGAATGGCGTTCCTACCCTAATTGATTACTCCCACATGCGAACTTGACGGGGGTTCGCATGTGAGGGGGGGTGTTGGGATGAGTTATCCCACATCGATAAATTGAAAATGGTGTGCACGCTTTATAAGCTATTAGAGACCTTCTTCCCAATGCCATATGGTTTTGGGATGGTATATATCTCCTTGGCTTATGAAGTGTGTGCACTTGTGTCCCCCCGTTAATATGCTGGCATTCACAATAAGTCCAACCTAATTTAACAGAATATTCCACTTTAAATGAGGGGTGGTTGAGATTCGAACCCGTGACCTCTCACGTTGGTTTCTGATACCATGTCAAATTAGGCTGGACTTATTGTGAATGCCAGCATATTAACGGGGGGACACAAGTGCACACACTTCATAAGCCAAGGAGATATATACCATCCCAAAACCATATGGCAATGGGAAGAAGGTCTCTAATAGCTTATAAAGCGTGCACACCATTTTCAATTTATCGATGTGGGATAACTCATCCCAACAGCCGTCAGCCCGTCACTCCCTCACAGCCTCACTGCTTTTCCTTCCCTCCCCTCTTCTCTTCCCACACCTCAGTGAGCCGCCACAGCCACCAAGGAGCAGCCGGCAGCCCGCACAACCACCAACCAGCAGCAACTGCAGCCTCCATGCACGCACCAAGCCCAGCAGAAGCAGCCCCGCTACACCCGCCTACGAAACAGCAGCTGCTGCTGCATTTTCGTGCACGACCAGCAGCAGCAGCTACGGCTGTCTACACTACCACCAAGGCCCACCGCGGTGTCTTGATCCTCCTGTGCAACCACCACTACATCAAACACTTATCATCTCACCCTCTTTTCTTATTACCCCATTGTAAGCCTCTCAAGTTTATTCTAAGTAATCTTCCTAGTATCTAATTAGAATTTTACTAAGTTTATGAGTTTGGTGTTAATTTTATATGATTGTCATTGAGTTTTGTTATGGGTAAGAATTTGATTGATGATTTAATATATAGAATACTTTTGTTCATAGCTTTGAAAGTTTTGTCCTTTTTAGCTTTAGTTTTTTAATATTTAGCTTTGAAAGTATATATATATATATATATATATATATATATATATATATATATATATATATATATATATATATATATATATATATATATATATATATATATATATATATATATATATATATATATATATATATATATATATATATATATATATATATATATATATATATATATATATATATATATAGAATACATTCAAGATTGAACTTCTGCAGTTCCATGTTCTTTGATCACATCTAACAAGGTTCCATTAACTATTGCATTAGCCATGGACTCAATTACTCCAATAATTGTTTTTTAAATTAGTATATAATTGTTTTTTTTATTTAAACAGGGATGGACTTTGAGAATGAGATACCTAGTCCGAAAACTCCTGTTACTCCAATAATTAATTTCGAAAATAATGAAGATGTTGAATGTGGAGAGGGTTGTATTATTGGTGCTAATGGTAGGAAACTTACTTCTGCTGTATGGAAACATTTTACTCAGGTGCAAGTTGGTAAAGAAATAAAAGCAAATTATAGTGGTTGTAAGAAGTTGTTTACTGGTGTTGGTAAAAATGGAACCACACATCTAAAGGATCATTTGAAAAGATGTGTGAAAGTGAAAAATTATGTAGATGTGAAACAACAATAAATCTTGATAATAATCCGAACTCTGTTGGAGGTCCGAGAATCCGAGTCGAAGCAATGTTGGAGTATGCATAATTCGACTCCGAGTGGAGCTGGAATGAAGAAAATAAACCAAGATTTATCCAGAGCAAAGTCGGAGGGTGGATAGTCCGAGCCGAGTCCGAGCCGAGTCCGACCCATTGCCAACCCTAGATTTGAGGTCTCATCAACAGAGGGATTATAAGCACTTTCAGCATACTGACACTTGTTCTCGAATAAACCTTATTTCCAGATATTTTAAGTTTCTTTTGCATTTCCTTATTTCATTCACCAAAATAGTTTGACGTCATCTATGGGGACACAAACATAAAAGTCACGTGTGTCCTGAGAAAAATACAAACAGTTTCGTGAGCCTTTAGTTTTAATAAGGACGTGGCATTGTGCTATATCAAAGTCTCAAATAAATATTCAGTGTGTGAAAATATAAAAAATTGTCATAAGACTTAAAGTTTTGTTTATCACAAATTCACAATCCTTACATTCTGCTTCAACCTATTTACTCCAAATATTACCAGCTTTATTTTTCCCAAAAATTAAGATTTGCACCGGCCACTTTTGTAAGCCTTTAGTCAGTTGTAGGACGCAACTCTAATTGAAATGAGCAGAACAGTCTCACCAGCATAATAGCTTTTTTTTTAAACTACCATGTTCCGATACTGTTGTCGTGCGGTCAACATAAAGATCGGTTGTTTTAATTTTGGTGTAAGTGGTTATTATTTATGATCAAGATAATTAGTTGTAACTTCCTATATGATATTGGACCTTTTATTTAGGTGGTTAATTTATGCCTTATGGCTATCTCTAATAAGTACTAATCCATTCAAGTATCACATAGCTTGATGACTCAAGATTGAGAATTTTGAGCCAAATTATTTCATGTTTTTGCATTATTCGAGGATATAAAAGTCGGATTCTATTGTTTTTCTTCATCAAATGTTAAAGTTCAGTTTAATGCACCTTCTTAAAGGGTTATTAGATCCGTAGAACATTTTCAAACCAACTTCAACTGACTAAAAAATTCAGTCCTAATGTTGAAGTTCGGTTTGATGCACTATCTAAAGGATTAGATGACCCGTAGAAGGTTTCCAAACTACTTCAATTAAGTGGTTTCGGTCTAAAAAATCAGTCTAAATATTGCCCAATTCGATGTATTGGCTGGATTCGAGTATGATCTGACAGTGGTTCAAACTATCTACATCGGATTTCTGGAAAACTACCTACATTCAATGTATTGGCTGGATCCGGGTATGATCTGATGTTCAAACCACCCGTGAAAGAACAATCTAAGGTGACTCGATACATGAAGAAAAATCATCATCATCGCCTTCTAATGAAATGCTACATAAAGGATGCCAATCTTTGATTAGTATTGCCAGGTGAAGAATATATTGTATTAACCTGATGATGATCATATGGTTATTCTTGCTTTTATTCATCAACGTACATCGGGTGTTTTGTATTTGTTGTATTCATGGGACGATGCAGAAAGTGACCAAGTATGATATTGACACATATTTGATGAATTATTTATTATTTCTGCATGGGAATTCAATACTTCCCCATTATTATTCTTGTCATATTGGGTATTACTTATATGTGGTTTTTAATGATGAATGTATAAAGTCATTTGAGCTTTCACCTGGTTTGAAAGTCATATTATTATTAAAGTCCCAAAACGTAGGTGTTATTTGTCATATTTTGGAATCATCTAAGCTTTTACCTAGTATGAAAGTCATATTATTATGGAAGTCCTAAAATGATTGATTTTGGGCGATATTTTCTTAGTATTCATCTTAATTATCAAAGTTTCACTTAGTGTGAAAGTGGGATCCTTGCGAGTGTCACCTAACTTGATAACTCAGACTCTTATTAAGCCCTAAAACGAGTGATTTTGGGCGTTATTTGTCAAAGTATTCATAGTGAGTATCACCTAACTTGATAACTCGATCACTTATTAAGCGGACCTCTGTCCGATCAGTATATTCATCAATGTTTTCAAAGGATTCACCTAGTATGATTCCTTATCTAAGTCCCGGGTGATTGACGGCTGGGCAAAGCGGATCTATGTCCAATCAGAATATTCATCTTCGAAGGATTCACATAGTATGATTCCTTATCTAAGTCCCGGGTGATTGACGGCTGGGCAATGCGGACCTTTGTCCGATCCAAATATTCATTAAATGCGGACTTTATGTCCAATTCGAATATTCTTCAATGCTTTCGAAGGATTCACCTTATATGATTCCTTATCTAAAGTCCCAGGTGATTAACTATTGGGCCATATCATCATATTAGGCTCAAATGCCAAATCATCATATTAAGGTCAAATGACAAATCATCATATTAGGTAAGGGCGAATCATCAAAAGTCGTCTAAAGGCCAAACATTTATAATTCATGGGGGTTCCACTAAGCATTGGCCCAGCGAGGCAAGAGTTCGAAGTTTATTTATTCCGACCTAATTGTATGGTTTCTTCTGAACATTTAATTGGTTCGTATCATAGGTATGTTTGTTTCCCGCATAAAGAATGATGCCGTCGCTACATTAAATTCTCTCCTCTATCACTCTTCATGCGTGAGTCTAATGTTATGGGGTCAATAATAACACGTTTAGTCAAACCCTAACTACCCCTTTGTCCACTACTATCACTACACTTAGTCACTTCCTATAAAATAGCTCCCTATTATTCCCACATCTACAAACATTAACTCCATGATCATCCCATGATCCAGCAACCACCTCTAAAGTCCCTACAAGAGATTGGTATAAATTTTTCATGAAACTACATAAAATGGAACACACAATTCTACTCTTCTACACTCAATTTATTTTACCAAAAATACTTCCTTCAATAATTTATTTAGAGGGAATGCTTTTGTATTCCTATTGCTACTCCACAAAAATATACCGCCCTCCTATTTACAATATATACTTAACCAAATATCCTTCAATTGATCTGAACTTATCCTATAATCCGTTAATCTTGCATTCATTAATTATCATATATTGATAATTTTCTTTTCCAATCTGACTTGAGCATTGGAGGGGTTTTCCAAAAATGACTGAGGGCCCTTTGCCCTTAACACTTTCGTGAAATTGCAAAGTGCAAACAAATTAATATCTAATTTTGCATAATTAAAAACTATATAACATTAATATTTATTGACCTTTGTGTTGAAACGAATCAAACAAGATCTCACTTCTTATTGATTAAGAATATATAAGTTAATAACTGTATCAAAAGTCAAATGAGACTAATAGCTTAATATGTGGTGGTATAATAACACAAAAACTTGAAGAGAAGTTTATTCTCTCAAAATTCATTTCCCTCCAAAATTTCATCCAAAAGTTCTCTCACCCAAATTTTAAAACTTACTGCCTATATCAGGCATTTGAGAACCATTGTTTACAACAATTTTCAAAAAGTTAGGAATATCTTCTTTCCAAATTTATAACATTGAACAAGAAATTTTAAGAGCAAAATAATAACAACTCCAAAAATTTTAATCAAATAGTACCTAAAGGCATTGACTCTTTGAAAATTATTAGAGTTTGATGGAGGAATTCAGCTTCATATTAGAGGGATTATGTAACACCTCTGAATTTCCGACCCCTAAACGAAACAAAAACCTTAAAACACGGGAGGAAATTCGGGTGTTACATAAAAGAAAAGGAAAAGAATTTGGATAAGCGTTTAATATTAACTTTAAAAAGGTGAGTATAAATTTCGGCAACATCTCTTCTGAAAATCGAACATGTGGTAGAACAATTAGCACAATAAAACATTAAACTAATCTAAGACATCATTGCCTTTAAAATCTCACACCACGGTGGGATGACTCGTTGCCGGTTTCTCAAATCACATGCCAAGCATGGATCGTGGTTCCAGTGTCGACGTTTGCGTTTTAAAAAAAGACTTAACTCTTTAAAACTATACAAAGTTATAAACTACGCAACGGAAACACAAATATACGAGGGAGGACACAAGGCCTCATAACAAAACATATACAACAAAAGTTACAAAAGATAAACAGAGCTACAAAATCGAAAGATGGCGGTATGAACAGGTTATGCTTCGCCCTCATCACTCTCCCCCAATGCAATGCAATGCAAAAGAAGCTCCAGTACTTGCTATGCCTGTCTATGATCCTCCTGCTGCTCGACATTAGACCAAAGGCCAATGTGTCATAGCAGGACAATCATAGAAAGTCATCAACAATCAAACATAAACACAAACACGTACACGTCAGTAACTAGTATCAAATATAGTAAGGCCAACTACTAGATATCATTATATCATAAAACAACATAAGATGATTTCAAAAAACGCAAGCACAGATAGTAACCGTTTATCTGATGGGAATAACTTCCACTTTCGACTAATAATGAGCGCCCTGGGATAGCAGCACGCCAAAACCCACTGAGCCACTCATCAAAATTTGAAATTCACCTCTAAAGAAGTCATTCTAACTCCAAGTAAGGCATAATCCAATTCTTAAATAGATAAGGGGGTGGTTCCCGCCTTCTATAAACACTCTCATTCTCTAAACTATTCTAAGCGCAAGGATTTCATAGTCGATAGCTCTCCATATAAAGTGTACTCACTAGTACCTCATAGTTTCGATACAATGCATACTATCACAATAAACAATAACGTCTTAAAGCAAATTGCATATAAGAGTTAGTTACTACGTGTCCGTACATGTAAGCGTCACTACACGATCAAAAGTCACAAAATCACCCCAACTAAGGCTCTACTTTCCTCTTACGAAATGGGCACCTATATAAGTTTTGAGTAGAACTAATAAGTTCCCTTAACTACTTTGACATACCAAACTAAATACCAATGTAACCGCTATCACCCATTCCACATGAGTTTTCGACGACTCTAGCACGCACACAACTCATTCAATACAAGTCAAAATAATTAACTCAACGCAACATAAGTCTTTCCATCAATTTAAAGTAGAAGTATGTGTGAACCGTTTCTTTACATTAACTAATTTTGAGCATACCGGCTCACGTTACCCAAATATAACAAATCACAACTAAATCTTACAATTTTAATATAATATTAATATAACGATAAGGCAAATCTTAGAGTTATCGTATCGGGATATCATTTGTTACATTCTGCAAAGCTATTAAGAAATATAGTCAGAACAACACGACAAATTACATTAGCAACCATCGACGATAAGTTGACATTATGCTTTTGGCTTACTAATATCATGTATCCATAACTTCAATAACAACCTAATAAGGGTATTTGTAATTCACAACAATCAAACCGCAACAATTAGTAACTATTATTCCCAATTCAATCAATCAAAATCACTTTCATAGTCAACTAACATCATCACCGTTACTAATTATTCACAAGAATAACTAATCGACCAAATTTTAATACAACTTTTAAAGTTATTTAATCAATCATCACCAAAATATAGTATAAAACACACATCATTAGTAATTTCATCTCTAAATCCAAGTCCTAATCATTTCGTGTTCAAAGATAACATAATTAGTTACTACCCATACTAAGATTCAAAGAAACTAATACAAAATAAAGACACAACACATAATTTCAAATCACACTTCAAATCCTAAATCATAAACATGTTTAATTAATCAATCAAATTCTTACCCACATGAAGATTCAATGAACTTAACACAAAATCAACATCAAACTCAATACCCTTAATAAAACTCGAAATAAAACTAGAAAATTAATTAGAGAAAAGAGAAGAGATGGCTCACAAAGGTGAAACTAGGAGATGGACAAGGAGGTAGGTTGTTTTTGTGGTGGTGGTGACTCACTGTGTGAAATTGGGAGAAGGAGTCACACGGACTGTACCCTGCTGGCGGTACAGTAGCCGAGCTGCTGGTGGTGAGGAGATCTACAACTTGCTGCTGCCATATGGGAGAGATCTACCTGCTGCTGGCTTCCGTGAGGGAGGAGAGAAGCAGCCTTACTGCTGCGGGCTGCCGTGAGTGAGGAGAGAAGCAGCCTTCCTACTGCCTGTTTTCGTGAGTGAGGTTGGTGGTGCTGTTGGGAGGCTTCAGACGTGAGGTTTTGACGGAGTATGGTGTCACAGGGAGAAAATGAAGAGGGAGAGGGAAGAAGGAGGGAGTGACGGCTTGTTTTGGGGCATCAAGGATTTCATGCCCTTTTATCATGGTTATTATTATTATTATTATTATTATTATTATTATTATTATTATTATTATTATTATTATTGTTATTATTATTATTTTATTATTATTATTATTATTATTATTATTATTATTATTATTATATTATTATTATTATTATTATTATTATTATTATTATTATTATTATTATTATTATTATTATTATTTATTTAATCTAGATTAATTTTCTTGTGAGGCTCAACTAAGAGACTCACCTTTGTGTACTCACACGTTTCAATAAAATAATTATTTTGATTCGAACCTTTTTATTTAGAATCGTGATTGTATTTTTAATATAAATATATGTTAAATTTAAATTCGTATATGAAAAGAGTTTATTAAAACTACTTCTAAATTAATTTAACATAATTATAAAATCTCCAAAAGTTATTAAAATATTAATTAATGACGTCAGAAAATCTCAGAGTGTTACAGACTACCCCCCTTAAAAGGAGTTTCGTCCCCGAAACTAGAGTAACAAGTGTACAATTCATGAAAATTTGTATTTCTAATAACTCATGAAGGTGAGTTAACTATTTTAAGCTCCAGAATTGACTCAAGGATCGTGACTTTATTGACACTATTAACAAAAGGATACTCAATCAATTAGAATATTCATAAATATCTCATTTCGATTATTTATAATCGCCTAAATTAGCTCAAACAACTAATCAAAAGCATGTAAATATCACACCAATTGATTCAAACAATCAATCAAAAGCATGTAGATATCACACAAAGGGGTTCAAACTGTTAATTAAAAGCATGTAAGTTTGTAATAGGTCGTTATCATAGACGCGAAAATGCGTGAAAGCACAGGAGGAAATGCGTGTAAATGCGTGAAATTCTATCGCATTCTACCCCCCTTAAAACTTAGTTACGACCCCGAAACTCACTAACCTCGAAACATATGCAAGGATAGTGTGGTTAGACCATGGAACTCTAATTATTTAATATCTCTAATTTCAATACTACACACCCTTAGTATCTAGGTTTTAATATGTTCTCTTAGTAAGACAACTCTCCTCAATGTCTACAAAAGTAATGGATCTAACACATGTGCCTTTTAAAAAGTTTATCACTTGAGCTCGTAACAACACGAAATGTCCTGTTATCTAATGTAATTCTTCAAACAAATTTTCCACTTCTACATGACCACCTAAGGTCGTACTTTGTGATATCTTGTAATGTGTGAAAGGTTTAACTATTGTAATTTAAACCATAAATGGGGGTAAAATATCAAAACAACAAAGTCCTAAAAGTAAGTTGCACGAAGTTGCTCAACACTTAAATCGTATTACAATTAGACACCCTAGACCTAAGGATACTTGAATCTTACAAAACTGATTGGTTATCACCTCCCAAATCGATTCACCGCTAACTTCACTTATCAAAACATAATCCTAACCTTTTACATAACATGAAATCCTCTTTTCATTAATCATATATGATCAAATCATTTAACATTCTAAATCATACATCATGACTTGATTAGTAGATAAACAACTCAAATTAATAACTCATAACATAATACATGTTTCAAGTATATAATCCAATTATATATACCACATTTTTAGCAAGTTACTATAGTTAATAATTATACGTTCACAGCCATATTACTAATACACATATCGTAATTGTTCAATAATAACATCCTTTATCCATCATAATATCAAATCATAATTACGAAAATATGAGGATGATTTAGAATTATGAAGGGCAATGTCAAAGTTCACCAAAATTTTTCAGCTATTCACTTACCATACAACTAGATATGTTGAAAGTATAGAATTTATATCAATTAAGATCACAAACTCATATATGACTAACGTAATGCATCATGTACATATATAACGACGGCACTAATGATAGTAATAGGGTAATTATAACGGTGATGATCAACAAAGATGACATTTTATGTATACATAAAAAAAATGCGAGATGAAAATAACTTATGAACACGCCTAGATCACCACAATTTCCAATATCAATAGCAAAGCAGTCATGTATCATACAGTTTGATAAAGTTGTGATACCAATACTAATTTCACAATATCCAATCTACACCATAACATTTCCATCACAACACTACCTGTAACTAGCTATAACACCTTTATCGCAACCATATGACTGTTACATTAACAATCCTAACATTATCCTAAAGTACAACAACACAAAGCTAACAAAATAACATAACACTTGAAATTATGCATTACAATTATTCCTTCGAAAACAAGTGGGATTCAATCACCCTTCGACCTAAGATGCGAAACTTAGAACTAACAACTATAACATAATCGTTTGTATTAAAATGCGTCAAAATTTCAAAACTCTTTTCATCAAATGCTTATTACGATCCAATGATTTAGTACCAACAAATTAAAAATCTTCTTAACACAAGTGCTAATATTATTTAACTCTATTTATTGCATAATAATGATTTTGTATAATAATCATTTAAGACATAATCCATTATCTCGATTGATCTCTCATTGTCGTTTTTTTTTTCTTTTTTTTTCAATGTTTAGATTTTAAAACACCTCTTGGCTTTTATTAGGACTACATCATCTTCTATAACCCTCCAAACTTAATTTACCACGTATCACATCAATCATTATTAAAATAGTAACTTGCGTAAAGTCAGCTTCATTTAAAAACTCATCTAAGTCTTATCATTTCAATGAGATACTCTAAAATACTTAAAACATTTAACTGTATCTTACATGCACAAAGACACTTATTCCACCTCATCGTCAGATTATTTTATTCTTATGTCTTGTAACTGCCCAAAAGGCCATGAGGAAAACAAATTATAATATCACTGATTCCTTTTTAATTTCAAATATCATTTTATCCAGCTAACGCTTAAAAACCATCACGATTCTTCTTCACATTATCATCCGATTAAAACATTCATCACTCCATATAAGCATTTAATAGGACAAAATTATCAGTCTTAACACCATAGTGCTTCCTCGAATCAATCCTTATGCCCTTAACATGAAAATTTGTTTATGATGATTATTCTTTAGCTATCCACTTTAATATAAAGTTGCCGACATATGTATGAATGATATACCATGTCTCAACGAAATACAAAACTCAAAGGACTTGCGAATAATAATTTTCCCCTTTGATACTCAAACTCATGTGTCTTTAAGAAGGAAAATTTTATCTAAGGAACCCCTTCAAATAGTGATTTAAAGGTTGTTATCCTTCGACAAACATGAAATACTATATTCAGTATGATGAGAGTTGGATGCTTAAAAAAATTATATATATATAATTCATCAAAATATATATAAAGTGATTACTTAGGCTAATAGGTTGACTATAGTTTATTCTCAAGGTCTCACTACAAGCATAAGATGTTGGGTTTAAAACTAAGAAATATATATATATATATATATATATATATATATATATATATATATATATATATATATATATATATATATATATATATATATATATATATATATATATTATATATATATATATATATATATATATATATTATATTATATTAACCAATTTAAAGAATCAGTCTCAATCATCGTATGAGATTGAAAACGTTTATTGGTAGACGCGATTATGCCACAAAAAAAACTCAACACCAATGTTACTATAGGTAATTACATAGGTCGAGAGCCTCAACCTAGTAAGATTTATAACTTCAAATGAAAATATTAAGGCAATTCTAGTTTGAACAACAACACTAATGTGATAATTTGGTTCAAATACTATAGCATTATCTTTAAACACTTAGAGACGTTGAAAACAATCTCTTAACTTCAACTTATCACTAAATGAAGAATATATCAATAATACTCATATAGATCATGTCCCGAAATTGGTGGTTGAATTCTCAAACTATAAACTCTTAACGTGCTCTCGAACTTCTCCTTAATATTTAGGTTTTAACGCATCGATACTTTAACTATGACCGCATTATTATCATCAATTGGTGATTAAAAGTTTATTTACAAGATATCAAATACAAGACCCCTTTCTTTCATTTACAATATATCGAATTCTTATTACACTTTAGCTCTTATCCTTATTGTAGTTCAAACTACTTACGACCATGCTTGCATTGTCATTAAACATATTCAAGAGAATTATGATCACCACGTTCTATGTTATGATGAATGAATGCACTTGACAAAGGGAATGGTCAAGCAGAGAAATAAACAGTGGGTTCATGTATTGGATCAATATCAAAACTCGTAAGCTTTATGAAAACAATTAACATGAACAAATATTCAGACACATAAGACTAAATTTCATATAATCATCACAAGCAAGAGAAAGTTCCCGATGCAACCAACTTCTCTAGAATTTCATCATTCATACTTCATATCTCCATAATGACTACTTATAATACAACTCGAGTTGAACCAAATACTCAAAAATTTCATTATTTCTTGATAATACATAATTCAAATATACTGATTTGTTAAATCATGTCTTCATTTAAACCACCATCATAATTTTTGTTTATAATAATAACACACATGAGAATGAGTCTCATAACAAGCTAAAAAAACTATATATTTATCTATGCACATTCAATGATAATCATTATACATGAATATGTAATATGCACCTATCCCATATCTACCTAAACTCTTACGAATAACTTCTAACTTCAAGCAATTTCTCAACGAATTTGAGGACACAAAGCATCGAAAATAGGGGCCACTGGCTCTGATACTACCTTTAACACCCCTGAATTTCCGACCCTTAAACGAAACCAAAACCATAAAAGACAGAAGGAAATTCGGGTGTTACATAAAAGAAAAGGAAAAGAATTTGGATAAGCGTTAAATATTAACTTTAAAAAGGTGAGTGGAAATTTGGGCAGCATCTCTTCTAAAAATTAAACATGTGGTAGAACAATTAGCACAATAGAACATTAAACTAATCTAAGACATCATTGCCTTTAAAATCTCACACCACGGCGAGATGACTAGTTGCCGGCTTCTCAAATCACATGTCAAGCATGGATCGTGGTTCCAGTGTCGATGTTTGCGTTTTAAAAGAAGAGTTAACTTCTAAAAATCATACAGAGTTATAAACTACGCAGCGAAAATACAAATATATGAGGGAGGACACAAGGCCTCAATCACAAAACATATACAACCAAAGTTTACAAAAGATAACCAGAGCTACAAAATCAAAAGATGGCGGTATGAAAAGGTTATGCTGCGCCCTCATCACTCTCCCCAGATGCAATGCAATGCAATGCAAAAGAAGCTTCAGTACCTACCACACTTGTCTATGATCCTCCTACTGCTCGACATTAGACCAAAGGCCAATGTGTCATAGCAGGACAATCATAGAAAGTCATTAACAATCAAACATAAACACAAACACGTACACGTCAGTAACTAGCATCAAATATAGTAAGGCCAACTATGAGATATAATTATATCATAAAACAACATAAGATGATTTCATAAAACGCAAGCACAGATAGTAACCGTTTATCGGCCACTTATACTTCTTAATTTCATTACGTGCTTTCCAACCCGAACCATGTGTTCTTGGGTAGAGTGCAGGTCTTTATGCTCCTCTTTTCAAACATAAACTCTTGCAAAACACGTAAAGTATCAACTCGACCAAGGCATTAACAGAATACCTAACACATGACCTTATAGAGCTTGTCTATCTTGAGGTAAGTGTGATCATAGTCTGTAACACCCTTGAGGTAACTTAACTTAGGTACACTTCTCACTAGCATAAACTATTCTATCAGTAAATAGATGTTTTATCAATGAGTAAATATTCTATCAAAAAGTGAACTTTCTATCAATGTGTAAACTTTCTATCAAAGAATGAACTTTCTATCATTAAATAACTTTTGATAATTGAATAAATTTTCTATCACTGAATGACTTTCAATCAGTGGATCTTTCTCTATTTCTTGGCATAGTGACACGGCCAAGGGCGTTATCGACATCCGACGCCTATGGCAAAGTATGAGCTCATGCCCCCACCAGCTGACCCTCTCGGGTCTTACCTTCGGGAAAAACTAACACACTAGGGTTCTAAACTAGTGAAAAGGCCACCATATTGGGGTTTACAAGGCCCGCATGGTAACACCTCGGTCAAGGGGCGGTATCGGCCATCCGGCGCCTAGTGACCCAAGCATGCTCATACCCCCCTTACGATGGCCCCGTCGAACCTCAGCTAGGGGACTGCTAAATCAACCGGATATAATCTAGTTGAGTCACGCCAGCTAATCATAATCTAATACTTTATCTGATGGGCATAATTTCCACTTTCGTCTAATAATGAGCACCTTGGGATAGCAGCGCGCCAAAACCCACTGAGCCCCTCATCAAAATTTGAAATTCACCTCTAAAAGAGTCATTCTAACTCTAAGTAAGGCATAATCCAAAAGTTGTTTTAAGATTTGGTCGATTGGTTATTCTTGTGAATAATTAGTAACAGTGATGATGTTAGTTGACTATGAAAGTGATTTTGATTGATTGAATTGGAATAATAGTTACTAATTGTTGCGGTTTGATCGTTGTGAATTACAAATACCCTTATTAGGTTGTTATTGAAGTTATGGATACATGATATTAGTAAGCCAAAAGCATAATGTCAACTTATCGTCGATGGTTGCTAATGTAATTTGTCGTGTTGTTCTGACTATATTTCTTAATAGCTTTGCAGAATGTAACAAATGATATCCCGATACGATAACTCTAAGATTTGCCTTATCGTTATATTAATATTATATTAAAATTGTAAGATTTAGTTGTGATTTGTTATATTTGGGTAACGTGAGCCGGTATGCTCAAAATTAGTTAATGTAAAGAAACGACTCACACATACTTCTACTTTAAATTGATGGAAAGACTTATGTTGCGTTGAGTTAATTATTTTGAGTTGTATTGAATCAGTTGTGTGCGTGCTAGAGTCGTCGAAAACTCATGTGGAATGGGTGATAACGGTTACATTGGTATTTAGTTTGGTATGTCAAAGTATTTAAGGGAACTTATTAGTTCTACTCAAAACTTATATAGGTGCCCATTTCGTAAGAGGAAAGTAGAGCCTTAGTTGGGGTGATTTTGTGACTTTTGATCGTGTAGTGACGCTTACATGTACGGACACGTAGTAACTAACTCTTATATGCAATTTGCTTTAAGACGTTATTGTTTATTGTGATAGTATGCATTGTATCGAAACTATGAGGTACTAGTGAGTACACTTTATATGGAGAGCTATCGACTATGAAATCCTTGCGCTTAGAATAGTTTAGAGAATGAGAGTGTTTATAGAAGGCGGGAACCACCCCCTTATCTATTTAAGAATTGGATTATGCCTTACTTGGAGTTAGAATGACTTCTTTAGAGGTGAATTTCAAATTTTGATGAGTGGCTCAGTGGGTTTTGGCGTGCTGCTATCCCAGGGCGCTCATTATTAGACGAAAGTGGAAGTTATTCCCATCAGATAAAGTATTAGATTATGATTAGCTGGCGTGACTCAACTGGATTATGTCCGGTTGATTTAGCAGTCCCCTAGGTGAGGTTCGACGGGACCATCGTAAGGGAGGTATGAGTAGTGATGGCCACGGGGCGGGTTACCCCCAACCGAACCGGTGCCGAACCGCTTGGAACCGGATCCGGAACCGGAACCGTTTGCGACAGGTTCCGAACCGCGGAACCGTGAAACCGCCGGAAAAAAACTGCATGAACCAGACCTAAGAACAGCGGGTTGGAACCGGAACCGGTCCAACGGTTCCATGGAACCGGAACCGGAACCGGTTCGGTTGAACCGGTCCAACGGTTCCATGGAACCGGAATCGGGACCGGTCCGGGTGAACCGGCCCACTGGTTCCATGGAACCGTGAAAAGAGCCGTTGGAAACTAGCCGTTTGGATTTTTCTATAAATACCCACCACTTTCAATCATTTTCATTCACAACTCATCTCTTCTCCTACTCTCTCTACTTACTCTCTACTTAATTCTTTAATTACGCAATTATTCTCTTAATTACATAATTAGTCTTTTAACTATTTCTTAATTTAGTTAATTACATAATTAGTCTATTAATTATTTATTTATTTCTTAATTCTATTATTATTACAATATTATCAATTATGTCTTCTTTTTTGAAAAAAGCCTCAAAAAAAGTTACTAAAGTGGCAAAATCATTGGGAGGTTCCAGCTCCTCCAAAAGAAAGGCCACTTCTACTCCGTCGGTATCAACAACACCTTCGATTAGTAATTATAATTATGAACCAAATTATCCAGAAGGGTACGACCCAGAATTACATAATTATGCAGAAGAAGTGGAAAGAGAAATACAAATTGATGAAGAAGAAGAACAAGAAGAGGAACCAACGACCCCTATTGGGATACATGTATCTCGACAGTCATCAACAAGATCACATGAAGAACAACTAAAAGAACAACAACAAAGACATGCTCGTGGTAAACGAGTCAATTTCCAAACTATCGGTTAGTTTTATAATTTTATTCTTCAAATTAATTAAATTTTAAATTATTTATTTATTTAATTATAGTTTTATTATTTTAAATTATTTATTTAGATGAAGATGAACAAGTAAGACAACCTTTTCCGGCAATGCCACCTCCTGGTGGTAGAGCTGTTTCACATGTGTGGTCAATTTTTACAAAAGAACCAACCGACAATCCAGATGTTTTCTTATGCACTTGTCAAATTTGTGAAAGTCAAGGAGTAAAACCCTTAGTTGCATACAGTTTCGCCAGAGGTAAATACTTTTTAAGTTTTTTATACATACATTATATATTCATATTTTATAAAAATTTATTTATTGTGTTTTGTGAATACGTGTTAGGTGGTGGTACGGGATCTTTTAACAAACATTTGGCAAAGAAGCATGGAATCAAAAAAGAAACTCATGCAGCAAGCGGCAGCGGGACCACAAGTGGAAGCCGACAGTGGGACATTCCCAGCACAGGTATGCCTTTTAAATATAATCGTAAAGATATGATTGATGAATTTTCTAAGTATGTAATTTGTGATGAATTGCCATTTAACCATAGTGAAAGTAGGGCATACGAGCATTACACTAGAAAAACTTTGCAACCACAATATAGAGCAATCCCTAGGAGCACTCTTAAAAGACGCACAATTAAATTATATGAATCAATTCGCTATGAATTAGTTGAAATGTTTAAATCTTTTAATGGTAGGGTTAGCATAACAACTGACATTTGGTCTGCTCCCCCACATTTAGAATCTTATATGTGTGTAACAACACATTGGATAGATCAAAATTGGATTATTCAAAAAACAATAATTGCTTTTGAGACAATGCCAGAAAGACATACCGGTGAAAACATAAAATATAGATTAGTAGAGATATGTAGAGAATGGAACTTATTAGATAAGATATTTTGTTGTTCTACTGATAATGCAACCGCTAACATTAAATGTATAGAACTTTTGTTTAACGAACCTGCATTTAGTTTTATCCTTGGGGGTAGCTTATTACACATACGTTGTTGTGCGCATATAGTTAACTTATCTTGCCAAGAAGGTATAAAACAATTAAGCGATTTATTAGATCCAATTAGAGATATAGTGAAGTGGCTTAGGATTGGAAAGATAAAGAGACGATATAAACAATTATGTGACCAATATCAACTAAAAAAAGTGTATTGGTCATTAGATACTTCTACACGTTGGGGCTCAACCAACGATTTATTAAGAAAGGCGATTGCTTATCGTCCAGTTATAACACAACTGTATAGTGAGTGTACAGATAGCTATATAGCTGATGACACTTGGGAATTAGCTATAGAAGGCATATTTTTCCGATTTTCCTTATATTTATGGAATGGAAACCATTTTAGACCCATGTTTTAAAACTGAAGTCCTTACTAAAGTAATAGGATTTTACTGCCAATCGTTAGATCGCCCGCCTACTGATGTACTCTATGATTATTACGCTAGTGTATATAACCCAAAACGCGATACGTCTAGGCGTGCTAGCGTTTCGGCACGTCCCTCTTATTATAATTCGGTAATAGCTAATATAATGAGTCAAGATGATAGTTTTGTAGGATCATCTTCTTCTTCACCCTCCACCTCATATTTAGAATTAGACAGTTATCTTAAACACCACTTTGAAATTGACCAAGGTAGCTATAATATTTTAGAGTGGTGGAAAGAAAAATCTGTAAAATTTCCCATTTATCGAGAATTGCAAAGGATATCCTTGCAATTCCTGCGTCAACAATTGCGTCGCAGTCTGCTCTTAGTGCAGGTAGAAGAGTTTTAGACGAAAAGAGATCTCGTCTTGCTCCACATAGTATTCAAATATGTGTTTGCAAGAAAGATTGGGATCAAGCGGAGATTCGAACACAAGGACTAAGGAATGATGATGATCAAGACGACGATGATGATCCATGGATGATGATGGATACATCTGCATCATCGTCAGGAGGAGAGTCAGCGGAAGCATCTAACCAACCAGAAGATGATGACGAAGACGAATAGGATCAATTCGGACAACGATAAATCAACATTCAACAACTATAAATAAAAGGTATGACAAAGAACTACGTGGGCTTTGATTCCTTCAGGATACGTAGGCAACTTAGTATTCCTTTGGGTACTAGGTTCAAGTCCATTTTCTCCCTTTTTTTTTATTAATCATCTTTATCGACATTATCATTGATTTGTTTCTTATTAATTTATTTTTTTCATTATTTTTAGTAAATATTTTAATAACCATGACAACTTGACAAGCAATGAATTTCACTAATAATCAAGTAATCATCAAAGGTACGTCCGCAATATTATAGTATTTTTTTATTATATAAATATTTAAAGAAAAAATAAAAATGGAACCGATGGTCCGACCCGCTCGTCCCGTGAGTTAGAACCGCCGGAACCGTCTCATGAACTGCCAAGGAACCGTTTGGAATCGCCCGAAATCGGAACTGGAACCGGAACCGGTCGCGACAGGTTCCAAATGGAACCGGAATGGAACCGGCCCAACCTGGACCGTGGCCATGCCTAGGTATGAGCATGCTTGGGTCACTGGGCGCCGGATGGCCGATACTGCCACTTGACCGAGGTGCTACCATGCGGGCCTTGCAAACCCCAATATGGTGGCCTCTTCACTGGTTTAGAACCCCAGTGTGTTAGTTTAGCCCGAAGGTAAGACCGATAAAGCCTTTGGCCGTGTCACTATGCCAGGAAATATAGAAAGATCCACTGATAGAAAGTTATTCAGTGATAGAAAATTTATTCAATTATCGAAAGTTATTTAATGATAGAAGGTTCATTCTTTGACAGAAAGCTTACACATTGATAGAAAGTTCACTTTTTGATAGAATATTTACTCATTGATAGAACATCTACTTATTGATAGAATAGTTTATGCTAGTGAGAAGTGTACCTAAGTTACCTCAAGATAGACAAGCTCTATAAGGTCATGTGTTAGGTATCTGTTAATGCCTTGGTCGAGTTGATACTTTACGTGTTTTGCAAGAGTTTATGTTTGAAAAGAGGAGCATGAAGACCTGCACTCTACCCAAGAACATATGGTTCGGGTTGGAAAGCAC
>NC_080058.1:12340022-12465022 GCF_026212465.1 Amaranthus tricolor
GTAATCCTCTTCCTCCTCATCATCATCATACCCAGTGGTCTCGCTCAAAGTAAAACTATGATCAGTGTCTGGGGAGGAAAGGAAGACGGCAACTGATACCAATAAAGAAGAGTGCGGTCAAAGAGTCCCTCGACTCAAGAAAGATCTTCAAAGGGCGTGAGAACGAGCAACTACTCGCAAAGCCTGCAACTTATACACACTACGATATATACTAATAAATAAAGGAAATAAAAAGTAAAAATACAAAAAAAAATTAAAATAAACTGAAAAAATTTTAAATAAAATAAAAATAGGGATAAAAATAAAATAAAAATAGAAAGGTATAAAAATAAAATCGAGAAAAAGAGCGATATGTAAATGACTAGGAACAAGGGCAACAAATGTAACTATTCAGCTTCAGAATTCTAAGACGTGAATAAGGCGACAACTACCCCTATCCCTGATCAGGTACTTGAGCGGTGTAGGTCATGCAAGTCCCTTTTTATCTGTTCCTCCCACGTTCTCCTAGGTCTTCCTCGACTTCTCTTATCCTTCATATGGTGCTTTCGATCCTTCTGACTGGGGCGTCATATGTTTTTCTCTACACAGGTCCAAACCATCTCAGCTTGTTCTCACGCATCTTTGCATAGAGAGGTGCAACCCGAACTTCTCCCTAAACTCCTGGTTCCTAATTCTATCTATCATTGTGTGCCCACACATCCACGTTAGCATACACAATTCTGTAACATTCTGTAACACCCCGGCCCCTCGGACCGCTGGTGACTACTCTTGGAGACTATAGACTAGCCCCATAAATCAACAAGTCTTTCCAGCGCACTTTGGCCTCACTCGTGCGCACCCGGGAAAACTTCCCAGGAGGTCACCCATCCTAAGATTGCTCTCCACCAAGCACGCTTAACTGTGGAGTTCTTAGCAAAATGGGCTCCCTAGAAAAGAAGATGCACCTTGTTGATATGAGTAGTCTATCAATCCTTTTTTCAAGCTAAATCTGGGGTATTACACATTCATCCTCAGTTCGAAAACCTTCTTTACAGGCCAACATTATGTCCCATATTATCTAATCCTATTAAAGAACCCTTTTACTTGTTCCCCAAGCATATGTCGCACACCTCAGAAAAATTCATTGGGCATATGCTGCAGCATGCACAAATGAGCTTGCAATCCGCTCGGACGAGCGGCTCAGACAGTGAGCTTCTTTCTACATCTTTAGTCACACCATGTTTGAGCACTTTTCTTCTTTTGCTGTCTCATTCAAGGCACAAGCTTAATCCCTTTGCGTTGTTCAAGGCATACCAAATCATCCCTAATGATCACTTTATCCAATGATTCAAAGCTTACGTTTCCATGCCCTATTGTACACTCATCATCACTCTCAAGTATGCATGCTATAAAGTATGCTACTAGGTGATCAAAGTGTCCTCCTACAACATTAGAGTTGGGACTTTCTCCAAGTCTCCAACATGTTTAATTTATCAAATAAACTAATTCTGAGTGCAAAAGTTGAGGGATTAATTGTATAATTCTTCCTTATTACAGTTAGAATTTAAGTGCCACAATTTTTAAATTTAAATGTTAATTTAATCCGTAAAACATTTTTTTGTTTAATAATATATTCATATTCTTGTCTCTGTAACTGATTCATTATATTGAGGCTGTAGTATGATGATTTCCATAATCACTATAGATTTTTAATATATATATTTTCTTAAATTACTCTTTTCTTTATTATGAAATATTACCTAATTAGTAGGTTTCGACTCCTCTAAATTTACTTAATTAGGATCTAGTGTTTCCAATATAATAAAGTGGATTCAACCCGAGAAAAATCAATAATATGTCCTTAGTTATACAACGTCCGTTTTGTATTACTTGTACCTAGGCATGGCCACGGTCCGGGTTGGTCCGGTTCCATCCGGTTCCGGTTCCGGGCGGTTCCAAACGGTTCTTTGGCGGTTCATGAGGCGGTTCCGGCGGTTCCAACTCACGGGACGGGCGGGTCGGACCATCGGTTCCATTTTTATTTTTTCTTTAAATATTTATATAATAAAAAAATATTATAATATTGCGGACGTACCTTTGATGATTACTTGATTATTAGCGAAATTCATTGCTTGTCAAGTTGTCATCGTTATTAAAATATATACTAAAAAGAATGACAAAAATAAATTAATAAAAAACGAATCAATGATAATGTCGATAAAGATGATTAATAAAAAAAGAGGGAGAAAATAGACTTGAACCTAGTACCCAAAGGAATACTAAGCTGCCTACGTATCCCGAAGGAATCAAAGCCCACGTAGTTCTTTGTCATACCTTTTATTTATAGTTGTTGAATGTTGATTTATCGTTGTCCGATTGATCCTATTCGTCTTCGACATCATCATCTGGTTGGTTAGATGCTTCCGCGGACTCTCCTCCTGACGATGATGCAGATGTATCCATCATCATCCATGGATCATCATCGTCGTCTTGATCATCATCATTCCTTAGTCCTTGTGTTCGAATCTCCGCTTGATCCCAATCTTTCTTGCAAACACATATTTGAATACTATGTGGAGCAAGACGAGATCTCTTTTCGTCCAAAACTCTTCTACCTACACTAAAAGCAGACTCCGAGCAATTGTTGACGCGGGAATTGCAAGGATATCCTTTGCAATTCTCGATAAAATGAGAAATTTTACAGATTTTTCTTTCCACCACTCTAAAATGTTTTAGCTACCTTGGTCTATTTCAAAGTGGTGTTTAAGATAACTATCTAATTCTAAATATGAGGTGGAGGAAGAAGAAGATAATCCTACAAAACTATCATCTTGACTCATTATATTAGCTATTACCGAATTATAATAAGAGGGACGTGCCGAAACGCTAGCACGCCTAGACGTATCGCGTTTTGGGTTATATACACTAGCGTAATAATCATAGAGTTCTACTAAATATTTTTTACATGTTCCTACATAATTATGTACAATAGTAGGCGGGCGATCTAGCGATTGGTAGTAAAATCCTATTACTTTAGTAAGGACCGCAGTTTTAAAACATGGGTCTAAAATGGTTGCAATTCCATAAATATAAGGAAAATCGGTAAAATATGCCTTCCATTTTTCCATCATATCTGCAAGAATCGGCTTCAAATATGGGTCAGTATCATCATGCGTATGTTTAAGGAGATGATAAAAAATAGTAATACACTCACTTATTACTAAGTGAACGTTCGGTTCATAAACATATGAAAAAATCTTAGTTGCGTGGTCATACGCTTCTAATATATTACGTACACCTATAGTTAATTCCCAAGTGTCATCAGCTATATAGCTATCTATACACTCACTATACAGTTGTGTTATAACTGGACGATAAGCAATCGCCTTTCTTAATAAATCGTTGGTTGAGCCCCAACGTGTAGGAGTATCTAATGATCAATACACTTTTTTAAGTTGATATTGGTCACATAATTGTTTATATCGTCTCTTTATCTTTCCAATCCTAAGCCACTTCACTATATCTTTAATTGGTTCTAATAAATCGCTTAATTCTTTTATACCTGCTTGGCAAGATAAGTTAACTATATGCGCACAACAACGTATGTGTAATAAGCTACCCCCAAGGATAAAACTAAAAGCAGGTTCGTTATACAAAAGTTCTATACATTTAATGTTCGCGGTTGCATTATCAGTTGAACAACAAAATATCTTATCTAATAAGTTCCATTCTCCACATATCTCTACTAATCTATATTTTATGTTTTCACCGGTATATCTTTCTGGCATTGTCTCAAAAGCAATTATTCTTTTTTGAATAATCCAATTTTGATCTATCCAATGTGCTGTTACACACATATAAAATTCTAAAGGTGGGGGAGCAGACCAAATGTCAGTTGTTATGCTAACCCTACCATTAAAAGATTTAAACATTTCAACTAATTCATAGCGCATTGATTCATATAATTTAATTGTGCGTCTTTTAAGAGTGCTCCTAGGGATTGCTCTATATTGTGGTTGCAAAGTTTTTCTAGTGTAACGCTCGTATGCCCTACTTTCACCATGGTTAAATGGAAATTCATCACAAATTACATACTTAGAAAATTCATCAATCATATCATTACGATTATATCTAAAAGGCATACATGTGCTGGGAATGTCCCACTTTGTCTGTCGGCTTCCACTTGTGGTCCCGCTGCCGCTTGCTGCATGAGTTTCTTTTGTGATTCCATGCTTCTTTGCCAAATGTTTGTTAAAAGATCCCGTACTACCACCTAACACGTATTCACAAAACACAATAAATAAATTTTTATAAAATATGAATATATAATGTATGTATAAAAAACTTAAAAAGTATTTACCTTTGGCGAAACTGTATGAAACTAAGGGCTTTACTCCTTGACTTTCACAAATTTGACAAGTGCATAAGAAAATATCTGAATTCTCGGTTGGTTCTTTTGTGAAATACGACCACACATGTGAAACAGCTCTACCACTACGAGGTGGCATTGCCGGAAAAGGTTGTCTTACTGGTTCATCTTCATCTAAATAAATAATTTAAAATTATAAAACTATAATTAAATAAATAAATAATATAAAATTTAATTAATTTGAAGAATAAAATTATAAAACTAACCGATAGTTTGGAAATTGACTCGTTTACCACGAGCTTGTCTTTGTTGTTGTTGTTCTCCTTGTTCTTCATGTGATCTTGTTGATGACTGTCGAGATATATGTATCCCAATAGAGGTCGTTAGTTCCTCTTCTTGTTCTTCTTCTTGTATTTCTCTTTCCACTTCTTCTGCATAATTTTGTAATTCTGGGTTGTACCCTTCTGGATAATTTGGTTTATAATTATAATTACTAATGGAAGGTGTTGTTGATACCGACGGAGTAGAAGTGGCCTTTCTTTTGGAGGAGCTGGAACCTCCCAATGATTTTGCCACTTTAGTAACTTTTTTTGAGGCTTTTTTCAAAAATGAAGACATGATTGATAATATTGAAATAATAATAGAATTAAGAAATAAATAAATAATTAATAGACTAATTATGTAATTAACTAAATTAAGAAATAATTAAAACACTAATTATGTAATTAAGAGAATAATTGCGTAATTAAAGAATTAAGTAGAGAGAGTAAGTAGAGAGAGTAGGAGAAGAGATGAGTTGTGAATGAAAATGATTGAAAGTGGCGGGTATTTATAGAAAAATTCCAACAGCGATAAACGGCTAGTTTCCAACGGATCTTTTCACGGTTCCATGGAACTGTTGGGCCGGTTCACCCGGACCGGTCCCGGTTCCGTTCCATGGAACCGCTGGACCGGTTCAACCGGACCGGTCCCGGTTCCGGTTCCGTGGAACCGTTGGACCGATTCACCCGGACCGGTTCCGGTTCCAAACCGCGGTTTTTAAGTCCGGTTCATGAAGTTTTTTCCGGCGGTTTCACGGTTCCGGCAACTTTTTTTTCTGACGGTTTCACGGTTTCGTGGTTCGGGGCGGTTCGGAAACTGTCGCAAACGGTTATGGTTCTGGTTCCGGTTCCAAGCGGTTCGGGACTGGTTCGGTTCCGGGTAACCAGCCCCATGGCCATGCCTACTTGTACCAAATCAATTTTTGCTTTACATATTTTGGCTATTATACGAGAAAAAAAAATAGTCATGTGAGATCTTATTTTATTCGTCTTGTCACATATTTTCAAAATATAAAATTTTTATAATTTTTAGTTTTGTATAAATCAAGATATATATAAACGATTCAACAAAAATATTAAATTGCGTAAAAATGTATTTGGTATAAGTATTTTAAAACGAAAGAAATATAATACTACAAACTCAAACTGAGGAGGCTCAAAATCCAAACCAAAACATAATGGAACAATGGGAATTAGGGGCGGACCTAGTAGGTTCCGGTGCACGCAAATGACCACACTGATTTAAAAAATACATATATTAAATATTTGCAAAAAAAAACCTCTTGCCAAGGGAAATCGGAGCCGCGACCTGTGTCGCCTTAAAGAACTCCTTGTACTCGCTGCCAACTGAGACACAATTTACTGTGATTAATCCCAGTATCAGCGCTACATAATGGTTGTTTTAATCAAAAACTATAAATACCCAACCTTAATCAGCACTATTCACAAAAAACATTACTCCTCAATTACACCATCACTAATATTATATTAGAGCAACCTTGACTTGTCTACCACCAATCCACCAGGATCACCACTGTGCCGTTAGCCGCTGCCACCATCTGCCGCTGTTTTCCGTCGTCAAATCAGAATATAAAATATTCTTTTATAGGAATAAATTAAAAACATTATTATTTTTGTATTTAATGATTTTTTTTTATTAAATTATTACTTTATCAACTGTGCTTTAACTGATTTTGAGTCTTGGGTTCGCCACTGATGAGAATGGCATTCAAAAAATAGACGTAAATGATATAAACATGTGAAAAGGAATAGCATCATCACATTTTAAGTATGTAAAGACATGAGTAGTGATAATTATTTGATGCGGGTGTTATGTTGTTCAATTTTTTCCAACTTTTCATCATGTTGGTGATGGCAAAGATAATCATAGGTCGAATTTGAATGAGATTCAACTAAATTCTTAAAATTTTAATTTTTTTTAGTTGGATTTGGACCTGTTTGGTCTTATAGGTTTATGATTCTAAATGAGTAATTCTTATTTATCTTTAGTTTATTGTGTATCGAGGGTTAATTCAGAAATGTGAACCCCACCTTTGACAACCAGCTCAAATAAACGGTGGGGTCGTCGGGAGGATGGGGGAAAGGGCAGGTGGGGAGACGGTGAGGGAGACGTGGTGTGGCTAGCTAGGATGCAGGATTTTGAATTTTTTATAAATAAAAAACTAAAACAATTGTAAACTTTAAATAATATTAAATTTAACGTAAGCTTTTTAACGGAATTTGCTAGAGATTTTGTAAAGTTGAAACCTTATTGCTATCATGTAGAAAAAACTTTAAAAAGTACTATCATTCGTATTTATTCAAAAGTTATTGTTAATATGTAGAATTTCCTTAAATTTTAATAAGTAGGATTGATCATCATCTAAATGAAATAATAATTAAGTTAAAAAAATAACTAAAAATAAAAATTGTAAGGGATAAGGATAGAGGGAGTATTAATTTAGTTTATGAAGATAGGTTGTGAAATAAAGACATGATAAAAAGGAGGATATTTTTGAATATGCATTCTAATCAGGTACAGAAGAAAGCCAATTAGAGTTGAAAAATGATAACTTGATATGATTTAACCCTTCAATCCCCGGTATTGTCGGTGTTAATTCAAATTAGTAGGAGTAGTAAGTAGGGATAGAACATATAAGACAAAATATAGTTGCATTTCGGTAAAAAGACAACTTTATACTATCAAGATTTAGTAAGAATTACTGTTAATAAGTTGACTTGCTTTTCCTTAACATTCACCACGTGTATTATAGTTATTGGGTGTGGCCTCTGGGTTCTTTTCTTTGAAGCTTCATTGAGCAATATAGTACTAGTCCACAAACTTATCCAACTTATTTTAGTTTATTCAACTTATTTTGCATTTTTTTTGACAATGATCCTACTTTCTTTCTTTAAATTTCATCCACAAACTTATCTATAGTAACCACTCATTTCTATCATTCACTTATTTTTTGTCTTATTCTCCAAATGAATTTCACTTTCCACTAAATAGTACCCAAAATAAAATGGGTGCCATATCATAGGGACGGAAGGAGCTAGAATGCATTTATTTTTCCTAAAGTACTAGTTTAGTAAACTCAAATTACCAATCAAATTTATCCACGCGTTACTGGAATCGTCATGGTTTGAAAACTATATTGGATCGTCTCAGACCTACTCCTATGTCTAAGATTTGGGTCTAATGTTTTTGAGATCAAGAAAATTCAAATTTGGGTAAAAAATAAATGAGTTTGGATCCGGGTAAAAAATAATACAACAAACAGGTAATTATAAATTTGTTCCTAACCTACTTGTATAATTATTTGGTGTTAATTTAGACTTATATTAACAAATCAATTGATCCAATTTTTTGATCCACTTAATACTAATAAAACCTTTAAAATGTAAAAAAAATGTAAATATAAATAAGAAAAATCAATACTCATTTAGAATCATAAACCTATAAGACCAAACGGGTCCGAATCCAACTAAAAAATTTAAATTTTAAGAATTTAGTTGAATCTCATTCAAATTCGACCAATGATTATCTTTGCCATCACCAACATGATGAAAAGTTGGAAAAAATTGAACAACATAACACCCGTGTCAAATAATTATCACTACTCATGTCTTTACATACTTAAAATGTGATGATGCTATTCCTTTTCACATGTTTATATTGTTTAAGTCTATTTTTTGGATGTTATTCTCATTAGTGGCGAACCCAAGATTCAAAATTAGTTAAAGCACAGTTGCTAAAATAATAATTTAATAAAAAAATCGTTAAATACAAAAATAATAATGTTTTCAATTTATTCCTATAAAAGAATATTTTATATTCTGATTCAACGGCGGAAAACAGCGGCAGATGGTAGATGCGGCTGACGGCACAGTGGTGATCCTGATGGATTGGTGGTAGACAAGTCAAGGTTGCTCTAATATAATATTAGTGATGGTGCAATTGAGGAGTAATGTTTTTTTGTGAATAGTGCTGATTAAGGTTGGGTAATTATAGTTTTTGATTAAAACAACCATTATGTAGCGCTGATACTGGGATTAATCACAGTAAATTGTGTCTCAGTTGGCAGCGAGTGCAAGGAGTTCTTTGAGGCGACACAGGTCGCGACTCCGATTTCCCTTGGCAAGAGGTTTTTTTTTGCAAATATTTAATACTCCCTCCGATCCAAATAATTAGTCCCATTTGCTTGGGCACGGATATTAAGGGTTGTGTGGGGTCCATTAAAAAGGGTAAATAGTAAAGGGTAAGTAGTGAAGGATAAGTAGTGAAGGGTAGTTGGGTAAGTAAGGTATACGGGGTAAATTCGTAATTACGTGTGTGAACTAAGGGTATTTAAGTAAAAAAAGATTGTCAAAAATAGAAATGGGACTAATAAAAAGGTTTTGCCAAATAAGGAAATGGGACTATTAATTTGGATCGGAGGGAGTATTTTTTTTTAAAAATCAGTGAGGTCACTAGCGTGCACCGGAACCTACTAGGTCTGCCCCTGATTCCCATTGTTCCATTATGTTTTGGTTTGGATTTTGAGCCTCCTCAGTTTGAGTTTGTAGTATTATATTTCTTCCGTTTTAAAATACTTATACCAAATACATTTTTACGCAATTTAATATTTTTGCTGAATCGTTTATATATATTTTGATTTATACAAAACTAAAAATTATAAAAATTTTATATTATGAAAATATGTGACAAGACGAATAAAATATGATCCCATATGACTATGTTTTTTTTCTCATATAATAGCCGAAATATGTAAAACAAAAATTGATTTGGTACAAGTAATACAAAACGGACGTTGTATAACTAAGGACATATTATTGATTTTTCTCGGGTTGAATCCACTTTATTATATTGGAAACACTAGATCCTAATTAAGTAAATTTAGAGGAGTCAAAACCTACTAATTAGGTAACATTTCATAATAAAGAAAAGAGTAATTTAAAAAAATATATATATTAAAAATCTATAGTGATTATGGAAATCATCATACTACAGCCTCAATATAATGAATCAGTTACAGAGACAAGAATATGAATATATTATTAAACAAAAAAAATGTTTTACGGATTAAATTAACATTCAAATTTAAAAATTGTGGCACTTAAATTCTAACTGTAATAAGGAAGAATTATACAATTAATCCCTCAACTTTTGCACTCAGAATTAGTTTATTTGATAAATTAAACATGTTGGAGACTTGGAGAAAGTCCCAACTCTAATGTTGTAGGAGGGGACTTTGATCACCTAGTAGCATACTTCATAGCATGCATACTTGAGAGTGATGATGAGTGTACAATAGGGCATGGAAACGTAAGCTTTGAATCATTGGATAAAGTGATCATTGGGGATGATTTGGTATGCCTTGAACAACGCAAAGGAATGCACAATAAGGGATTAAGCTTGTGCCTTGAATGAGGCGGCAAAAGAAGCAAAATGCTCAAACATGGTGTGACTAAAGATGTAGAAAGAAGCTCACTGTCTGAGCCGCTCGTCCGAGCGGATTGCAAGCTCATTTGTGCAAGTTGCAGCATATGCCCAATGAATTTTTCTGAGGTGTGAGACATATGCTTGGGGAACAAGTAAAAGGGTTCTTTAATAGGATTAGAGAATATGAGACATAATGTTGGCCTGTAAAGAAGGTTTTCGAACTGAGGATCAATATTACAGAATTGTGTATGCTAACGTGGATGTGTGGGCACACAATGATAGATAGAATTAGGAACCAGGAGTTTAGGGAGAAGTTCGGGTTGCACCTCTCTATGCAAAGATGCGTGAGAACAAGCTGAGATGGTTTGGACCTATGTAGAGAAAAACATATAACGCCCCAGTGAGAAGGATCGAAAGCACCATATGAAGGATAAGAGAAGTCGAGAAAGACCTAAGAGAACGTGGGAGGAACATATTAAAAGGGACTTGCATGACCTACACCGCTCAAGTACCTGATCAGGGATAAGAGTAGTTGACGCCTTATTCACGTCTTAGAATTCTGAATTTGAATAGTTACATTTGTTGCCCTTGTTCCTAGTCTTTTACATATCGCTCTTTTTCTCAATTTTATTTTTATACCTTTCTATTTTTATTTTTTTTTATCCCTATTTTTATTTTATTTAAAATTTTTTTAGTTTATTTTAATTTTTTATTGTATTTTTACTTTTTATTTCCTTTATTTATATTGATCATAGTGTATATAAGTTGCAGGCTTTGCAAGTAGTTGCTCGTTCTCACGCCCTTTGAAGATCTTTCTTGAGTCGAGGGACTCTTTGACCGCACTCTCCTTTATTGGTATCAGTTGCCGTCTTCCTTTCCTCCCCAGACACTGATCATAGTTTTCCTTTGAGCGAGACCACTGGGTATGATGATGATGAGGAGGAAGAGGATTACAGAATATAATTGAGGAGAGCCTTATACATAGAAACAACTACGGTTAAGCCAATAGAGTTCTTTCTTCCTTGTGTTAGTGCACTTGGAGAGATTGCCATTAAAAGTTGTGTGAGGTTTATCATTAATGTATTGTTGAGTATATTAATGAAAGTAAACTTGTTTTGAGGAAGGCGTATTCAAAGATACCACATAAATCTTGTGTGTTTGTTGTTCTATTGTGTTGCTTTGTTTTTGTATTTTCTTTTACTCATTTGTTCTTCATCAAAACCCACAAACCCTTGCATTTCAAAACACTTACGTAGGGTGAAATAAATTATAGTCATAATTAATTCATTATCAATAACCATAAAATGTTTTTTAATCCTCAATTCACAACTTAATTATTTAATGTTCACATTGCTTTATCTCCATTATAGTTGTTTATGGGTGGGTTGTCCGTCAAACTCATACCACCCATCTTGAAAAATTAACAGGCTTGGACAACATTTTAAAATTGGATACCTTTCTTTTGATAAGAAGGAAATAAAAAGAACGGTTGTCTACTGTTCATTTGCAGACTAACCCTACTATATCTAAGCAATCCAAACAAAAGTCTGGTGAACTTGATGCACTTGAACTTGGGTTTGTGAAAGTATCAAAATCCATTTCAACTCGAATAGATGCTGTAAAGGAGAGTGTATTCGTCCTAGCCGATATTAAGAAAGAATTTACATACAAAGCCGATGTTCATGAGAAAACTTTTGATAAGAGAATCAAGTTATTTTTAGTAATATGCATGTTTATAGGACTTAGCCAAAAGATGTTGTGAAGGCTATTTCTCTTATTGGTCAAGAATTGTCAAAATGGAACTTTTCTATACTAAGACGGATGAATTTAAGGTCATTTTTTGTTGACAAGAAATACACTACAAATAAGGTTCAACACTACCTGTAACTAACTATAACACCTTTATCGCAACCATATGACTGTTACATTAACAATCCTAACATTATACTAAAGTATAACAACACAAAGCTAACAAAATAACACAAGACTTGAAATTACGCATTACAATTATTCCTTCGCAAACAAGTGGGATTCAATCAACCTTCGACCTAAGATGCGAAACTAAGAACTAACAACTATAACATAATCGTTTGTATTAAAACGCGTCAAAATTTCAAAACTCTTTTCATCAAATGCTTATTACGATCCAATGATTTAGTACCAACAAATTAAAACTCTTTTTAACACAAGTGCTAATATTATTTAACTCTATTTATTGCATAATAATGATTTTGTATAATAATCATTTAAGACATAATCCATTATCTCGATTGATCTCTCATTGTCGTTTTTTTTTTCTTTTTTTTTTCGATGTTTAGATTTTTAAACACCTCTTGGCTTTTATTAGGACGACATCATCTTCTATAACCCTCCAAACTTAATTTAGCACGTATCACATCAATCATTATTAAAACAGTAACTTGCGTAAAGTCAGCTTCATTTAGAAACTCATCTAAGTCTTATCATTTCAATGAAATACTCTAAAATACTTAAAACATTTAACTATACCTTACATCCATAAAGACGCTTATTCCACCTAATCGTCAGATTATTTTATTCTTATGTCTTGTAACTGTCCAGAAGGCCATGAGGAAAACAAATTATAATATCACTGATTTCTTTTTAATTTCAAATATCATTTTATCCAGCTAACGCTTTAAAACCATCACGATTCTTCTTCACATTATCATCCGATTAAAACATTCATCACTCCATATAAGCGTTTAATAAGACAAAATTATCAGTCTAAACTCCATAGTGCTTCCTCGAATCAATCCTTATGCCCTTAACATGCAAAATTGTTTATGATGATTATTCTTTAGCTATCCACTTTAATATAAAGTTTCCAACTTATGTATGAATGATATACCATGTCTCAACGAAATACAAAACTTAAAGCACTTGCGAATAATAATTTTCCCCTTTGATACTCAAACTCATGTGTCTTTAAGAAGGAAAAAAAATTGCCCTTATTTTATCCAAGGAAACCCTTCAAATAGTGATTTAAAGGTTGTTATCCTTTGACAAACATGAAATACTATATTCATTATGATGAGAGTTGGATACTTACAAAAATCAAAATCAACACAGGGGACCCTTATTGTATATAATTCATCAAAATATATATAAAGTGATTACTTAGGCTAATAGGTTGAGTATAGCTTATTCTCAAGGTCTCACTACAAGCATAAGATGTTGGGTTTAAAACTATGATATATATATATATATATATATATATATATATATATAAATAAATATATATATATATATATATATATATATATATATATATATATATATATATATATATATATATATGTATATATATATATATATATATGTATATATATATATGTATATATATATATATATATATATATATATATGCATATATATATATATATATATATATATATATATATATATATATATATATATATATATATATATATATATATATATATATATATATATATATATATATATATATATATATATATATATATATATATATATATATATATATATATATATATATATATATATATATATATATATATATATATATATATATATATATATATGCATAAAATGTTTTTTAATCCTCAATTCACAAGTTAATTATTTAATCTCCATTATAGTTGTTTATGGGTGGGTTGTCCGTCAAACTCATACCACCCATCTTGAAAAATTAACGGGCTTGGACAACATTTTAAAATTGGATACCTTTCTTTTGATAAGAAGGAAATAAAAAGAACGGTTGTCTACTTGTCATTTGCAGACTAACCCTACTATATCTAAGCAATCCAAACAAAAGTCTGGTGAACTTGATGCACTTGAACTTGAGTTTGTGAAAGTATCAAAATCCATTTCAACTCGAATAGTTGCTGTAAAGGAGAGTGTATTCGTCCTAGCCGATATTAAGAAAGAATTTACATACAAAGCCGATGTTCATGAGAAAACTTTTGATAAGAGAATCAAGTTATTTCCAGTAATATGCATGTTTGTAGGACTTAAGCAAGAAGAAGTTGTGAAGGCTATTTGTCTTATTGGTCAAGAATTGTCAAAATGGAACTTTTCTATACTATGACGGATGAATTTAAGGTCATTTTTTGTTGTCAAGAAATACACTACAAATAAGGTTCAAAATGCCGACAACGCTTTTAGTCGCCAATTGATAGCTAAATGGTCAAAAAGTTGATTTGGCGACGGGCTGGCGACGGAAAGAGAGGTGATCACCTTTTCGTTCGTCGCTAAGCCGGTTTTAGTCGCCATGTCCTCGCCGTTTTTCTCATGAAAACGAGCGACAACCTAGCGACGAAAAGTCCATCGCCAAGCACTGACTGACATGGCGACGAATGTTCTTCTCGCCAATTTTCTCGCCACATTTTGCGACCAAGTAGCGACCAAAAACCCATCGCCAGACTGGCGACCAAATGTTGATAGCTATTTCGTCGCCCGTCTTTGGCTACTATCTTCGTCGCTAGTTTGTCGCTGATGTCGCCTGCACACACACACACACACACAGACAATATATATATATATATATATATATATATATATATATATATATATATATATATATATATATATATATATATATATATATATATATATATATATATATATAAAATATATATATATATATATATATATATATATATATATATATATATATATATATATATATATATATATATATATATATATATATATATATATATTTATGTTTATATATTCGCATGCATATATATATATATATATGTATATATATATATATATATATATATATATATATATATATATATATATATATATATATATATATATATATATATATTTATATATTTATATATATTTTATATTAGGTGTAATATTAACATAAAAATATATACAAAAAAAACAAGTAAAAAAAACAAAGAGCTGAAAATATTATATATAAAACTAAAGTAAATTAACAAAGTCACAAAAAGTACATATATAATCATTCATTTGGAGGAGGTGGAGGAGGTGGTTGATACAAATTGAAATGCGATTGAATGAATTTCAAAAAGAGTTCTCGTTCTCTTTGAATTTGTTCAGTCAGCCTTTGATGAGTCTCATAGGCAGTCTGAGCATTTCCCATTCGGACCACTTCCCATAATTGATTATTGAACTCCGTTTGCCGTGCTTCCAAATTCGCAATCCTTTGTTGAATAATGGCATCATAATCAGGTTGTGCAGGCTGAGAAGACGGTATATCCGTTGGCTCAGGAGTATAAATAATTTGAGAGGCGGACCCAACCCCAAATACCTCTTTGCTTTTTTTGTTTTTTTTCTTCGACCCGCTTTCTACATTTTTTACAGCATCCAACCAATTTTGACTTGGGTCGCGGGTTGGATGCTCCTACATCAAAGAACGATATTCATCCTTCAATAAAACAAAAAAATCAATTATTGATAAACAAAATATTAATTGATGCTTTAAAAAAAATAAACAATTTTAATAGACTATTACGTTAACTTTTTGTGACTTGCTATTAGTCCATTGGGAACAATCCCCTGTTTCATTGTCAAAAACCTCATGTGTTCTTGTAAATATTTCATAGGCTGTGGGTCTTTAACCTTGTTCTTAAAATATTAAAAAAACGATTTAAAATTAAACAAAACATAATAAAAAAATCCAATATAATACTACTAAATTAATTAAATACTCACCAAATCCCGCATTGTTCTGGCGTGCGGGATTGAGCCACCTTTATGGGTGGCTTCAGCTTTGTCCCTTCCTCCACGTCGATTGGAGGAATTCCTAGCCGAAACGGCTTTATAATCTGGGCGTTCCCAATCAGCCTTCCATCGCGCCCATGTCTCATTATCGATGGAAAGAGGTTTGAAGTCAGGCTTGCTTTTCAACCTTTTCAACGTCTTGCGCCATTTGAAAAGCATATCCGCATAACGTTTTGCGGCTTTTTCCTCCCATGACCTTCGAACGAAATGTTCAAGGCGAGGGTCCCATTTATATTGTTTCTAAATACATAAATGTTTCATCAAATTAAATACTTATAATATAAGCTATATGTATGTATATATATATATATATATATATATATATATATATATATATATATATATATATATATATATATATATATATATATATATATATATATATATATATATATATATATATATATATATATATATATATATATATATATATATATATATATATATATATATATATATATATATATATATATATAAACAAGTAAATAATAAATTTACCTTAAATTCATTAAAATAAAAATCTTTGGTGGGTCTGGTCACACCTTTCCAACTACTACCTTCGACATCTTGTCTATAATTAAAGGTAGCCCTTAGTTTTGATGCAATCGTATTCCCGGATATCGGATTAAATCTTACAATAATTAACACAATTATTTTACAATGAAATTTTATTATTGAAAAAATATTAATAATAATAAGATTATAAAAATGTTTACTTGTTTACGATTGGTAGCCATGGAAGATTAGGACGAGGATCGTCTCCATCGTCCTCTTCCATATTATGTATGGAATCACTTGGAGTATTTTCACTACTCCCTTGAACTCGATTAGTGTTGTCTTCATCACTATTGTTGTTGTTGCTAGTCGACAAGTTATTCAAGAAAATGTCGCTAGCCCAATCGTTAGGGTCGCTGCTCATATTGCCTATAATATTCATTTCAAACCCTAATATTATTTTCAACTAAAATCTATGTCATCTATTCCATAAAATATCCAATTGACATATTGTACAACTAATATTCAATTAAATGAACATTTCTACCTACATAATGAATTTTATCGTCCCAAACTAAACATTACTACGTATAGTATTAAAGTAATTCGTAAATTACATTAAAAAAAAACATTCACACATATTTTATCATCTCAAGTTATACCATAATTCGAAAATAGATAATAACATCAGGTTAAAATCAATTACTCTATAATTCCATAGTTACATTTTACATTAAAAGGAATCTGGAAAAATATAACATAAAACATGCTCAACGTATTCCATAAATCGAAAATACAAATTACTCCGTAACTCGAAAAATGCATAAAAATAACATAAGACATGCTCAAGTTATTCCATATTTCGAAAATATTAAAAAAAAAAACATACAAAAAATGACGAATCAAAATAATATACTTGACATCAAAAACTAAATTACTCTATAATTCGAAAATTACATTTAAAATTAAAAAAATTTAAAAATTATCAAATTAAACATGCTCATGAAGATTCAGCATAAACATCATGAAATAACATGAAAAAAACATGTTGAATATGACAATGTACTTCACAGCTCGATATTAAACATAAAAAAAGAAAAAAAAACATTCGAACATAAATTATCATCATAATCATCAAGAACATTGAAAAAAATTCAAAAACATAAATAATAAACACTAACTTTTTAATAAGAAGATGAGTTGAAGATGAGTAGTAACTACGAAATGATGAGGAGGAGATGAAGAGAGAAAAAGAAAATTAATAATGAATTAGATTAATGGAGGAGAAATTTTGGAGCTGTAGTCAAAGAAAAAACGAAGAAGTATAGAAAATGAAGATAAATGAGAACTTAGGGCATAATGACTGGTTTTTTCATCGGGAACTGGCGACCACATATCTAGTCGCTGTTTGGTCGCTGACTGCACTGAAATGACAATGCATATTGACTTTTTCAGATTAACGACCAGCTATGTGGACGCTGGTTCGTCGCAAATACCTCGATAATGAAAACCTTTGCGTGCTGCAGTGGGGAAAAAAAATCGGTTGTACGTATACTACTACTCTACTATCAATAATAATAATAATAATTATTATTATTATTACCGTTATTATTATTTTAATTTATTATTATTATTATTATTATTATTATTATTATTATTATTATTATTATTATTATTATTATTATTATTATCAATATCATTATTATTATTATTATTAATATCATTACATTTATTATTATTATTATTATTATTATTATTATTATTATTATTATTATTATAAAGAATAAAGAATTAGATTAATGGATGAGAAATTTTGGAGTTGTAGTCAAAGAAAAAACAAAGAAGTATAGAAAATGAAGATAAATGAGAACGTAAGGCAAAATAAGTGGTTTTTTCATCGGGAACTGGCGACCACATATCTAGTCGCTGTTTGGTCGCTGACTGCACTGAAATGACAATGCATAATGACTTTTTCAGATTGGCGACCAGCTATGTGGACGCTGGCTCGTCGCCATTAACTCGGTAATGAAAACCTTTGTGTACTGTAGTGGGGAAAAAATCGGCTGTACGTATACTACTACTCTACTATCAATAATAATAATAATAATAATAATAATAATAATAATAATAATAATAATAATAATAATAATAATAATAATAATAATAATAATAATAATAATAATAATAATAATAATAATAATAATAATAATAATAATTACCGTTATTATTATTTTATATTATTATTATTATTATTATTATTATTATTATTATTATTATTATTATTATTATTATTATTATTATTATCAATATCATTATTATTATAATTATTAATATCATTACAGTTATTATTATTATTAGTATTATTAATATTAATATTAATATTATTATTATTATTATTATTATTATTATTATTATTATTATTATTATTATTATTATTATTATTATTGTTGTTGTTGTTGTTGTTGTTGTTTTTTGTTTATTATTAGTGTTGTTATATTAATTATTGTTGATATATATATATATATATATATATATATATATATATATATATATATATATATATATATATATATATATATATGTATATATATATATATATATGTATATATATATATATGTATATATATATATATATATATATATATATATATATATATATATATATGTATATATATATATATATATGTATATATATATATATATATATATATATATATATATATATATATATATATATATATATATATATATATATATGTATATATATATATATATATATATATATATATATATATATATATATATATATATATATATATATATATATATATATGTATGTATATATATATATATATATGTATATATATATATATATATATATATATATATATATATATATATATATATATATATATATATATATATATATATATATATATATATATATATATATATATATATATATATATATATATATATATATATATATATATATATATATATATATATTATTGTTGTTGTTATTATTATTATTACTACAAAATATTAAATAATTACATATAAATAATTAAATTATTCTTCATCACTAAAATAGTCGTCGTTCTCGTCATCTTCAGTTTCGGGTTCTTCGTTTTCTGACAATACAAGATCCACTTCTTCTTCAGTATCTTCATCATTATCATGCACCTGTTGAACAATTTTGCCAGATGGATCAACAAGCGGTGTTTGGAAAAAATCTTCTTCAATTTCATTATGGTCCATATTTTCGTCTTGGAAAGCAGCATCTTTGGATTCCTATTCTATTTCTTTGTCAAATTTATTTTGTTTGACTTTGCAAACCGCTCTCCAATCTTTTAAATTTTGTCTTGTACTCGGATATGGAAGATAATATACTTGACATGATTGACTTGCCAACACAAATGGATCATATAAACGATACGAGCGACCCTGATGTATGTCAAAGAACTTATATCGTTTATGAATTTTTGTTCCGTGGCTATTTCCAGTAGTAGTTGGGTCATACCAATGACATTTGAACAACGTCACTCTTTTGATAGGTATCCCCGGGTATTCAACCTCAACAATTTCAAGCAATTGCCCGTAAAAATCTTTTTCGTCCCCACTGTTGTCAGCAGCTTTGACACACACTCCACTATTGTCTGTAAATTTATTTGATGCATGAAGTACTGTATGGAATCTATATCCGTTTGTGTAACAGACATTGTAGCTCCGAGCATGTTTAAGTGGTCCTTCAGTCATCTGCTTCAAAATGTCACTGTTCACTCGGCTATCGAATGATCCTTTTCTTGCCTGTCAGATTAATGAAAATAACTCTATGAATTTAATTAAAGTAATGCTGACAAACATAATAATTAACATATAAGATGAACAACATACTGTTGTTTTGAACGCATTTGTAAAATTCTCTTGCACAAACGCTTCAATCCTCTGACTTGACCAATTCGGTTGATGTCATTGAATTGAAGTTTTGAACTCAGATACGAATACATCGACCTCTGGACAAGTCATTAGCACGTATCTATGTGCAATCTCGTAATCTCTTTCATCCAAAACATACGTTTTTCCTTTTGCATGAAACCTTATTGGATGACTGAAGATTGTGAATACACCAGTGAAAATATTTTTGTAACTTCCATCATCATTCCTAGGAAGGTCTCGGACCCTGCATCGCACATGTGGCTCAAAATAATGGGAAACAAAATGTGATGCTTCCTCGGTTAAATATGCGTTGCATATCGACGCTTCAACATGAGCTTTATTTTTAACATTCAGTTTCAAATGTCTAAGGTACCTGTATGGAAAAATTAGTTCACCAGTAGAATAATGAAAAAATCAATTACATATGATTTATTTTCCTCTCAAACGGATACATCCATCTGTATTGGACCGGTCCTGCAATCCTAGCCTCATATGCCAAATGGATAGAAAAGTGTTCCATGCTATCAAAGAATGTAGGCGGAAATATAGTCTCTAGTTTGCAGATGATAACCGGAATATCTGCTTCCATCTTCCTCAAATCCTCCACACATAGCTTTGTGGTTGTCAAACTTCTAAAATTTAAGCTCAACTCGGTAAGAGCTTCCCAAACTTTCACCGGTAGCAATTCTCTGAATGCAATTGGAATTAAGCATTACATGAAAACATGACAGTCGTGACTTTTCATTCCGAACAATTGATGCTTGGCCATGTCAATATTCCTTGCCATATTGGAGACATAACCATCGGAAAATCTAATACTCTTTAACCATTGAAGCAAGGCACGTATCTGTTGTTCCTTTAATGTATAGGAAGCTTTAGGAAATAGATGTATCTGTTGTTCCTTTCATGTCCAGTCCGAATAACAGGCGGACCCCTTTTCTCAACAACGCCTGATCTGAAATTTATTCTATTTCTCCTATGGGGATGACTTCTATCTAAAAACCTTCTATGACAATCAAACCAACACATATTCTTGTTATGCGTAAGATAGAAGGCTTGTGAATCATCCATGCAGTAAGGGCAAGCATATCGACCCGCAGTACTCCACCCGGACAATGTCGAATAAGCTTGAAAGTCATTGATCGTCCACATTAAAGCTGCTCGCAGTTGGAAATTCTCCTTTCCTGACACATCAAATGTACAAATACCCTCCTCCCACAACATATGTAGCTCTTGTATTAGTGGTTGAAGATATAAGTCAATGTTGTGCTTTGGATTACTCGGCCCAGGGACAATCACGGTCAAGAACATATACGGCTTCTTCATGCACATCCATGGCGAAAGATTGTATGGTGTGACAATGACAGGCCACTATGAATACTGTTGACCCAAACATCCAAAGGGGTTAAAACCATTTGTACACAGACCAAGCCGCACGTTTCGAGTCTCCAATGCAAAGTCTGGATGCATGACATTAAATGTCAACCACGCTTCAACATCGGACGGATGTATCATCTCTTCATCCTTAGTGCGGTGCTCTGCATGCCACCTCATATGCCTAGCTGTTGCCTCTGAAGCATACAATCTTTGTAATCTGGGGCCCAGGGGGAAATAATGAAATTGTTTCCGCGAAACCTTATCACCCTTACTGCTTCTTCTCCATCTAGAAGTTTCACAAATATAACAGCAAGTTGCATTCGCATTATTCCCCCAATATATCAAATATCCGTTATGACAACAATCTATCTTCTCAACGGGTAATCCAAGGGCAGCTATTTGTTTTTTCATTTCATAGAAGTTGTTTACCATCGTATTCTCTTCTGGTAACACTTCATTCACAATACTACAAATATCGTCGTAACACCTCTCAGTGAGACGATGGTTTGTCTTGAGGTTTGTAAGTCGACCAGTAATAGACATCTTGGTGTGATTTTTACAACCTTCATATAAAAGACTATTTACAGAATTTAACATTTTAAAGAATTGTCGACACTGAGGGTTTGGATATTCATCAACGTGTACCGGTGGTTCATTATCTACTTAGACTACATCATACTGGGAGGGAAGAAACTGATGGTAATTGTCTGGAAACACACTAGCTACTGCATCATGCAGCATCTGTGAGTATGGATTGGGATTGTTTGACGGTTGCTCTCCCACTACCGCTACAATATCAAATGTTGTTTCTACCTCTGTGTTTTGATGATATTCCCACTTATAGTAATTTTCAAAAAACCCCCTTCTCATTAGATGTTCTCTTATTTGATCTGGTTCCTTATAACAACAATTTTTACACTTTTTACAAGGACATCTAATCTCAGAACTCATGCTTTGTGTACGGGCAAAATCTAAAAACTCTTCCAACCCTCTCATAAATCTAAAACTAAACTTTCCATTTTTTCGGTGGTTGTACATCCAACTTTTTTCTTGCCTAAAATTCATTTTTAACACCTAAATATAATATAATAATATAATTATTCAACTGATTACTGAAGTAAGTTAATGACAATAAAAATATATAAAACAATTCATGAAAATAACAATATATGATAGTAATATAATTATTCTAATAACAATTATGAAGAAAAATAATGACAATAAAATTAAAACATAAAAAAATAAAAAAAATATAAAAAACTCAAGTAAATAACAACGAAATAAAATATGTACTAATTAAATAATAAAAATAAATCAAATTAATGACAATAAAAATTAAATATAAACAATAACAATAAATAAAACATCTCATGTAAAGATAAAAAACAAGATAGATAATAGAAAAAGAAAATCACTAACCTCTTCTAATTCTTTACTTACCGAAATATACACTGCACAACAATTCTGCGTCTTATTTATAGAAAATATGGCGATAATACGGCGATGACAAACCCATCACCATATTTCAAATTTGAAAAATTAACGGTGACCAATTGGCTTCCAAGAAAACCATCGCCTATATTTATTAAAGTTCAAAAATTATCGTCTACATGGCGACCAAAAGGCGACAACAATAGAATGTCGCCAAAAATTATTATTAAAAAAAGAAAAATCTTTTTTGCGACAACTTGGCGACCACATATCTCGTCGCCCACGATTAAAATAAAAATAAAAATAAACTGTATTTTTTGGCGACCAAGATCACCTCACCATTTCTTTAAAAATAAATTAAAAAAAATGCATTTGGCGACGAATTGGCGACTTATTTGTTTCTCGCCATTCCGTCGCCATTTCGATTTCCAATTTGGCGAATTATTTGTTCCTCGCCTTTCCGTCGCCCCTGGCGACCAACCCGTGCCCTCGCTATTTTTCCATCGCTATTTCGATAGTTATTTGTAGTGTATATAGTTGGATCAATTTAGTTGCAACTGATATTTATATGTTTCAAGTGACTAGTAATTTAGGTTGACATGTATACGAAGAAAATAAGTGGCCTAATAATCAAGTCTAACTACTAAAATATAAATGTGATAAATTCTAAAGATTAATGCATTCGATTATATTAGGTGATTACATTATTCTGCTAGAAACCAACTTTAATCTATATATTAATTAAATTAGTCAACAGTTATTATAACCGGGTCCTATGAGATCAAAGCTATGAATTATCGATGGGATAGAACGGTGCCAATAGCATAAGATGCTATTGGGACTATTTAGTGTAAAAATTACTTGCATTGCGAATCAAGTAACGCCATAATGGGTTGTGATTTCTACACATCTTTTTATTTCATTTTCATATGATAATACTTGTTTTTGATGAGATTTAGATGTATGTTAATTGTTGTTTGAACTTTCGCTAATAGTATCTATATTACGATGCTACAGTAGCCTCGCATTGACTTCATCAAAAATCTTGGCTACGAGCAAAACATCATCACCAAATAGAATGTACTTCTTTCGTTGCTTTATGAAGTTTCCATAAGTAATGTTCACAGGAATTAAAAAAAATAGTGGATATATTATTTTATTGAATAATAAATTTGATAGAGAAAAAGTGAAATAAACATTAAAAAAATATTAAAAGAAAGTTAGTGGAAAAAATATGAGGGCCACATCAAATACAAAAATGTCTTTATAAAGTTAGTGGAAAATATGTGGGGATCTTAAGGAATATAAAAATGCTAAAATGAAGTTAGTAAAAGATATGTGGGCCATGGGCATTATTAAAATGTCGAAATGAAGATGAAGAAGTTTATTTTTGTCAAAAAAATTGTGATTAATTAAAAAGATTCATTATGGGAACAATAAATGAAACACTTCAAAATGAAAAGTGAAAACTTCTTAATGGAACAGAGGGACTAACGAAGACTCTAATGTTTGGATAATTATCAAGTATTATAGCAAACAAGAAATGGTTTAAAGTCGATCCATAGAAGCCACTGAATTACACTAGGATAATGCAATATTTTGATGATTTATTAAATGTTTGTCTTAAACATTCCTCAAAAAAAATCTTAGAAATGAATTTGGCTCTCATCCTCAAATGTGTTATTTTCTTTACAATGTCCTACTTAAGACCATAAATATTGTAGAGGATTTACCTTCCTCTTAGCATTATCTTTTCTTCTTTAAGTTATCCTCTTGAATATGTAGAGGAAATAACAATCCTTTTGGCTAAGAGGATTGGTCTTGATCCTTTCCATGAAGAGAATGGAGATGGAAGGAAGAGGATAGAATAAAACAAAAAAAAAAAGCAATCACACGTTGGAATGAAGTTAAAAGAGGGAAAATAAAAGGAAAAAAGGATTTGGGTCACAATGATTAGTATACTCGGCACAATTTGATTGATTGTATTTAACTTTGATTTTTCTACAAAGGTATTATTTAAAACAGTCATAAAACAAAATAGGTAAAGTAAAATTTTAAAATAATTTCACCAACGACTCTATTTTTTCTCTATAAAATGAACCTAAATTTTCCTATATTTCAGACACTTTAATTTTTCTTTCTTTTCTCTCACTTCTATACTAGCGCCAGTTTCAAAAATTACCCATCTAAATTTGCAAAACTAATAATCCGCTAATTAATTAATTATACAAAAATTAGGTAAACAATATTTATCATTCAATAATTACACAAATTATAATTATTAAATTTGGTGATAGGAAAAGAACGTGTGGTGGATTATATGTGAGTAAGAAAGAGAAAGTGAAAAGAAGATGAATGCGTATAACCTTGATGTTGGACAAATTAAAGGAATAGAATAAGGAAGATGATGAAAATAGTGAAAAATAATATAGAGGAAAGAGAAAATAAATGTCAAGTGGAGAAAAAAATGATAGAATTATAAAGAGGATATAATTATCCTCTTCAACGTTCATGGTCTAACAATTGATATCCTTCCCAAATGGTGATCAATGATAATAAATTTTGTGTTAAAAGTAATTAGTGCAAAAGAATTATGATCATAAATCGTGTAAACTAGACCTGGGAAAACGGTCGGTCGGTCGGGTTTTGGGTCGGATCAATTTCGGTCGGGTTATTTTCGGGTCGGGTCAGTTTCGGATCGGGTCAGTTTCAGGTCGGATCACTCCGGGTTTCGGGTCGGTTCGGATTGATCCAACGGGTTACCATAAAACATCAGAATATCCAATCGACTAATTCAACATAAAAAAAATATCATTAAAATGTCTAAAATGCATCATACTACAAAAAAAAAATCCAAATGAATCAATTTAAAAGTATAAATAAGAACATGTTAAATAGCAAATTGTTCAAACACTTCATCTTCATTTAGATTTTCTTCTTCGCCTCTATCTTCTTTTTCATCTTCATCTTCTTCATCTTCATCTTCATCTTCATCTTCTAAATCTTTGTTAGCTTCTTCATTACACATTGGTGGAAGATCAACCTCTAATCCATTTTCAAGTGGATCTATCAACATAAAACAAATTCACAAAATAAACTATAGTTTTAGTTTAACGAATTGAAGATCATATTATTTGCATTCAAAACTCAAATAATTGATAAATTTACCTTCTTTTACTTTATAACCAAATAGCCAACTACGACTAGTAATTAAAGCCTCAGCAGTATCCGGTTGAAGAGAAGCTCTATACTTAGTAAGCACTCTACCTCCTAAGCTAAAAGCTGACTCGGATGCAACAGTAGTAATTGGAATGGCTAATAAATCCCTTGCCATACGCGCAACCTGTGCATGTCGAGTTTCATTTGTTTTCCACCATTGCAATACATCTAGTTCAAGATGATGATCAAGCCTAGACTCCTCAAGATAAATATCTAATTGTGACAAATTTGCACTAGTCCCTCCAGCAAAAGATGAAAATCCCTATTAAAGTACTAGTAATTAGAAGGTTAAAATAATAACAATACAATTATAAAAAACTTCAAAAAAAAAAATACTTACAGGAAGATCATCATCCACGACATGACTACTAGCTTCACGGTCATAGGGAGTATCATTCCTTACATACTCCGCAAATAAATCATAGAGTTTGTCTTTGACTTGGTTGGCTTTCCAGGACCCATTTTGAGGATCCAAGTGTTCAAAACAATATTTGATCAATTGAAATTTATAACGAGGATCCATCATGGCGGCAAAAGAAAGAACAACACTATAATTTTCCCAATATTTATCAAATTTATTTTTCATATTCTTTACCATATCTTTTAAAAACTCATCTTCACTATCAGCATATTGTATCAACAAACATTTGATTCTCCACACACTTTTAAAGTACAAGTTGGCAGTTGGATAATTTCTCCCCGAAAACTGTTTTGTTATATCATCAAAAGGTTTTAAAAGTGCAACAATTTTTTTAACCTTTGACCAATCATCATGTGTAGGAATATTAGGAAGGTCTTTGTCAATTCTTTTCAGGTTTTCATAACAAGGACAATAAATCAATGCCCTTTCAAGCATCCTATAAGTAGAATTCCATCTTATAGGACAATCCAACCACAACCTTTTAGAAATACTAACACCAATACCAATTGCACACTCCCTCAACTTTGCTTTTCGTACTTCAGAACCATTTATATACTTAACCAAGGTCTTTATTGTTTTTATTTCATCTCCAATGACCTTCAAACCATCTTGAACAATTAAGTTCAAAATATGAGCACCACAACGAACATGAAAATAATCACCATAAGCAAGCAATGGATTATACACACTTAGACTATAAGCAAGAAATTTTTGCATATTATCATTGTACTTAGCATTGTCCAATGTGATAGAGAACACCTTTTGTTGAAGCTTCCATTCTTTTATAATTGCAATTAACCTCTCATGTATCATGTTGGCATTATGAGGAGGGGGGACATGACAAAAGGCAATAATCTTATTGTGTAACTTCCAATCATCATCAATATAATGTGCAGTTAATGAAAGATAACCCTCATCCACAATCGAATGCCACATATCAGTAGTTAAGCAAAATTTTGAAGACACCCCAATGCTCATTTGTTTCTTCAACTTAAGTTTTTCATTTTTATGGACTTCTAAGCAATACTTCTTAGCGGTTTTTCGACAAATAAATTTACAATCTTCATTTAAGAAGCTATGTATAGCTCGATTTTCAGCATCTTCAGCAAATGTAAAGGAATAACCATGTCTTATAATTGCCCTAGCCACTAATTGCTTATACATGGAAGGGTCAAAATGTTTTAGATCACCCTTGTCTTTCTTACCCTTTTTTTTTTTGTTAATTTCAAAAGTAGCTCGTGCAAAGCAAGACTCACTATGACGCTTAAAATTTGTGGTTCCATTAGTAGAATGAGCAAGAATAGGACCTTGTTTGCAATATTTACAAAGAGCTCTTGGAATATTGTCCTCAAACATGTGACCATCAAAACAATCATAATCCTTCCAAACAGGAGAAGTCCATTTTCTTTTTTTACATTCGGACAATGGCGCATTCATGTTGTTTGTAGCTGCTTCCTCTTCTACTCATAAAGACAAAGAAACAAGTTTGTATCAAGCTGATTACTCAATGACTGACTTAGCAAAATTAAACATTAGACTAATTTATAAAAAAAAACAAATTTATTCATAACTTACCCACACTTGGACATGAATTCGCACTACATGAAGAAGAGATTGAAAATCCCGGTGAAATAATTGGAGTTGAAGATGGAGTTGAGGATGAAGATGGTGAGAGTTGAGTATATCCTTGAATTATTGGAAGATTTGGCATTGAAAATGGAGATTTTGGAGGTCTTCGTTTTTGTTTTGACATGCTTATCAACAAACAAACAACATACAAAAAACCCATACATTATAAACCCAGACTTTACACAACAGCAACACAAATTTTTAAAGCAGCAAACTTACTTAACTTGTACTACAATTCAATCAATCAACCAAGATCGCCAATAACATATTCCTATATATAAACATCACCAAACCACCCTCTTTCCCTTTATATTTATGCTACTACTTCATTGCGTCATTTAATCAAACACCTCTCAAACACTTCTAAACCCCATCAAAAATCCCCCCAAAACCCCCATTAAATCTCATTTTTCCTTATATCTACAAATCACATCCTCAAAATCAATTAAAAACACTTAATTTCAATAAACCCATTAATGGGTTCTTCAAATTTTCATCAATTTCTCCCAAATTTACTTCTATTTCATGTAATCCTATCATCCTCTGTTTTTGTTCATTCAAAACAGAGTAATCAATCTAACATAACCAATAATAAGAATTTAACTAACACAGTCCACAATAAGCAACTACATCGACAAATAGGAGCACAAATGCACAATGTAGTCAGCCGTTCAAGTACCACGATTGGTATTATTCATGTCTTTCACTCCTTGATCACAGTTACAGTCGAACATGATCATATACAAAGCATTTTCAGGAAATAGGAAAATTTCAATTCAACCCTAAATTGGCATCACAAATCAGAATTAACAAGAATCAACAACAACAACAAAGAATCAACAATGGCGGAACAACAACAAATCAGAACTTACATTTGGAAATAGGAAAATTTGAAAATAGGAAACGCAGTTTAGGATCAGATTAAAGAATGAAAACTTCTGAAATATTTGAATTCAACCCTCAATTGGCTTCACTGGCGAATGAAAGGAAAGGGACTAAGGGAATGAAGACAAAGGAGATTCAAATCAGCAAGTAACTTACATTCGTCAATGGCGGCAGCAAAATCGAGCGTGAGAACTTGAGGAAGATGAATGGCGGCAGCAAAATCGAGCGTCAGAACTTGAGGAAGATGAATGGAGGCAGCAAAATCGATCGAGAGAACTTGAGGAAGAGGCGGAATGGCGGCAGCAGCAGCAGCACTTAGGTTTTTTTAACTTAGGAATGGCGGAAGAGGAGGAACGAGAGAACTTAGGTTTTTTTAACAAGCACCAACCCATCGGGTCATACCCGACCAGGACCCGACCGACCCGTTTTTTACGGGTTCTTCGGGTTCGGGTCATAATTTTCGGGTTCCAACCCAATTTTTTCGGGCGGGTTTCGGATCAATTTTTCCCAGGTCTAGTGTAAACCCATATTTCTGAGTTCTAACTAGATACATTTGAGATTTAATTATTTTAGTTTCTAGCATTTAATTATGTTATAAATTCTAAGGAAAAATAGTAACAATTTGAGGTGATATATCCATGTTTTAAATTTTTAATTGTTTTCATTTCAATTACTCTTTCCTATCCTAATCAGCTTTTTAATTTATTTATTTTTTCTACATCTATCTATTTAATTCTAATAGCTCAATCCTAGTTCAACTTGTGTGATATGCGGGTACCTTCTTTTATGCGGTCTCGGTGTCATTCATCTCTCTCTTAGCTAAGCTCGCTTTGTTTGGATGTTTACTGTGCACATTCCTCTTTGTTCTCTCGTTGAAGTTAAGGGTACATGTATAGCCTGTCCGCTACTTTTTTCTTGAACCCTAACTTTATACGGAAATATTTATAATAATAATTATGACTATGACTATAATGTTAACATGGAACGAGCGATAGATTTTTTTATGTGTAACATCATGAGTCATGAAATGGTAGGAACTTAAACCAATAGGAGTAAAGTGGTATGTTCAACTTCTGAAAACAAAGAGGAAGGCAAGGGTTTTAATGTAGAAGTGGTAGGTGTCTTTTAATTATTAGTTTAGATAAACAGGCAGCACTACATTACTAATACTACTATTCAGACCTCACTAATCACTAGTGTATCGTGTAGGTGTCTTCTACGTGTCCCCCCCAACTGTGACTTTACTCGCATATTTGAGGTCTTAACGCGGGATACTTTTTTTTTTAATATTTTTTTTTATACCTACGTCTGCGTGTTCACGCTCTTACTGCATCATGCCATCACATACAAATATACAATACATTTAAACTTAGAGAGATAAGGAGGACATAGAATGAGTAAAAGTTAGGAGATGGAGATGTTTTTACTCATTGGTGTGTTTTTCTATATTGGTGAATTTCCATATTTATAGGTAAGTTCATCTACAATTACATTGAATGCATTCACATTATGGTAAATTCATTAGTTACCTTTCACACTATATTTCAACACTCTCCCTTGAATGCATTCTAATTATGTAAAAAAAAGTAAAATATTATTACAATATTTCTATTTAATACTGCCTCGTTAAAAACCTTGTCAGGAAAAATCCGATGGGATAAAAACCTGAACGAAGGGAAAAAGAGTGCAGTGAGTATGATTCTCCCCCTGAATTCAACAGATATCTCGTAGATGACACATTCCAATTTTCTATACAAGTTGCTCGAATCTCTTTGATTGAAGAGACTTTATAAACAAATCTGCAAGATTTTCACTTGATTGAATTTGTTTGACTATTACTATTTTATACTTTTGGAGGTCATGTGCAAAGAAAAGTTTTGGTGCTATATGTTTGGTTCTATCCCCTTTTATGAAGCCTTCACTAACTTGTTCAATTCAACCGGTATTATCTTCAAAAATTACAGTTGGAGAATTTATTATCGAGTTTATCCCACATTGTTCTTGAATGTGACCAATTACTGACCTTAACCAAACACATTCTCTACTTGTTTCATAAAGGGCGATCAATTCTGTATGGTTTGATGATGTAGCTGTCAGTGTTTGTTTCGTGGATCTCCAAGATATTGCGATACCTCCATATGTGAATACATATCCATTTTGTGATTTAGTCTTATGGGGATCTGATAAGCATCCAACATCTGCATATCCAACAAGAGTAGCATCTTGCTTTGATCAATAAAATAGTCCAAGATCTTTAGCTCCTCGAAGGTAGCGCAACAAATGTTTTATCCCACTCTAATGTCTCTTTGTTGGTGAATTGCTATATCTAGCTAATAAATTAACAGCGAAAGCAATAGCAGGTCTTGTATTATTAGCTAGATACATCAGAGCTCCAATTGCGCTTAAATATGGCACTTGAGAGCCAAGAATCTCCTCGTCTTCTTCACAAGGTCAAAATGGATCATCTTTTGGTTTTAATGATCGCACTATCATTGGAGAGCTCAGGGGATGAGCTTTGTTCATATGATATCTTTTTAGAACCTTTTCTGTATAGTTGGATTGGTGCACAAAGATTCCACCCCTTAAGTGCTCTATTTGTAATCAAAGGCAACATTTTGTTTTCCCAAGATCTTTCATTTCAAATTCTTTCATCAAATATTTTTTAGTTTGTTCAAGCTCTTTGAGAGTTCCAGTGATATTTAAATCATCAACATAAACTGCAATTATAGAAAATCCTGATTGAGTCCGTTTAATAAATACACAAGGACTGATTTGATCATTTTTGAATCCTTCTTTCAAGAGATATTCACTAAGACGGTTGTACCACATTCTTCCAGATTGTTTTAGTCCATAAAGTGACCTTTTCAGCTTTATGGAAAACATTTCTCGTGCTTTGTGGTTTTCTGGTAACTTAAGTTCTTCAGGGACTTTCATATAAATGTCTGTATCACGTGAACCATAAAAATATGCGGTCACCACATCCATAAGTCGCACTTGCAAACTGTTTAAGACAGTTAGACTTATCAAGAATCTTAGTGTAGTCGCATCTACTACTGGAGAATACGTTTCTTCATAATCAATCCCTGGTCTTTGTGAAAAATCTTGTGCTACAAGTCGTGCCTTATATCTAACGACTTCATCTTTATCAATTCTTTTTCTTACAAACACCCATTTATAGCCGACCGGTTTTATACCATTTGGTGTTTGGGTGATTTGTCCAAAAACTTCTCGTTTCTCAAGTGACTTTAATTCCGCTTGAATAGAATCTTTCAATTTTTGCCAATTATTTCTACGCCGACATTCTTGTATTGTTCTTGGTTCTATATCATTTTTATCAAGTGTTATTTCGGTGGCGATTGAATGAGCAAGTGCGTCATTAACAATAACATTCTTTTGATTTATTTGTCTTTTAGTTGAAATGTAATTAATCGAACTTTCATTGTTATCTTTGATATTACTATTTTATTCTTCTCTGAGATTTTCATCCTCATCACCAAAACTTGTTTTTTTACAATTCATTGAAGAAGTAATATTGATAACATTTGCCATTTCATTCAACATTTTGGATTTTCTTTGTTACAAATCCTTTGAACCAAGTGATCTTCCACGCTTCCGGCGTGCAATAGATTCATTTTTAGTGTCTTTGTTATCAATGGGAATTTCAATTCATGCTGGAACATTTGCCGCAGGAATATATGATTTTGTCACTTGCTTTGTTTCTACAAATGCATCAGGTAATCTATTTGCAATATATTGATTATGGACAATTTTTCTAACTTATTGTTCAAAAGTATTCGTTTTTGGATCATATATTTTCAAATGCATTGCATTCCATGTGAGATCTATTTCCTTCTTATTTGGGTCCACTTTCTCTTCCCCTAAGGATGGGAATATTGTCTCATTAAAATGACAATCTTCAAATCTAGCATTAAATAAATCACTAGTCATTCGTTCTAAATATTTGATAATTGATGGGCATTCAAATCAATCACAAATTCCCATCCTTCTTTGTGGATCCATTTTTGTACGTTGGGGTGGTGCAATAGGGACATATACTGCAAATCCAAATATTTTCAAGTGTGATATATTTGGTTCTCGACCATGCATAAAATGCTGTGGTGAATATTTATGATAAGCACTTGGTCTTAATCTTATCAATGACGATGCATGTATTATTGCATGGCCCCACACAGATGATGGCAATTTTGACCTCATTAATAATTGTCTTGCTATTAATTGGAGTCTTTTAATCAATGATTCAGCCAGACCATTTTGAGTATGAACATGAGCTACTGGATGTTCTACGTCAATTCCAATTGACATACAATAATCATTAAAAGTTTGAGTAGTAAATTCTTCGGCATTGTCAAGCCTTATTCGCTTAATTGTTTAATCTAGAAATTGATTTCTCAATCGAATGATTTGAGCAAGTAGTTTTGCAAATGCCACATTTCTAGTTTGTAGGATACATGTGACCATCGTGTTGAGGCATCAATCAATACCATAAAATATCTAAATGGCCCAGAAGCAGGATTAATTTGCCCACATATATCTCCATGAATTTTTTCTAGAAATTTAGGAGTTCTAGTATTTTATTTAAAGATGGTCTAATTATCAATTTTCCTTATGAGCATGCGAACATGATAATTCATTTGGTTGGGGAATTCTCATTTTCTTCATTGGATGCCCAATTGAATTTTCAATAATTTTTCGCATCATTCTCACACCAGGATGACTCAATCGGTCATGCCATTAATTCATCATTTCTTTATCATCTAACTTCTGCTTAGACACCGTGTTTATCTTAACCGGTTTTATATTAATGCGATATAAGCCCGATGAGTATGTTGGTAATTTTTCATGAATGCTTTTCTTGCCGCATTTTTCAAATGTGATGCATAAATATTCAATATGATTTTTGGTCATTGTTTCTAAATGATAACCATTTTGGCGTACATCTTTGAAACTTATGAGAATTCATCGAGATTTACTCGAATATAAAGCATCATTAATTACTGGTTTTGTCCCATTATGAAGTATTATTTGAGCTTTTCCATATTATTCTATTAGTGTAGTAGTTCTAGAGATTGTGGTGATATCTACTTTCACCATCTTCAACTCAGAAAAGTATTCTTTGTGCTTTAGGATAGTGTGAGTTGTTCCACTATCTAGGAGGCATTAATATTTGAATACATTTTCAAACTGATCCATATCTTTATATTAAATAAATAGATAGTTAAAATAAAATTTTATTAACATTAGATGATATCAATACATAAAAAGGAGATTGCATATAAAAAAGAAATACAGCTAAATAAGCACCACAACATTGTTAAGAAAAATTCAAATATCTTGGTCATATTCTTTATCATTTTCATCGCCATCTAAATAGAAGTCTGAAACGTCAAGAATAGGCATTGACGTGCTTGCTTTATTATAAGGATCGACATTAGGCATTGAGGTCCTTGCTTCATTAAAGTTTGCTTCCACACCTTTTCCCTTTTTCTTTTAGGAAGCTAGATACAGCTCCACCAAATGTTTGGCAGTACGACATGTACGTGTCCAATGCCCTATCATGCCACATTTGTAACAAATACTTTCTTTTCCTTCTTGATGGCTATTTTTATTGTGATATCCAACTTTTTTCCCCTTCGAGAATTATTATTGTAATGACCATTTTGACAATTTTGGGGAAAGTAGCCTCTACTGAATCCTTGAAACTTTCTACCATGTCCATTAAAATTTCCACGACCTTGTCCTCGTCCTCTTCCTCGGAAATTTCCGCGTCCTCTACAACGGTTATTATAATTTCCACGGCCTTTTATTTTCAATAGCATGTGCTTCAGGCACATGTGTTTTAGTAGAGTGTGTCTCATGGATAGTTTGAGATCCAATAGGTCTCATATTCTGATTTTTTCAGACAAGATCATTATGTTGTTCAACTAGTGAGAGTACTACATTCAGATCTGAATATCTTTTGAAATTTCTTTCCGTATATTATTATTACAGAATAATGTTTGATGGATGAAAAGTAGATAATGTGAGTTCAATCATTTCGGCATCAGCCACCGGGTGCTCACAATATTTTCACATTGATGCAATTCGGTATAATGTTGAATTGTACTCATTGAGAGTCTTAAAATTAGAAAATCTTAAATTCTTCCACTCATGGCTAGCTTGTGGAAGAAGCACTCTTTTGTGGTGATCAAATCTTTCAAAAAGAGAGTCCCACAATGTTTTGGAATCTTTTATGAATAAATATTTAGATTTAAGGCTATCATGAATATGATTCCTCAAGAGGACTAAGGCTTTGGCCTTTTTCTTGATTTGTAGCTACCTTTATTTTGGTATGTTCAAGTCCTTGATGGCATCTTCTTAAGAGGACTAAGGCTATCATGAAAATATTAAATTGGATCCTTTTCTTTTACTTCCAATACAGTATGTTCAAGTCCTTGAGCTTCTAAGTTCATGATGGCATCTTCTTTCCATTCTAAGAATTTTTGTCCAGTTAAGTCTAATATGTTGAATAGTCTTTTGGTAATTTCTATTATACTTGCTACATAATATATAATTGTTTTGTATGTATATGACAATGCGAATAATTCTTATAATTTCATAATAATAAACCATTAGAAAAATTATGATGTTTTAGTTTCATGATCTTCTCCCCCTTGGTTTATTATTATGAATTTGTTATAGATAATAAAATTTAGGAATAAATCAAGAACAAGAGAAATAATAATAATAACAATAATAATAATAATAATAATAATAATAATAATAATAATAATAATAATAATAATAATAATAATAATAATAATAATAAGGAGAAGAACCAGAAAAAAATTAAAGACAATAAATGCTAAAGAGGGTAAAAAATAGCATATACATAATGTATTAGTATAATTTATCATACAAAATGCACTAATAAACAAAAGAAAATATGACAAAGAAAATCATGTGCATTTTGTTTCTTCTTCTTCAAAATAAATTACTTATTCATTATTATTATAATTCCTAATGCTACAAGAAAGACCACCAAACCCATAATTAAGGAGATATATAATTTGAGTTTGGCAAAATTTTCTTCAAATCTAAAAGTATGGGAAGAGGAAGAAGAAGGATTGTTTTTGAGATGGTGGTACATTGTCGGTGAAAAGAAGAAAGAGAAGGAGGGGTTTTGATGTAAAGAGTAAAGTTGAAAAGATAAGGGTTATGTGGTAAATAAAAATTGGGATAATCCGATTTATAGAGGGTTATCCCGAATTGTACAATATACCGTATTATTTATGTATAGTTAAAAGAAATACGTAACGTAAAAGGTAAAAAAGAAAATGTACATGGATATAAATGCAAATACTGCAAATAAAAAAAATGCACATATAAATATACAAGAATGAAAAAAGAAAATGCTAACCGTCCATTTAGGCGGTAAAAAAAACAATTAGCCAGCCATATAGGAGGTTTAAAGAGCAACAAAAGAAATAAATAATACTAAATGGACGGTAAAAGAAATTAACCAGCCATATAGGCGGTACAAAAATAAAATAATAACAAAAGCAATAAATTGTCCTTGTCATCCGTAAAGGTGACGTATTGTCCAATAAATTATTTTATGGGTTATTTATCTTGCAACGTTTAGTACTTGTTTCTTCCTCATCATTTTTGGTTCTTTTATTACTTGGTGATGGTTTATTTTCATTTGATGTTGTTGGGCCATTATTAGTTGGTTGTGTTGATGAATTATTTGTTGGTCGTACTGGTAGAATATTAGTCGGTGAAACTAGTGGATTATTAGTTGGTCGTACATGTGAATTACGAGTTGGTGGTACTGGTAGATCATTAGTATTATTGGGATTATTATGTCGGAGCTGATTTAAATCAGTCCTTGCTGGGTTTGTAGTGAAGGGTATGGAATTATGCTCAATTATAAAATATAAAATGTGTTAGAAACACCTTGGATGACGATGTTGATACAATTTGATTGTTGGTCCATTTGTGGGTACCGATGAAGAAGAAAAATGCTTAATTACGTTTTAAAAATATTATCTTCTTGATTATTAAGGGTAGAGTTGGTGCTGATAACGTGTTAAAACTTAGAGAGATAAGGAGGAAATAGAATGAGTTTAAGTTAGAAGATGGAGATGTTTTGTGTTTTTTTACATTGGTGAACTTCCATATTTATAGGCAAGTTCATCTACAATTACATTGAATGCATTCACATTATGGTAAATTCATTAATTACCGTTCACACTATATTTCAACACAATACAATTTTATATATGGAGCTTAGAAAACTCCCTACGTACTACGACATTGAGATTTTAATATTTTTATTGGTATTTTGTTAATAAAAATGTATAAAATAGAATTAGTTAATTCGATAATGTAACTTGGGTGACCGCATGCGTAGCACGCTGCCTCATAATTAGTATAATATAAAATTATTTATTTATCTTCTCTTAAAATATGTGTTTTCGAGTTATTTACGTAGATAATTATAGTATCAATAATATAAAAACAAAACATAAAGTGTCAATTAACAAACTTAAACCTCTACCTTAATGCAACATTCAATCTTCCTTTATAATGAAAAAGCAAACTCTACTACTCTTGTGTAACAATATTATTAGAACATCTCTCGTGGGAGATACGTTTGGAGAGAAAATTAAGGGTTTGCACCACCTTATTTGTGTAACAGTCAATATGAATGCAACTAAGTTCGAGATTTTGTAGTTTTTCAAACGACTAAATTTAAAGATTGTAGTTGACAAAATATCATAAATAGAAAAATCTAATTGTATTTTTAATATTGGCTTTGTTTATATGTATATATATTTATTAAAAGCTGATATAACATGTAAAAAATAACACTTCTATAAATTATTTATTAAAACAAATATTTTAACATAAAAATTCATTATTAAAAATAACTTAATTAAAATGAAAAACAAAAATACAAATAAAAAAAAATTATTTTAACATAAAAACTAACATTGATGAAAAATATTCTAAAACATAAATGATAATTTTGATTTGCACCATATTTGTGAGTTTATAAATATTCAATGGGTAGAAAAGAGAATTCTTGCAAAATAGACTACAAAACTTGAATAATGGATTTTATGAGGCAGGTGCGGATTAGGATTCACACCCCTCTGGAACAATACCAAAATATTATATAAAATAGAATTTATACAAAGGGGAAAGGTTGAACCTGGATCTTAGGGGTCTGAAATTCTTCAGTCTGAGTAACTTCATCTGTAGAAACAAGACCTAGAAACTTTCTCAAAGAAGTGTTACAGCAAGAAGATTTGGAAAGAAAATAGTGAGCATTTAATTAACCAAGTATTTCTATTGAAAACTTATTTGTAAAAGTAGGTAAAGAAGGCCATGGCACTTTAAATTGGTGCTTCTAAGAAGCGTCACCATCGGCAATGTTAGTAGACAAGGTTTAAACAGTGAGGATTTATGTGAGCGACAATAGACAGGCACAACACATGGAAAGCAGTAGGCAACCATTGTTAGAAGCCCATGTTTTGCAGAACGGTACAACAAGCGATCGATGGTGAAAGGCGACTAAGCGAGACAATCAGCCAGCCGCCTGCGAGACAAAAGACGCAATCAGACAACATGTTGTCAAAATGGGGTTGTGGGACTTTTAGGGTTTTAGTCTTTTAGAGTTTCATCGTAAGGGTTAGGAGAGTAAAGAAATATTTTTAAAAATTCCCCTGGGGCACATGCCACTAGGTGCCCCATGTTAATCTGCCTCTGTCAATGCTAGCCTCATAAATTAAACTTATTAAGCATTTTTAATCTGATGGAAATAAGGCAAGATTTAGGTGACCTAAAGGGTTTAGCGCTTAAACTTGTTTGAATTTATGAGGTTGACTCATCTAAGTAACCTACAAGGTAACACTTAGTATTAAAGAGATATTAATGGTTTATATCTACCAAAAATCGTAAGTGTTATGATTACTTACCTTGCAATTTAGTAATAAATGTGGGCCAAAGTTTGTTTATTATTTAATCAATGGGATGTTGGTTGTTTTATTTCATAGGACCACATTTGTTATGAAATAAATTATGTTTTATTAAAATATAATTTAAATTCTGCATAATTAATGATAAACTAATCTATTACATTTCTGAAATGTAGATCATGGCTAACCAAGTAAACAATATTATTAATCTTCACTCAACCCTTGAAAAACAAAGCTTAAGTGCGAAGAATTTCTTTGACATGGAAAAAAACTAAGAATTGTTCTTGGGTGTGAGGGAGAGAAGTTATTCCAGACACCCAACTCCCTACTAAGTTTTCTAATATGCTAAGCTAATCGAAAGAAATGATAGGCAGAACGTTATTGTGAACTAAAACCTGGTAACATGTTTGATATTATCATGCATGGAGTCGGACTTACAAAATAGGTTTGACGGACAAGATGCTTATAGAATCATGCAACAACTAAAAGCAATGTTTCAAAAACATGCTAGACGGGAATTGTTTGAGCTTAATTGCAAGATTTTGCAATGTGACCAAAAAAGGGACAGTCTGTTAGACCGCACATTTTCAATATGATTGGATATTTTCAACAGATTGAGAAACTAGGTTTCTCTTACCTTGAAGAGCTTATCATTGACATCATCATAGATTTGTTGCATGATGGATTTAACACCTTTAGGGGTTATTTCTACATGCAAAAAAAGGAAAGTCATCCCTGCAAGAGTTTCTTGGGGTGTTGGTGAAGGCTGAGAAAAGCTTCCTTGAAGATGCTAAAAAGCTCATCAAGGATGCCTTGTTTGAAAAAATGACCACAATCTTCAAGAAAGAAACGCTTGAAAAGCTAAAAGGGAAAAGGGAAAGGAATTGTGAAAGTAACAACTCCGACTCCAAAACCTAAAGCCAAGAAGCCTAAGGTAGCTGTTGAGCAAATGTGCTTTCTTTCCAATGAGATTGGTCATTGGAAACAAAACTTTTAAAATAGTTATAAGAAAAGAAGAAGGGTGCTTATACTTCAGTTATATATGTTATAGAAGTTAATATAATAACTTCTTCTTCTGCCTGGGTATTTTATACCACATGTGGTACTCACATTATAAACAATGTGTAGGAACTAAGAAAGCCGGCAAAAGGAGAAGGTACACTTTGCGTTGGGAATGGTGTTAATGTAGCAGCTATCGAAGTTACGATCTTCGATCTTTTTATCCATCAGCGTTAGTTATTTCATTAAATGATTGTTATTGCGCACCTAGTGGCAGATTTATTCTCGGACACCCACAAGCGCGTGCCGTAGGGGGATTTTTAAAAAAAATTTAAATTATGTTTCTTATAAGGGGTCCAAAGTACCGGTTTCATTCCATGTAACATTTAAAAAACAACCCTTACTCTCCTCTCTTTTCCTCTAACAAAGAAAAAGTACTCTAAAACCCTAAAGTCCCTCTAGCCGTCCTGCCCCTACCGTCGCCTGCTCACCTGCGACCGTCGGCCACCTATGCAGAAGTATCAATCTCGCTGCCTTACTCATGCTCTCCTCTAAAAAAAACCCTAAAATCAAAATTTTTGTTTTTTAAAGGTATTTTTACTCATTTTAATCATAATCTTTAATTCTTTATGTTCTCATCTTTAATCTTAATCTATAATTATGATCTTTTACTTTTATTTTTTATCTTAATCTTAATCTTGATTTTTGAATTTTTGTTTAAATGTTATTTTATCATTTTTTTATGTTATTTGAATTATTGAATATTTGAATATTTGTTAATGTTATGTAATTGTGTTTGTTACTTTTGAATACTTGAATGTTTCTTAATTTTTTTTATTTATCTTCTTTGAGTAATTGAATATTTGACTAATTGAATAATTTAACATTTGTGAATATGTTTTGACGTTCTTGCTAGAAATCAAAAATCAATATAATGAAGAGAAAACAAGAGAGTATTGCTTCTTTTTTTGCCAAACATTTGAATAAAGAAAGTGGAGATAAGTCTAATCCTACTCCATCATCTATTCCTTCTCAAAATGAAGAGAAAGAAAGTAAAATGGTTCCAACTCCAAGCCCGATAAATGAAGGAAGATTAACTTCCATTGATGTTTTGAATCTTCCTCAAGATCTAGGAAAAAGGAGATGAATGTCTCAATTTCACCCAAGTGACTGAGATATTGTTAGAAGAGAATATTGTTCAAGAGATCTTTGTAAACCTTATAAACATGAATTTAAATTCACAAAGTTTAGGACAAAAAACAGTAAATTTAATCTGAAATGGTTTGATAAATATAAAACATGGCTTGAATATAGTGTTGAGAAAGATGCAGTTTTTTGTTTTCCTTGTTAATTATTCAAGGATGATAATGTTGGACAGGATTCTTTTGTGATGGATGGATTTCATAAATGGAAAAGGCTGGATTCTTTTGATGTACATGTTAGTGCAAATATGAGTGCTCATCGAATAGCAATGAAACGACTTGAAGATTTTAAGAATCAAAATAATTCAATCTCAGCTGCTTTGTTTAAGCAAGATCAAGAAGCTAAAATTAAAATCGTAGGAGATTAAAAGCTTCCGTTAAGTGTTTGAGGTGGCTTATACTTCAAGGCATGCCATGTCGGGGTCATGATGAAAAACAAGATTCACTAAATAGGGGTAACTTTATTGAACTTTTAAAATTTCATGTGGAAGGTAGAGCTGATGTTGAAGATGTTGTGTTGCATAATGCGCCTAAAAATTGTCAAATGATAGCTCCTTCGATTCAAAAGGATATCATTAATGCTTGTGCAAAAGAAACTACCAAAGCAATTATCGCAGAAATCTGTGATGAGTGTTTTGCTATTCTTGTGGATGAATCTGCAGATATATCTGATAAAGAGAAGTTGTCGGATTTTTTGCGTTATGTTAGCAAGAGTGGTGGAGTGGTGGAACGCTTTCTTGGCATTGTACATGTTTCTAACACTACTTCTTTGACTATTAAAACTGCAATTGAATCATTGCTTATGGAACATTCTTTAATACTTTCTAGAGTTCGGGGTCAAGCATGTGATGGTACCAGCTGTAACAGACTAAAAATTTTTAATTTTAATCTTCCGATTAATTATTCCGAATTTTCAGTTCAAATCTCTAATCCTTTGATTATCTATTTCAAACCATCTTTAATTCCTAAACCTTTTCCGATTTTGTAATTTCTTTCAAATATCAAACTTTAAAATAGTATTTTGTTTAAAATCTTTTTATAAGCACTAAAATATTGTTTTATTATTTTATAGTACGAAAAGTAAAATTTTATTATTATATTCATGGTTTTGTAAAACGTTACGTTTTAACTTTCTTCATTAAACTAACAAACTTATTATTTTAACCTTATAGTTTTGATTTAATTATTTTATACATAAAAATGAGTTGTATTTTTATCATTAACATTAAGTATAGTTTAAGCAAAATTTTCTAAGCAAACTACGTATTTTCATGATCAAATTTAGCCATTATTCTAAAGTATATTCACTTGTACATACTAGCACAAAAATTTGATGAACCAAAATCCTTTCTCTAGTAACCCATGATGTTCATCACTTACACAAGTTATCACCATTTTCTTACACACGCTAACTTTCTTCTACACTCTAAACTCTTACACATTCACTTACACACTCTAACTCTTACACATTCTAAATCACTTACACAAGTTAACCTTCTTCTATACTCCTAACACTCTTTTTCATACAATCTAATGAACTACAAAGTTGCCCAAACCTATTATAAATATCCACCTTAGCCATGAGATAACTTACCACTATCATCAAATCTTTCTAACATTCTTTCTTATATTTTCACTTCATTAAAATCTTACTACATTAATACCTCTAATATTAATTGAAGAAATTCAAGAACATGGAGCTTAGAACACTCTTTATTTAGCTTAAATCATCATCATTATGGACCATTATTGGGTTATTACTTTTGGTACTTAATGCATCATTATTTTTAGAGTTTAGATTTAATTATTTTGGGAGCTTAGAAGGTCATCACTATTTTGTGAGTTTGGATTAATTATCTTTAGAGCATTATTATCTATCTTGGATGGTCTTATTTCTTATTATTTTCCTAATTAGTACTTAGTACTAATCCTTGGTGTTAGTATGGTATAGCTTCTTACCCTACTTTTTTTGTGGAATTTTACATTATATTTACTTTATAATGTGCAAAGTATGAAATATGCTAATATATTTTAGTAGAAAGTTAGTTTAATGGAATTATGATCAAGATTATATTAAGTATGTGTATGCTAAAAGTATTTTTTAGTATGTTAATTTAATAATCTTTAAACAAGTTTAGGAAGTTGGGTCCAAAATTATATTCTAGTAATATTAAGTATGATTCATGTTATAAACTAGTGCTAGTATGTTTATAAGTTACATGTTACGTTAGGAATGTTATTATATTTAAGAATTTTTATGTTAAAACTTTATTAATATGTCTATGTTAGCCTTCAAATTAGTTTATAAGGTAGTAAGTTATTTTATGAACTTATTGTTATTAAGTATGGTTATATTAAGAATGTTGTTATTATACTTTATTTTGAGATCTGAGTTTATTCTTAAGGTTATAGAAAATTTCTAAGTTATTGCGTAAAGTTTTTATTTTTTGTAAGTGGTTATGTTAATTATTTAAATCGAGGATTTAGTATGATAAATTAAATTATAGCTATTTTTGTGATAATAATAAAATAACAATTTAAAAAGATATTTTTGAGAAATTTTTATAAGTTATTAAATGTTGAAGTATTTTTCTTGAATATTGAGATTTCATAATAAAAGTAACTATTGATCACTAATTTGTACAAAATATTTTATTTGCTAACTATTTGACCAAAATTTATGTAAAATGATGTAAAAGTATTTTTAGTATACTTGTCGCTCAAACTATGTGTGAAATATTAATTTTGTGAGATTACAAGTTTTACTTGTTTTATAATTAGAAATATTGACTTTTGTGAATATTATAAGTTTGACTTTTTTAAAACTAGAAATATTGATTTTTGTGAAATTATAAGTTTTATTTGTTTTATAACTAGAATGTTGATTTTGGTAAACCTAATAAGTTTACTTGTATTTCTAAACTTGAAATAATGATTTTTGGTAAACTTGTAGAATTTTGGAAACTTATCCAAATGATGCAATTTTAACTTGAATTTTAATTAGGATATTTGATTTTTTTTTTTTGAAGAGAATAAAATTTTATTTATTGTAAAGTTGGAAATGTTGATTTTGGAAACTTATTTAATGAGAAATAGATTTTAGTAGCTCCTTGTGGAAAATATTAATTTGGAGACTATTGATAGAATATTAAGTTATTAGTGTGAATTTAGTGAACTATTAAAAATAAAGTTATAAATAAAATTTAATGTGTAAAAATTTAATAATGAATGTATAAAGAATTAAAGGTTAATTTACGTTATGATTAAGAATTTTATTAAATAAAAGAGGTTATCACCTAAGTTGATCAAAGTCAAAGTCAAAGTTAAATTGTAGTATTAAAAATGTCATGTACTTGTGTGAATGAATATCGATTGAATGACCCTGATAGTAAGGTAATGTCGAACCATGGACCGGCATGTAAAATCCTGGCACCCGTGTTGGCTGGCACGTAAAATGTGGTGTAAGACATGGGGTTAGCTACCTATCCTATAGAGCTAGAGTATAAATTGTATTGGAGGGGTGACGACTCCCACCACAGTTAGAGTTTAGCACTACAGTCCTCACCTAACAACCTTACATATATCAGGTGTCATATTGATGTGCTTATTGATCAGTGATAAACTTGATTAGTGTTGATGGTATGATGCATGGTACGATTATGAGTATTCACCAAATGAACTCTGTAACACCCTAGAATTTCCGACCCCTTAACGAAACAAAAACCATAAACGACGGGAGAAAATTCGGGTGTTACATAAAAGAAAAGGAATAGAATTTAGATAAACGTTAAATATTAACACAAAAAAGGTGAGTGGAAATTTTGGCAGCATCTGCCATAAAGTTGTGCGCCTTTGTAGAAAAACAAAAGTTAATTCAGAAACTAATAAAGTTAAGGCACCAATGGCCTATCAAAGCTATGTCACGGCGGAATAATTTGTCGCCGGCTTCTCAAATCAACATGCCAAGTATGGATCGTCGTTCCAGTGTCGACGTTTGCATTTTAAAAAGACTTAACTCCTCAAAACCATACAGAACTATAAACTACGCAGTGGAAATACAAATATGCGAGGGAGGACGCAAGGTCTCATAATAAAACATATACAACCAAGGTTTACAAAAGATAACAAAAACTACAAAATCGAAGGTAGCGGTATGACACAGGGTATGCTTCGCTCTCATCACTCTTCCCAAATGCAATGCAATGCAAAAGAAGCTCCAGTACCTGCTACGCTTGTCTATGATCCCTCTGCTGCTCGACATTAGACCAAAGGCCAATGTGTCATAGCAGGACAATCATAGAAAGTCATCAACAAACAAACATAAACACAAACACGTACATGTCAGAAACTTGCATCAAATATAATAAGGCCAACTACTAGATAGCATTATATCATAAAACAACATAAGATGATTTCATAAAACGCAAGCACAGATAGTAACCGTTTATCGGCCACTTATACTTTTTAATTTCATTACGTGCTTTCCAACCCGAACCATGTGCTCTTGGTTAGAATACAGGTCTTCACGCTCCTCTTTTCAGACATAAACTCTTGCAAAACACGCATAGTTTAACTCGACCAAGGCATTAACAGAATACCTAACACATGACCTTATAGAGCTTGTCTATATTAAGGTAAGTGTGATCATAGTTCGTAATACCCTTGAGGTAACTTAACTTAGGCACACTTCTCACTAGCATAAACTATTCTATCAATAAGTAAATGTTCTATCAATGAGTAATTATTCTATCAAAGAGTAAACGTTCTATCAACGCGTAAGCTTTCTACCAAAAAATGAACCTTCTATCATTAAGTACTTTTCGAATAAAGAATAAACTTTCTATCACTGAATAGTTTTCTATCAGTGGATCTTTTCTCTACTTCCTGGCATAGTGACACGGTCAAGGGCGTTATCGGCCACCCAGCGCCCATGGCAAAGTATGAGCTCATGCCCCCTCCAGCTGACCCTCTCGGGTCCTACCTTCGGGAAAAACTAACACACTGGGATACTAAACCAGTGAAGAGGCCACCATATTGGGGTTTCTAAGGCCCGCATGGTAACACCTTGGTCAAGGGGCGTTATCGGCCACCCGGTGCCCAATGACCCAAGCATGCTCATACCCCCCTTACGGTGGTCCCGTCGAACCTCACCTAGGGGACTACTAAAACAACCGGACATAATCCAGTTGAGTCACACCAGCTAATCATAATCTAGTACCTTATCAGATGGGAATAACTTCCACTCTCAACTATTAATGAGCGCCCTGGGATAGTAGCGCGCCAAAATCCTCTGAGCCACTCAATAGAATATGAAATTCACCTATAACGGAATCATTCTAACTCCAATTAAGGCATAATCTAATTCTTAAATAAATAAGGGGGTGGTTCCCGCCTTCTATTAACACTTTCATTCTCTAAACTATTCTAAGCGCAAGGATTTCATAGTCGATAGCTCTTTATATAAAGTGTACTCACTAGTACTTCGTAGTTTCGATACAATGCATGCTATCAAAATAAACAATAATGTCTTAAAGAAAATTGCATATAAGGGTTATTACTGCGTGTACGTACCTATAATTGTCACTGCACGATCAAAAGTCACAAAATCACCCCAACTAAGGCTCTACTTTCCTCTTACGAAATGGGCACCTATATAAGTTATGAGTACAACTAATAAGTTCCCTTAACTACTTTGACATACCAAACTAAATATCCAAGTAACCACCATCACCCATTCAACATGAGTTTCCGATCACTCTAGCACGCACACAACTCATTCAATACAAGTCAAAATCATCAACTCAACGCAACATAAGTCTTTCCATCAATTTAAAGTAGAAGTATGTGTGAATCGTTTCTTTACATTAACTAATTTTGAGCATATCAGCTTGCGTTACCCAAAAAAACTAATCACAACTAAATCTTAGAATTTTAATATAACATTAATATAACGATAAGGCAAATCTTAGAGTTATCGTATCGGGATATCATTTGTTACATTCTCCAAAGCTATTAAGAAATATAGTCAAAACAACACGACAAATTACTTTAGCAACCATCAACCATAAGTTGACATTATGCTCTTGGCTTACTAATATCATGTATCTATAACTTCAATAACAACCTAATAAGGGTATTTGTAACTCACAACAATCAAACCACAAAAATTAGTAACTATTATTCCCAATTTAATCAATCGAAATCACTTTCATAGTCAACTAACATCATCACCATTACTAATTATTCACAATAATAACCAATCGACCAAATCTTAAATCAACTTTTAAAGTTATTTAATCAATCATCACCAACATATAGCATAAAACACACATTATTAGTAATTTCATCTCTAAATCCAAGCCCTAATCGTTTCGTGTTCAAAGATAACATATTTAATCACTACCCATACTAAGATTCGAAGAAACTAATACAAAATCAACACACAACCCATAATTTCAATCACACTTCAAACCCTAAGTCATAAATATGTTTAATTCATCAATCAAATTCTTACCCACAAAAAGATTCAATGAAAATAACAAAAAAATCAACACCTCACTCATAAACTTCATAAAACTTCACATAAAACTAGAAATTAATTAGAGAAAAGAGAAGAGATGGCTCACAATGGAGAAACTAGAAAAGGGTGAGGGTATAGGTGGTGTTGTGACGGTGGTGGAGCACGAAGGTGGACAGCCTGTGGTGTGCCAGACACGGCTGCTGCTGTGGGAACCTCCAAGAAACACAGCTGCTGTCGCCTGCTGCTTGGGTGAGTCACGGTCGCTGCCCGCTGCTTGGGTAAGTCGCGGTTGCTGCAGGGAAAAGGAAACTGCTGCCGGCTGCTGTCCTTGGTGGCTGTGGAGGCTCAGCAATGAGGCTTTGAGGGAGTATGGTGTCACAGGGAGAAGAGGAAGAGGGAGAAGGAAGAAGGAGGGCTGACGGCTTGTTTTTGGGGCATCGAGGATTTCATGCCCTTTTATCATGGTTATTATTATTATTATTATTATTATTATTATTATTATTATTATTATTATTATTATTATTATTATGTTTATTTATTTATTTATTTATTTAATCTAGATTAATTTTCTTGCGAGGCTCAACTGAGAGACTCACCTTTGTGTACTCACACGTATAAATAAAATAATAATTTTTTTTTCGAACCTCTTTATTTTAGAGGTCGCAAACGTATTTTTTTTAATATAATTATATGTTAATATTTAAATTCGTATATAAAAGGGATTTATTAAAACTACTTCTAAATTAATTTAATATAATTATAAAATACCTTAAAGTCATTAAATATTAATTAATGACGTCAGAAAATCTCGGGGTGTTACAGACTACCCCCCTTAAAAGGAGTTTCGTCCCCGAAACTAGAGTAATAAGAGTACAATTCATGAAAATTGATATTTTTAATAACTCATGAAGGTGTTTTAACGATTTTAAGTTCCATAATTGACTCAAGGATCGTGACTTTATTGACACTATTAACAAAAGGATACTCAATCTATTAGAATTTTCATACATATCTCATTTCAAGTATTCATAATCACCTAAATTAACTATACACCCAATCAAAACATGTAAATGTCACACAACTAACTTAACACAATCAATCAAAAGCATGTAGATATCACACAAATTGGTTCAAACAGTCAATCAAAAGCATGTTAATTTTTAATAGGTTGTTATCATAGACGCGAAAATGCGTCAAAGCGCAGAAGCAAATGCGTATAAACGCGCGAAATTCTATCGCATTCTACCCCCCTTAAAACTTAGTTACGACCCCGTAACTCACTAACCTCGAAACATATACAAGGATAGTGTGCTTAGACCATGGAACTCTAACTAATTAATAGCCTTGATCTCAGTACTACACACCTTAGTATCTAGTTCTCAATATGTTGTAGTAAGACGACTTTCCTCAATGTTTACAAAAGTAATGGATCTAGCACATGTGCCTTTTAAAAAGTGTATCACTTGAGCTCGTAACAACATGAAACGTCCTGTTATCTAATGTAATTCTTCAAACGACTTTTTCAATTCTATGTGACCACCTAAGGTCGTACTTTGTGATAATCTTGTAATGTACGGAAGGTTTAACTATTATAATTTGAATTATGCATGGGGATAAAATATCAAAACAACAAAGTCCTAAAAGTAAAGTGCACGAAGTTTCTCAGCACTTAACTCGTATTATAATTAGACACCCTAGACCTGAGGATACTTGAATCTTACTAGACTGGTTGGTTATCAACTCCCAAATCGATTCACCGCTAACTTTACTTATCATAACATAATCTTAACCTTTTACTTAACATGAAATGCTCTTTTCATTAACCATATATGATCAAACCATTTTATAACATATTAAATCATACATCATAACTTGATTAATAGATTAACAACTCAAATTAAAAACTCAAAACATAATACATGTTTCAAGTATATAATAAAATTATATATAACACGTTTTAGCAAGTTACTATAGTTAATAATTATATGTTCACAGTCATGATACTAATACACATATCGTAATTATTCAATAATAACATCCTTTATCCATCATAATATCAAATTTTAATTACGACAATATGAGGATGATTTAGAATCATGAAGGGCAATGTCAAAGGTCACCAACACTTTTCAGCTATTCATTTACCTTACGACTAGATATGTTGAAAGTATATAATTTATATCAATTAAGATCACGAGCTATTATATGATTAGAGTAATGCATCATGTTCATATATAACGACAATACTAATAGTACTAATAGGGTAATAATAATAATAAGAATGATCAACAAAGATGACATTTTATTTATACATAAAAAAAATGCAAGGTGAAAATTAACTGATGAACACACCTACATCACCACAATTTCCAATATCAATAGCAAAGCAGTCATGTATCATACAATTTGATAAAGTTGTGATATCAACACTAATTTCACAATATCCAATCTACATCATAACATTTCCATCACAATACTACCTCTAACTATAAGACCGTTATCGTAACCATATGACTGCTACATTAACAATCCTAACAATATACTAAAGTACAACAACACAAAGCCAACAAAATAACGCAACACTTGAAATTATGCATTACAATTATTCCTTCGCAAACAAGTGGAATTCAATTACCCTTCGACCTAAGATGCGAAACTTAAAACTAACAACTATAACATAATCGTTTGTATTAAAACACGTCAAAATTTCAAAACTCTTTTCAACAAATGCTTATTACGATTCTATAATTTAGTAACATCAAATTAAAACTCTTCTTAACACAAGTGCGAATATTATTCAACTTTCTTTATCGCATAATAACAATTGTGTATAATAATCGTTTAAGACATAATCCATTATCTCGATTCATCTCTCAAATTATAATTATTTGCATACTCAGTCGTTTCTTCATTCTTTAGGTTTAAAACACCTATTGACTTTTATTAGGACCATATTATCTTTAGTAACTCTCCAACTTAATTTACCACGTATCACATCAATCATTATTGAAACTGTAACTTGCGTAAAGACAGCTTCATTTAGAATCTCTTCTAAGTCTTATCATTTCAATACACTGACAGGACTATTAAATTGGTTATCAATGAGATACTCTAAAATACTTAAAACACTTAACTGTATCTTACACGCACAAAGACGCTTATTCCACCTCATCATCAGGTTATTTTATCTTTATGTGATGTAACTGCCCAGAAGGCCATGAGGAAAACAAATTATAATATCACTGATTCCTTTTTAATTTCAAATATCATTTTATCTAGCTAACGCTTTAAAACCGTCACGATTCTTCTTCACATTATCATCTGATTAAAACATTCATCACTCTATATAAGCATTTAATGAGACAAAATGTCTTAACTCAATAGTGCTCCCTCGAATCAATCCTTTGGCCCTTAACATGCAAATTTGTTTACGATGATTATTCTTTAACTATCCACTTTAATATAAAGTTATCGACTTATGTATGAATGATATATCATGTCTCAACGAAATACAGAACTCAAAGGACTTGCGAATAATAATTTTCTCCTTTAATACTCAAACTTATATGTCTTCAAGAAAAAAAAATCACCCTTATTTTATCCAAAGAACCACTTCAACTAGGTTTTTTTAGACAACAAATAGTGATTTAAAGGTCGTTATCACTCGACAAACATGAAATACTATATTCAGTATGATGAGAGTTGGATGCTTACAAAAATCAAAATCAATGACAAGGGACCCTTATAGTATATAATTTATCAAAATATATATAAAGTGTTTACTAAGGCTAATAGGTTGACTATCGTTTTCACTCTCAACTGATTCTCAAGGTCTCACTTCAAGCACAATATGTTGGGTTTAGAACTAACAAATATATATTACCTTAACCAATTTAAAGCATTAGTCTCAATCACTGTATGAGACTAAAAACGTTTATTGGTAGACACGATTATGCCACACTAAAACTCAACACCAATGTTACTATAGCTAATTACAAAGGCCAAGAGCCTCAACCTAGTAAGAATTATAACTTCAAATGAAAATATTAAGGTAATCCTAGTTTGAACAACAATACTAATGTGATAATTTAGTCCAACTAATATAGCATTATCTTTAAACACTTTGAGACGTGAAAACAATCTCTTAACTTCAACTCATCACTATATGAAGAATATATCAATAATACTCTTATAGATCATGGTTCGAAATTGAGGGTTGAATTCTCAAACTATAAACTCTTAACGTGCTCTCGAACTTCTCCTTAATTAATATTTAGGTTTTAACGCATTTATACTTTAGCTATGACCGCATTATTATCATCAACTGGTAATTAAAAATTTATTTACAAGGTATCGCATACAAGAGTCCTTTCTTTCATTTACAATATATCAAATTCTTATTACACTTTAGCTTTTGTCCGTATTTTGGTTCAAACTACTTACGATCATACTTGCACAATCATTAACCATATTCAAGAGAATTATGATCACCACCTTCTATGTTATGATGAACGAATGCACTTGACAAATGAAAAGCTCAAGCAAATAAGTAAATAGTGGGTTCGTGTATAGGATCAATATCAAAACTCGTAAGCTTTATGAAAACAATTCACAAGAACAAATATTCAAACACATAAGAATAAGTTTCATATAATCATCACAAGCAAGAGAAAGTTCTCGATGCAACTTACTTCTCGAAATTTTCATCATTCATACTTCATATCCCCATAATGACTACTTATAATATAACTCATGAGTTGAATCAAATACTCAAAAATTTCATTATTTCTTGATAATACATAATTCAAATCTACTGATTTGTTAAATCATATCATCATTCAAACCACCATCATAATTTTTATTTATAATAATAATACACATAAGAATGAGTCTCATAACAAGCTAAACAAACTATATTTATCTATGGACATGCAATGATAATCATTATACATGAATATGTAATATGCACCTATCCCATATCTACCCAAACCCTCACGAATAATTTCTAACTTCAAGCAATTTTTCAACGAATTTGAGGACACAAAGCGTCGAGAATAGGGACCACTGGCTCTAGTAGCCAGCTATAACACCCTAGAATTTTCGACCCCTTAACGAAACCTAAAACGTAAAGGCAGGAGGAAATTCGGGTGTTACATAAAAGAAAATGAATAGAATTTAGATAAATGTTAAATATTAACACTAAAAAGGTGAGTGGAAATTTTGGCAGCATCTGCCTTAAAGCTGTGCGCCTTTGTAGAAAAAAAAAGTTAATTCAGAAACTAATAAAGTTAAGGCACCAATGGCCTATCAAAGCTATGTCACAGCGGAATAATTCGTCGCCGGCTTCTCAAATCAACATGCCAAGCATGGATCGTCGTTCCAGTGTCGACGTTTGCGTTTTAAAAAGACTTAACTCTTCAAAACCATACATAATTATAAACTACGCAGCGGAAATACAGATATGCGAGGGAGGATGCAAGGTCTCATAACAAAACATATACAACTAAGGTTTACAAAAGATAACAAAAACTACAAAATCGAACGTAGCGGTATGACACAGGGTATGTGTTGGACTTCTTGAGTTTTGATGATGACTACACTTTAGCAAATATGTGTTTAGAGATTGTGCAGGTCGATATCCGATTATGATTATGATTATGATCGTTGATAGTACCTATGCCTTAGCTTATGGAAACGTACATGTCAAAAGGTTTCAATTGATGTTAGGAGAAGTATATCGCTTGGGATGTAAAATGGAGACAGCAGATCTACTGTTCCCAAGTTGGATGTTCTAGCTAAACTGAAGTCTGGAGACAGCACACTGTTCCTGAGCTGAAGGTTGACTACGTTGACTAAAAATTCTGGTTATCATATTTTAATTATTATTTTTAGTTAATGTATTTTAAATTAAATTGTTGCAGTAAAAATTTATTTAAGTTAATTGACAAATCGTTTTTGTTAAAGAAAATGAAATCACGATTTATTTGTTAAGATCCTTTATTTTAGGATCTATTTTTAGTAAATCCTGGATTTGTTAAAAATAGAATTAACTAACTTTGAATTAGTCTTAGCAAATCTTTCTAACCGGTTTTTATTCCTAAAAATTAGCAAGCAATCATTCCCACTAAGATTAACCGTTTTCTAAATATAGCATGAAGTTCCAGCCATTAATTTGGGGAACAGGAATTACTACTGAAGAAACTGCTACTTTAGGGAACAGCGGTTATTAAGGGAACAGCGGTTATTGTTTATGTACACGTGTGATTTGACTTAATCAAATCTTATGGAAATAACCGTGTGTTTGCTTAATCCACATTACTCCCATGATCTTTTGATAGTGGGATGATGGATTGGATTATTCCACTTTCTTAGGAATATTATTTTCTATAAATTGCAAGATAATTCCGGTTTTTAAAGTAAAGAGAAGTAATCCAACGTTTTGTGCTTAAGTGTTTTTCATACATTTTTGTTAGATTTTACAAGAAATATTTTGTTCTTAAAGTTGCCAATTAATTTATAATATTTTCTTGATGCAACTCTTTGATTTATTTTAGAGAATTTATATCCTTTTTGTAAGGGTTTTTGAGAGTTTATGTAATTAGACTCGGGTGAGTCTAAGGGGGAAATTAGATAGCTTTGAGTGAAGCTAGAGAGGATTAGCTTGAAGAGAAGCTAAGGTTGTTGCTTGGAGTAAAGCAATTAGAGAGAAGAGGAGTCGGCCTAGGTGTTACGCTTCGAGTGAAGCAAGGTGTTTATTGTGATTGTAACTAATTGCCTTAAACATAGTGGAGTTTTTGAAAATCCCAAGTGGTCGTGGTTTTTCCTTTTGTTTAGGCCCAAAAGGTTTCCACGTAAAAATTGTGTGTCTCTCTTATTATTTTGCTCTTAGTTTAAGCTTTATTTATTTTGAATAATTCCGCAAAAACAGGGCACAATCGCTTAAACTTGCAACAACAACAATTCACCCCCCCTCTTGTTGCTGTTCCCGTTCCTAATTGAATCAACAATTGGTATCAGAGCCCTGTTCCCAGAAGATCAGGAAACCCTGAGGGCAGATTCTGGTGTTCCCGAAAAATGTCAATTATGAACGAGCGAATGGAAGAAGGGTATTCAACTCAAAGACCGCCAATGTTCGATGGAAAATTCTATACATACTGGAAGAATAGAATGGAGATCTTCATCAAAGCGGAAAATTATCAAGTTTGGAGAGTCATAGAAATCGGAGATTTTGAGGTAACCACTACTAACTCCAACAATGAAATTGTTCCCAAACCTATAACCGAATATGAAAAGGAAGATTTTCAGAAAATGGAATTAAATGCTCTTGCTATAAAATTACTTCATTGTGGTCTTGGACCAAACGAGCATAATAGAATTATGGGGTGCAAATCCGCTAAGCAAATTTGGGACCTGCTTGCTGTTACCCATGAGGGAACAAGTGAAGTAAAACGGTCCAAAATTGATTTGTTAATGTCTAAATACGAGAGATTTGTTATGGAGCCAAGAGAAAGTATCCAAGAGATGTTCACTAGGTTCACCAACATAACAAACGAGCTTGTCTCTCTTGGAAGAATAATTCCCACTGATGAACAAGTAAGGAAGATTCTTAGGAGCCTTCCTCAAGATGAGCGCTGGAGGGCCAAGGTTACTGCTATACAAGAGTCCAAAGATTTTACTAAGTTCAATCTAGAGGAGCTGGCTGGTTCCCTAATGACGCATGAATTGCATTTGGGAACAGCAGACAGTTCCAGGAACAAGGGACTGGCTCTGGCAGCGGGGGAACAGGACGAATCAGAATGTGATGAGGAAGAGGCTGCTTTATTGGTACGAAAATTCAAGAAGTTCTTCAGGAACAGCAGGTATGCAAATCAAAGAAACAACAGAGAAAAAAGAACAAAAAATCTTGAATGCCACAAATGTGGAAGTACCGAGCACTTCATCAAGGATTGCCCAACATGGAAGAATGAAATGGGCAAGGGAAAGACAAGAGATTCAAGAAGACCGTTGAACAAAGAGAATTTTAACAAAACGGACTTTCGTAGGGCCATGATTGTTGCATGGGGAGAAACTGAAAGTGAGAATGAAACTATTGTTCCCGAAGAAGAGGAGACAGCTAACCTATGTCTCATGGCTACGCATAAAGGCAAGGAGAAGCAGGTAAATATTTCTAATTCATTTTCTGACCATTCATTTAATCTAAGTAAAAATGAATTAAAAGAGTTGTTAAAAGAGACACAAGCTAAACTTGAAAATTGCAATGATAAGTGTCTCAAGTTAGAACAGGAACTTAAAGTAAGCAAAGACCATGTCTCATACATAAACACCTTTAGACATGATGTCCAAAACAGATTTTTCGGTTTGTTGGATCAAAATATAATCCTAAAGGAAAATATGGAGAGACTTAAGAAAGAAAATGTTATTCTTAATATTGAGCTATCACAATACAAATTATTAGGCTTAAATAAAGAATTGATAAATGCATCTACTAAGGATTTGTGCAATGATTTTCAACATTTAGAGTTGAATCCGGAATCCAACCGTAACAACAATAATAATCTTGAATTAAATTCAAGAGAAAAAGGGAAAATCAAAATAACTCCCAAATGGATTCTAGATGCTAAAAGTAAGAAATCACAAGGCCTAAAATATTTTAAGAATAACAAAAGTAAGAAAGCTTACGTTAATCTTCCTAGAGACAGGTACTGTACCTTCTGTGGTAAAGCTGGCCATCTGAAGGAACAGTGCACCAAAAGGGAACAGTATACTGTCTCTAACAGAAACTATGTCGATAACATTCAAATTGATAAATATGATTCATGTAAGATCGACAAGGAACCCAAGAAAGTCTGGGTTCCTATAAATAACAATTAATTATCTTACAGGTCCAAGTGAGGGGGAACAGCTCATGGTATCTCGACAGTGGGTGTTCCAAGCATATGACAGGTGACAAATCTAAATTTCTCTCACTTGAAGCCTATGATGGGGGAACAGTAACCTTCGGTGACAATATGAAGGGTGAGATAATCGCCAAAGGAAAGGTTGGAAGGTCATGTTCCCACGCCATTGATAATGTATTTTTAGTCGAGAATTTGAAACACAACTTACTCAGCATTTCTCAATTTTGTGATAAGGGTAACTCTGTAAACTTTACTTCTGAAAAGTGCATTATTTCTAGGAACGACACAGGAGACATCATTCTTGAGGGAAACAGAAAAGGGAACACTTATATAGTGGACCTGGACACTGTTCCCAGAAACAGTCTAACGTGTCTAAGTGTTATAGAAGACGACCCACTTCTTTGGCATAAGCGTCTAGGTCATGCTAGTTATTCATTGATTAATTCATTAAGATCTAAAGACCTAGTTAGAGGACTACCATCTATAAAATTCCTTAAAGATGAAATATGTGATCCTTGTGCCAAAGGAAAACAAGTAAGGTCATCTTTTAAAACAAAGAATGTTGTGACCACCTCAAAAACGCTTGAATTATTACACATGGATTTGTGTGGACCTATGAGAATACAAAGCCGTAGTGGCAAGAGATATGTGTTTGTTATTATTGATGATTATAGTAGATTTACATGGACTTTATTTCTAGTTAGTAAAGATGAAGCCTTTAATGAGTTTGTTTCTTTTGCTAACAAAATACAAAAATCTACCAATAATCAAATTGTTCACATAAGGTCAGATCATGGTAAAGAATTTGAAAATTCAAGCTTTATGAGTTATTGCAATGAACATGGAATAAGTCACAATTTTTCCGCCCCTAGAACACCACAACAAAATGGTGTTGTAGAAAGGAAAAATAGAACTTTAGAAGAAATGGCTAGAACTATGTTAATTGCTAGTGGTTTACCTAGAAATTTTTGGGCCGAGGCTGTTAATACTGCATGTTATATTTTAAATAGAGTATTGATAAGACCAATCACTTCTAAGACACCCTATGAACTGTTTAAAGGTGTTAAACCAAATATTGCCTATTTTCGTGTGTTTGGATGCAAATGTTTTGTACATGTTAATGGAAAACGGAATATAGGTAAATTTGATGAAAGAAGTGATGAAGCAGTATTTCTTGGCTACTCATCTCAAAGTAAGGCATATAGAGTCTATAACAAAAGAACAATGAATGTGGAAGAATCCGTTCACATAATTTTCGATGAAACTAACTTTTTGTCAAGTGAACAGGATACAAATAATTTTAAGATAGGTCTTGCAAATCTAGAAGAAGATGATGAAGAATTGAAAGTGCATGATCAAGAAACAGCTGGTGAACAGCCGGTTCCAGCAGAAGCAGAAAGTACTGATCAAGTTCAGGAACTGCCAGAACATCAGGAACAGCAGACTGTTCCCAATCCAGCTGTTCCCACAGAAGAGCAAAACGATCCAGTAGCTGAACAGAATGTTAATCAAGCTGATGAACCAGAACATGCTACTGTTCCCACAAGAGATTTTATGCCAAAACCTTGGAGATATCAAAAATACCATCCTCTTGATTTGATTGTAAGTGACTTAAATAAAGGAACACAAACTAGATCTCAAATGAGAAACTTTTGTGCACATTTTGCGTTCCTATCATCACTTGAACCCAAAAATCACGAAGAAGCTCTAAAGGATTCCGAATGGGTTGTAGCCATGCAAGATGAATTGAATGAATTTGAAAGGAACAAAGTATGGCATTTAGAACCCAAACCGAAACACAAAAAGGTAATTGGTTTGAAATGGGTATTTCGGAACAAACTAGATGAGCATGGAATAATTGTAAGAAACAAAGCAAGGCTCGTGGTCAAAGGGTACAATCAACAAGAAGGTATTGATTATACTGAGACATTTGCTCCAGTAGCAAGGTTAGAAGCTATTAGAATTTTAATTTCTTTTGCTGCATTTATGAACTTTAAATTATATCAAATGGATGTGAAATGTGCTTTCTTGAATGGTTTTCTTGATGAAGAAGTTTTTGTTGAACAACCGCCTGGCTTTGAGAATACCTCGTGTCTTGATCATGTCTATAAGCTTGATAAAGCTCTTTATGGGTTGAAACAAGCTCCTAGGCAATGGTATGAAAGACTATCAAAATTTTTGATTCAAAATGACTTTATTAGAGGTAAAATTAATAAAACCTTATTCTTTAAGAACAAAGGTTCCAATATATTAGTTGTTCAAATATATGTTGATGATATTATTTTTGGTGCCACAAATGAATTGCTATGTAAAGAATTTGCTAACCTTATGAGCACTGAATTTGAAATGAGTATGATGGGAGAATTAAATTTCTTTCTTGGTTTGCAAATTAAACAAACTGCTAATGGTATCTTTATTCATCAACAAAAATATATAAAAGAACTTCTTAAGAAATATGGCATGAATAACGCTAAAACCTACCATACACCCATGGCCACTAATGTAAGATTAGATGAAGATACAAATGGAACAAATATTGACCAAACTATGTATAGAGGCATGATTGGATCTTTATTATATCTAACTGCTAGTAGACCCGATATTTCATTTAGTGTTGGTTTATGTGCAAGATTTCAATCTAACCCTAAAGAATCACATCTAACTGCAGTGAAACGTATTTTGAGATATCTAAAGGGAACAGATGATTTATCATTATTTTATCCTAAAAGTGATGTCTTTGACTTGAAAGGCTTTAGTGATGCAGATTATGCAGGAGATCTTGTTAATAGAAAAAGCACGTCAGGTATGGTACAATTTCTTGGCTCATGTTTAGTTTCGTGGAGTTCCAAGAAACAAAACACTGTTGCATTATCAACTGCTGAAGCTGAGTACGTAGCAGCAGCAGCTTGCTGTTCCCAAATGATATGGATAAAGCAGCAGCTAAGAGACTTTGGTATTAAGTATGCATGTGTTCCTATTTATTGCGATAATACCAGTGCCATATGCATATCCAAAGATCCAGTGCATCACTCACGAGTAAAGCACATCCATATTAGGCATCATTTTCTTAAGGATAATGTTGAAAATAAAAATATCATTGTTAAGCATGTAAACACTAACGAGCAAATAGCAGATATCATGACCAAACCGCTTCCAAGGGAACAGCATGAGAAAATGAGATTGGAACTTGGCATGATCAAGCTGCATTAAAGGAAGTATCATATATGATTCCTAGAGACAAAATGAAAATTGAAAATGATCAATCAACCACAATAATCTTGATTGAAAAATCAATTATCGAAAGGATCAGGTACGCATTTTTTAAAAGGTATATACTTTGGATGTTCTCATGATTGCATGATTATTTTGATCTGACAGTAGCAGCACAATATTACCATTTTCCTTTTAAAATTAAAAAGACAAACAAAAACAACAATTTTTTTTTCCAGCAGTTCTTTTAAGTAGGAGTTGAATCTCAACATACTCCATTTTCACAATTCAAAATCAATTGTCTTGAATTGATAACTGCCTCAACACGTCACTTCATCCAATACAATTACTCCCTCTCGTCCCATCTTTCATTTCATCTTCACTAACTTTTCACGTTCACTCAACCCTAAACCGTCATTCCTCCCATTTCCCTTTCACTTCGCCATTCTCCTTTGCTTTTCTCTCTAAAAACTTCAATGAAAACCAAGAATATGAAACCAAAAATGAAGCAACCTGTCCCTCTTCGAGTTATCTACCCACCTTCTCTCACTCACAAACCTAAGTCTTCATCAAAGGAACCAGAGGACACCCCTATGTCTCCGCAAACAAGTGGTAAAAGAACAAGAGAATCCAAGAAACCTTCAACCCACTCTACCAAGAAAATGAAGGTAACGCATTACTCAAATGCTGAAGAACTTTCTAAAGAAATGTCTGTAGGATTTGGTCTAGACAAAGAATGGTACGAATCTACAATCTTTCCTAAATTCCATGAAATTTTACAAACTCAAAAATGGGAATCACTTATGAGCGTATATTGCTGCAACCCCATTTACCCTGACATTATGCATGAGTTTATTTCTAATTTTGCTGTTCATGATGGAGTTTGTTCTAGTTCAATCAAAGATATTGATATTGAATTTGATAGTCTGACTTTAGGAGAGTGGTTAGGTGTTCCTGCTACTGGTTTTGATGTTTATCATGTTGGGTCTAAGATTGCGTTTTCTGGAAGAGATGAAAAAGATGTTTGGAGATGCTTGGGGGTTAGGCAAAAAAGGGGGAAAGTAAGTCACAATGTCCTGTCTCCTTTACATAAGTTGCTGTACAACATTGCTAGAAGGTTTATCTTGCCACGAAACTCAAAACGTAGTGAGGTAAGTCTTCGAGATGCAACCCTGATATACTGTATGGTGAACAACATAAAGATTAATTTTCCTTCCTTGATGATTTCTCATTTAAATGATTGTATAGCCAAACGTTGTATGGTTGGCTATGGTGGTTTGTTGTCATGGATTTTCTCAAAGTTTGGTGTTCCACTGGGTGATTATAGTTTTCCTATGGGTCCCAGCAATATGATAGGTGCAAAATGTTTGAGTAATTTGCGCCTTAAATTAAATGAGGAAGGGATTCTTGAAAATATTGTGGAACAGATTGAGATTGATTCTGATAATGAGGAACAGGAGGAAGAGGGGAAGGAAAAGGAGGAACAGGAGGAAGAGGAAGAGAAGGAAGAGAAGGAACAGGAGAAAAAGGAAGAAGAGGAGAAGGAGGAACAGGAGAAAGAAGGGGATGGAGTTAAGGAACAGGAGGTTGTTCCTTCTGAGGAAGAAAACCAGGGGTTGGAATCTAAGGTTTCTCTTGAAGAAGACTCTAGGACTGAACCCAATAGTTTTCCCTCATCAAAGCCAACCACTCCACCAACTCATCATTTCACTCCACCACCACCTTCACCAACACCAAGATCACCATCACCATCATTTCACAAACACAGCTTTGATCAGGCAACCGTTCCTACTGCTCCCTTATATTCCATTCTTCTCAAGCTTGATGATTTGCAGGATCGCTTCTTCAAATTTCAAGATGAGATCCGTGTTTCCCTAGCCTCTTTAGCTGACCAGATGACTCAGATGGAGGCTCGTCTTGGCGCTAAATTGGATACAGTTGAGGTGGAAACGGAATATGTTGATGAAGATGCTCCTGCTTCATAGTTTCCCTTTTATATTTTTCATTGCTGCTGTCTCTGTCTTTAAACAATTTCTTTCTTTTGGTACCAGCTGGGGTACACCTCTTAAACATTGTTAACTTTGTTAAACCTTTTTACATATGCTACTAACTGTTAGGTTTGATTAGTCATTGCTTATCATGCTTGCATTCATTGTTATTGCTTTTTAATTTGTGCATCCTTATTCTCTCTTTGACTATAACTATATGTTTAGTGCTGTGGTTTGATTGCTTATCTTCTTTTTGAATGATGTCAAAAGGGGGAATATTTGGCACAAACTTAAATAATGCTTGAGCATGTTTGAGATCTAGTTAAATCTATTATGTTGGACTTATGGATTAAGGTGCTGGTTTGTTTTTCTGATGTTTGTGTGTTGCTAATTTTGTTAGTTGTTGGAAGTTACTGATTTGTTAGTTGTTGAAAGTTACTGACTTCTTGTTTTGTTATTTCAAGTTTGTTTATGCTAATTTCTTTTAAGCTCTGATTATATAAAGTTGTTGTTTTGATTACTTTTAGAGTAACATGTATCATGATATTTGGTTAAGAAGAGTTGTTTTGATCTCTAACATACTCTTCAACATTGGTTTACTCTATTTTATTTTTAAGTTTGTTTGAAAGTTTGTCATCATCAAAAAGGGGGAATTTGTTGGACTTCTTGAGTTTTGATGATGACTACACTTTAGCAAATATGTGTTTAGAGATTGTGCAGGTCGATATCCGATTATGATTATGATTATGATCGTTGATAGTACCTATGCCTTAGCTTATGGAAACGTACATGTCAAAAGGTTTCAATTGATGTTAGGAGAAGTATATCGCTTGGGATGTAAAATGGAGACAGCAGATCTACTGTTCCCAAGTTGGATGTTCTAGCTAAACTGAAGTCTGGAGACAGCACACTGTTCCTGAGCTGAAGGTTGACTACGTTGACTAAAAATTCTGGTTATCATATTTTAATTATTATTTTTAGTTAATGTATTTTAAATTAAATTGTTGCAGTAAAAATTTATTTAAGTTAATTGGCAAATCGTTTTTGTTAAAGAAAATGAAATCACGATTTATTTGTTAAGATCCTTTATTTTAGGATCTATTTTTAGTAAATCCTGGATTTGTTAAAAATAGAATTAACTAACTTTGAATTAGTCTTAGCAAATCTTTCTAACCGGTTTTTATTCCTAAAAATTAGCAAGCAATCATTCCCACTAAGATTAACCGTTTTCTAAATATAGCATGAAGTTCCAGCCATTAATTTGGGGAACAGGAATTACTACTGAAGAAACTGCTACTTTAGGGAACAGCGGTTATTAAGGGAACAGCGGTTATTGTTTATGTACACGTGTGATTTGACTTAATCAAATCTTATGGAAATAACCGTGTGTTTGCTTAATCCACATTACTCCCATGATCTTTTGATAGTGGGATGATGGATTGGATTATTCCACTTTCTTAGGAATATTATTTTCTATAAATTGCAAGATAATTCCGGTTTTTAAAGTAAAGAGAAGTAATCCAACGTTTTGTGCTTAAGTGTTTTTCATACATTTTTGTTGGATTTTACAAGAAATATTTTGTTCTTAAAGTTGCCAATTAATTTATAATATTTTCTTGATGCAACTCTTTGATTTATTTTAGAGAATTTATATCCTTTTTGTAAGGGTTTTTGAGAGTTTATGTAATTAGACTCGGGTGAGTCTAAGGGGGAAATTAGATAGCTTTGAGTGAAGCTAGAGAGGATTAGCTTGAAGAGAAGCTAAGGTTGTTGCTTGGAGTAAAGCAATTAGAGAGAAGAGGAGTCGGCCTAGGTGTTACGCTTCGAGTGAAGCAAGGTGTTTATTGTGATTGTAACTAATTGCCTTAAACATAGTGGAGTTTTTGAAAATCCCAAGTGGTCGTGGTTTTTCCTTTTGTTTAGGCCCAAAAGGTTTCCACGTAAAAATTGTGTGTCTCTCTTATTATTTTGCTCTTAGTTTAAGCTTTATTTATTTTGAATAATTCCGCAAAAACAGGGCACAATCGCTTAAACTTGCAACAACAACAATTCACCCCCCCTCTTGTTGCTGTTCCCGTTCCTAATTGAATCAACAATTGGTATCAGAGCCCTGTTCCCAGAAGATCAGGAAACCCTGAGGGCAGATTCTGGTGTTCCCGAAAAATGTCAATTATGAACGAGCGAATGGAAGAAGGGTATTCAACTCAAAGACCGCCAATGTTCGATGGAAAATTCTATACATACTGGAAGAATAGAATGGAGATCTTCATCAAAGCGGAAAATTATCAAGTTTGGAGAGTCATAGAAATCGGAGATTTTGAGGTAACCACTACTAACTCCAACAATGAAATTGTTCCCAAACCTATAACCGAATATGAAAAGGAAGATTTTCAGAAAATGGAATTAAATGCTCTTGCTATAAAATTACTTCATTGTGGTCTTGGACCAAACGAGCATAATAGAATTATGGGGTGCAAATCCGCTAAGCAAATTTGGGACCTGCTTGCTGTTACCCATGAGGGAACAAGTGAAGTAAAACGGTCCAAAATTGATTTGTTAATGTCTAAATACGAGAGATTTGTTATGGAGCCAAGAGAAAGTATCCAAGAGATGTTCACTAGGTTCACCAACATAACAAACGAGCTTGTCTCTCTTGGAAGAATAATTCCCACTGATGAACAAGTAAGGAAGATTCTTAGGAGCCTTCCTCAAGATGAGCGCTGGAGGGCCAAGGTTACTGCTATACAAGAGTCCAAAGATTTTACTAAGTTCAATCTAGAGGAGCTGGCTGGTTCCCTAATGACGCATGAATTGCATTTGGGAACAGCAGACAGTTCCAGGAACAAGGGACTGGCTCTGGCAGCGGGGGAACAGGACGAATCAGAATGTGATGAGGAAGAGGCTGCTTTATTGGTACGAAAATTCAAGAAGTTCTTCAGGAACAGCAGGTATGCAAATCAAAGAAACAACAGAGAAAAAAGAACAAAAAATCTTGAATGCCACAAATGTGGAAGTACCGAGCACTTCATCAAGGATTGCCCAACATGGAAGAATGAAATGGGCAAGGGAAAGACAAGAGATTCAAGAAGACCGTTGAACAAAGAGAATTTTAACAAAACGGACTTTCGTAGGGCCATGATTGTTGCATGGGGAGAAACTGAAAGTGAGAATGAAACTATTGTTCCCGAAGAAGAGGAGACAGCTAACCTATGTCTCATGGCTACGCATAAAGGCAAGGAGAAGCAGGTAAATATTTCTAATTCATTTTCTGACCATTCATTTAATCTAAGTAAAAATGAATTAAAAGAGTTGTTAAAAGAGACACAAGCTAAACTTGAAAATTGCAATGATAAGTGTCTCAAGTTAGAACAGGAACTTAAAGTAAGCAAAGACCATGTCTCATACATAAACACCTTTAGACATGATGTCCAAAACAGATTTTTCGGTTTGTTGGATCAAAATATAATCCTAAAGGAAAATATGGAGAGACTTAAGAAAGAAAATGTTATTCTTAATATTGAGCTATCACAATACAAATTATTAGGCTTAAATAAAGAATTGATAAATGCATCTACTAAGGATTTGTGCAATGATTTTCAACATTTAGAGTTGAATCCGGAATCCAACCGTAACAACAATAATAATCTTGAATTAAATTCAAGAGAAAAAGGGAAAATCAAAATAACTCCCAAATGGATTCTAGATGCTAAAAGTAAGAAATCACAAGGCCTAAAATATTTTAAGAATAACAAAAGTAAGAAAGCTTACGTTAATCTTCCTAGAGACAGGTACTGTACCTTCTGTGGTAAAGCTGGCCATCTGAAGGAACAGTGCACCAAAAGGGAACAGTATACTGTCTCTAACAGAAACTATGTCGATAACATTCAAATTGATAAATATGATTCATGTAAGATCGACAAGGAACCCAAGAAAGTCTGGGTTCCTATAAATAACAATTAATTATCTTACAGGTCCAAGTGAGGGGGAACAGCTCATGGTATCTCGACAGTGGGTGTTCCAAGCATATGACAGGTGACAAATCTAAATTTCTCTCACTTGAAGCCTATGATGGGGGAACAGTAACCTTCGGTGACAATATGAAGGGTGAGATAATCGCCAAAGGAAAGGTTGGAAGGTCATGTTCCCACGCCATTGATAATGTATTTTTAGTCGAGAATTTGAAACACAACTTACTCAGCATTTCTCAATTTTGTGATAAGGGTAACTCTGTAAACTTTACTTCTGAAAAGTGCATTATTTCTAGGAACGACACAGGAGACATCATTCTTGAGGGAAACAGAAAAGGGAACACTTATATAGTGGACCTGGACACTGTTCCCAGAAACAGTCTAACGTGTCTAAGTGTTATAGAAGACGACCCACTTCTTTGGCATAAGCGTCTAGGTCATGCTAGTTATTCATTGATTAATTCATTAAGATCTAAAGACCTAGTTAGAGGACTACCATCTATAAAATTCCTTAAAGATGAAATATGTGATCCTTGTGCCAAAGGAAAACAAGTAAGGTCATCTTTTAAAACAAAGAATGTTGTGACCACCTCAAAAACGCTTGAATTATTACACATGGATTTGTGTGGACCTATGAGAATACAAAGCCGTAGTGGCAAGAGATATGTGTTTGTTATTATTGATGATTATAGTAGATTTACATGGACTTTATTTCTAGTTAGTAAAGATGAAGCCTTTAATGAGTTTGTTTCTTTTGCTAACAAAATACAAAAATCTACCAATAATCAAATTGTTCACATAAGGTCAGATCATGGTAAAGAATTTGAAAATTCAAGCTTTATGAGTTATTGCAATGAACATGGAATAAGTCACAATTTTTCCGCCCCTAGAACACCACAACAAAATGGTGTTGTAGAAAGGAAAAATAGAACTTTAGAAGAAATGGCTAGAACTATGTTAATTGCTAGTGGTTTACCTAGAAATTTTTGGGCCGAGGCTGTTAATACTGCATGTTATATTTTAAATAGAGTATTGATAAGACCAATCACTTCTAAGACACCCTATGAACTGTTTAAAGGTGTTAAACCAAATATTGCCTATTTTCGTGTGTTTGGATGCAAATGTTTTGTACATGTTAATGGAAAACGGAATATAGGTAAATTTGATGAAAGAAGTGATGAAGCAGTATTTCTTGGCTACTCATCTCAAAGTAAGGCATATAGAGTCTATAACAAAAGAACAATGAATGTGGAAGAATCCGTTCACATAATTTTCGATGAAACTAACTTTTTGTCAAGTGAACAGGATACAAATAATTTTAAGATAGGTCTTGCAAATCTAGAAGAAGATGATGAAGAATTGAAAGTGCATGATCAAGAAACAGCTGGTGAACAGCCGGTTCCAGCAGAAGCAGAAAGTACTGATCAAGTTCAGGAACTGCCAGAACATCAGGAACAGCAGACTGTTCCCAATCCAGCTGTTCCCACAGAAGAGCAAAACGATCCAGTAGCTGAACAGAATGTTAATCAAGCTGATGAACCAGAACATGCTACTGTTCCCACAAGAGATTTTATGCCAAAACCTTGGAGATATCAAAAATACCATCCTCTTGATTTGATTGTAAGTGACTTAAATAAAGGAACACAAACTAGATCTCAAATGAGAAACTTTTGTGCACATTTTGCGTTCCTATCATCACTTGAACCCAAAAATCACGAAGAAGCTCTAAAGGATTCCGAATGGGTTGTAGCCATGCAAGATGAATTGAATGAATTTGAAAGGAACAAAGTATGGCATTTAGAACCCAAACCGAAACACAAAAAGGTAATTGGTTTGAAATGGGTATTTCGGAACAAACTAGATGAGCATGGAATAATTGTAAGAAACAAAGCAAGGCTCGTGGTCAAAGGGTACAATCAACAAGAAGGTATTGATTATACTGAGACATTTGCTCCAGTAGCAAGGTTAGAAGCTATTAGAATTTTAATTTCTTTTGCTGCATTTATGAACTTTAAATTATATCAAATGGATGTGAAATGTGCTTTCTTGAATGGTTTTCTTGATGAAGAAGTTTTTGTTGAACAACCGCCTGGCTTTGAGAATACCTCGTGTCTTGATCATGTCTATAAGCTTGATAAAGCTCTTTATGGGTTGAAACAAGCTCCTAGGCAATGGTATGAAAGACTATCAAAATTTTTGATTCAAAATGACTTTATTAGAGGTAAAATTAATAAAACCTTATTCTTTAAGAACAAAGGTTCCAATATATTAGTTGTTCAAATATATGTTGATGATATTATTTTTGGTGCCACAAATGAATTGCTATGTAAAGAATTTGCTAACCTTATGAGCACTGAATTTGAAATGAGTATGATGGGAGAATTAAATTTCTTTCTTGGTTTGCAAATTAAACAAACTGCTAATGGTATCTTTATTCATCAACAAAAATATATAAAAGAACTTCTTAAGAAATATGGCATGAATAACGCTAAAACCTACCATACACCCATGGCCACTAATGTAAGATTAGATGAAGATACAAATGGAACAAATATTGACCAAACTATGTATAGAGGCATGATTGGATCTTTATTATATCTAACTGCTAGTAGACCCGATATTTCATTTAGTGTTGGTTTATGTGCAAGATTTCAATCTAACCCTAAAGAATCACATCTAACTGCAGTGAAACGTATTTTGAGATATCTAAAGGGAACAGATGATTTATCATTATTTTATCCTAAAAGTGATGTCTTTGACTTGAAAGGCTTTAGTGATGCAGATTATGCAGGAGATCTTGTTAATAGAAAAAGCACGTCAGGTATGGTACAATTTCTTGGCTCATGTTTAGTTTCGTGGAGTTCCAAGAAACAAAACACTGTTGCATTATCAACTGCTGAAGCTGAGTACGTAGCAGCAGCAGCTTGCTGTTCCCAAATGATATGGATAAAGCAGCAGCTAAGAGACTTTGGTATTAAGTATGCATGTGTTCCTATTTATTGCGATAATACCAGTGCCATATGCATATCCAAAGATCCAGTGCATCACTCACGAGTAAAGCACATCCATATTAGGCATCATTTTCTTAAGGATAATGTTGAAAATAAAAATATCATTGTTAAGCATGTAAACACTAACGAGCAAATAGCAGATATCATGACCAAACCGCTTCCAAGGGAACAGCATGAGAAAATGAGATTGGAACTTGGCATGATCAAGCTGCATTAAAGGAAGTATCATATATGATTCCTAGAGACAAAATGAAAATTGAAAATGATCAATCAACCACAATAATCTTGATTGAAAAATCAATTATCGAAAGGATCAGGTACGCATTTTTTAAAAGGTATATACTTTGGATGTTCTCATGATTGCATGATTATTTTGATCTGACAGTAGCAGCACAATATTACCATTTTCCTTTTAAAATTAAAAAGACAAACAAAAACAACAATTTTTTTTTCCAGCAGTTCTTTTAAGTAGGAGTTGAATCTCAACATACTCCATTTTCACAATTCAAAATCAATTGTCTTGAATTGATAACTGCCTCAACACGTCACTTCATCCAATACAATTACTCCCTCTCGTCCCATCTTTCATTTCATCTTCACTAACTTTTCACGTTCACTCAACCCTAAACCGTCATTCCTCCCATTTCCCTTTCACTTCGCCATTCTCCTTTGCTTTTCTCTCTAAAAACTTCAATGAAAACCAAGAATATGAAACCAAAAATGAAGCAACCTGTCCCTCTTCGAGTTATCTACCCACCTTCTCTCACTCACAAACCTAAGTCTTCATCAAAGGAACCAGAGGACACCCCTATGTCTCCGCAAACAAGTGGTAAAAGAACAAGAGAATCCAAGAAACCTTCAACCCACTCTACCAAGAAAATGAAGGTAACGCATTACTCAAATGCTGAAGAACTTTCTAAAGAAATGTCTGTAGGATTTGGTCTAGACAAAGAATGGTACGAATCTACAATCTTTCCTAAATTCCATGAAATTTTACAAACTCAAAAATGGGAATCACTTATGAGCGTATATTGCTGCAACCCCATTTACCCTGACATTATGCATGAGTTTATTTCTAATTTTGCTGTTCATGATGGAGTTTGTTCTAGTTCAATCAAAGATATTGATATTGAATTTGATAGTCTGACTTTAGGAGAGTGGTTAGGTGTTCCTGCTACTGGTTTTGATGTTTATCATGTTGGGTCTAAGATTGCGTTTTCTGGAAGAGATGAAAAAGATGTTTGGAGATGCTTGGGGGTTAGGCAAAAAAGGGGGAAAGTAAGTCACAATGTCCTGTCTCCTTTACATAAGTTGCTGTACAACATTGCTAGAAGGTTTATCTTGCCACGAAACTCAAAACGTAGTGAGGTAAGTCTTCGAGATGCAACCCTGATATACTGTATGGTGAACAACATAAAGATTAATTTTCCTTCCTTGATGATTTCTCATTTAAATGATTGTATAGCCAAACGTTGTATGGTTGGCTATGGTGGTTTGTTGTCATGGATTTTCTCAAAGTTTGGTGTTCCACTGGGTGATTATAGTTTTCCTATGGGTCCCAGCAATATGATAGGTGCAAAATGTTTGAGTAATTTGCGCCTTAAATTAAATGAGGAAGGGATTCTTGAAAATATTGTGGAACAGATTGAGATTGATTCTGATAATGAGGAACAGGAGGAAGAGGGGAAGGAAAAGGAGGAACAGGAGGAAGAGGAAGAGAAGGAAGAGAAGGAACAGGAGAAAAAGGAAGAAGAGGAGAAGGAGGAACAGGAGAAAGAAGGGGATGGAGTTAAGGAACAGGAGGTTGTTCCTTCTGAGGAAGAAAACCAGGGGTTGGAATCTAAGGTTTCTCTTGAAGAAGACTCTAGGACTGAACCCAATAGTTTTCCCTCATCAAAGCCAACCACTCCACCAACTCATCATTTCACTCCACCACCACCTTCACCAACACCAAGATCACCATCACCATCATTTCACAAACACAGCTTTGATCAGGCAACCGTTCCTACTGCTCCCTTATATTCCATTCTTCTCAAGCTTGATGATTTGCAGGATCGCTTCTTCAAATTTCAAGATGAGATCCGTGTTTCCCTAGCCTCTTTAGCTGACCAGATGACTCAGATGGAGGCTCGTCTTGGCGCTAAATTGGATACAGTTGAGGTGGAAACGGAATATGTTGATGAAGATGCTCCTGCTTCATAGTTTCCCTTTTATATTTTTCATTGCTGCTGTCTCTGTCTTTAAACAATTTCTTTCTTTTGGTACCAGCTGGGGTACACCTCTTAAACATTGTTAACTTTGTTAAACCTTTTTACATATGCTACTAACTGTTAGGTTTGATTAGTCATTGCTTATCATGCTTGCATTCATTGTTATTGCTTTTTAATTTGTGCATCCTTATTCTCTCTTTGACTATAACTATATGTTTAGTGCTGTGGTTTGATTGCTTATCTTCTTTTTGAATGATGTCAAAAGGGGGAATATTTGGCACAAACTTAAATAATGCTTGAGCATGTTTGAGATCTAGTTAAATCTATTATGTTGGACTTATGGATTAAGGTGCTGGTTTGTTTTTCTGATGTTTGTGTGTTGCTAATTTTGTTAGTTGTTGGAAGTTACTGATTTGTTAGTTGTTGAAAGTTACTGACTTCTTGTTTTGTTATTTCAAGTTTGTTTATGCTAATTTCTTTTAAGCTCTGATTATATAAAGTTGTTGTTTTGATTACTTTTAGAGTAACATGTATCATGATATTTGGTTAAGAAGAGTTGTTTTGATCTCTAACATACTCTTCAACATTGGTTTACTCTATTTTATTTTTAAGTTTGTTTGAAAGTTTGTCATCATCAAAAAGGGGGAATTTGTTGGACTTCTTGAGTTTTGATGATGACTACACTTTAGCAAATATGTGTTTAGAGATTGTGCAGGTCGATATCCGATTATGATTATGATTATGATCGTTGATAGTACCTATGCCTTAGCTTATGGAAACGTACATGTCAAAAGGTTTCAATTGATGTTAGGAGAAGTATATCGCTTGGGATGTAAAATGGAGACAGCAGATCTACTGTTCCCAAGTTGGATGTTCTAGCTAAACTGAAGTCTGGAGACAGCACACTGTTCCTGAGCTGAAGGTTGACTACGTTGACTAAAAATTCTGGTTATCATATTTTAATTATTATTTTTAGTTAATGTATTTTAAATTAAATTGTTGCAGTAAAAATTTATTTAAGTTAATTGGCAAATCGTTTTTGTTAAAGAAAATGAAATCACGATTTATTTGTTAAGATCCTTTATTTTAGGATCTATTTTTAGTAAATCCTGGATTTGTTAAAAATAGAATTAACTAACTTTGAATTAGTCTTAGCAAATCTTTCTAACCGGTTTTTATTCCTAAAAATTAGCAAGCAATCATTCCCACTAAGATTAACCGTTTTCTAAATATAGCATGAAGTTCCAGCCATTAATTTGGGGAACAGGAATTACTACTGAAGAAACTGCTACTTTAGGGAACAGCGGTTATTAAGGGAACAGCGGTTATTGTTTATGTACACGTGTGATTTGACTTAATCAAATCTTATGGAAATAACCGTGTGTTTGCTTAATCCACATTACTCCCATGATCTTTTGATAGTGGGATGATGGATTGGATTATTCCACTTTCTTAGGAATATTATTTTCTATAAATTGCAAGATAATTCCGGTTTTTAAAGTAAAGAGAAGTAATCCAACGTTTTGTGCTTAAGTGTTTTTCATACATTTTTGTTGGATTTTACAAGAAATATTTTGTTCTTAAAGTTGCCAATTAATTTATAATATTTTCTTGATGCAACTCTTTGATTTATTTTAGAGAATTTATATCCTTTTTGTAAGGGTTTTTGAGAGTTTATGTAATTAGACTCGGGTGAGTCTAAGGGGGAAATTAGATAGCTTTGAGTGAAGCTAGAGAGGATTAGCTTGAAGAGAAGCTAAGGTTGTTGCTTGGAGTAAAGCAATTAGAGAGAAGAGGAGTCGGCCTAGGTGTTACGCTTCGAGTGAAGCAAGGTGTTTATTGTGATTGTAACTAATTGCCTTAAACATAGTGGAGTTTTTGAAAATCCCAAGTGGTCGTGGTTTTTCCTTTTGTTTAGGCCCAAAAGGTTTCCACGTAAAAATTGTGTGTCTCTCTTATTATTTTGCTCTTAGTTTAAGCTTTATTTATTTTGAATAATTCCGCAAAAACAGGGCACAATCGCTTAAACTTGCAACAACAACAATTCACCCCCCCTCTTGTTGCTGTTCCCGTTCCTAATTGAATCAACAGTATGCTTCGCTCTCATCACTCTTCCCAAATGCAATGCAATGCAAAAGAAGCTCCAGTACCTGCTACACTTCTCTATGATCCCCCTGCTGCTCGACATTAGACCAAAGGCCAATGTGTCATAGCAGGACAATCATAGAAAGTCATCAACAAACAAACATAAACACAAACACGTACATGTCAGTAACTTGAATCAAATATAATAAGGCCAACTACTAGATACAATTATATCATAAAACAACATAAGATGATTTCATAAAACGCAAGTACAAATAGTAACCGTTTATCGGCCACTTATACTTTTTAATTTCATTACGTGCTTTCCAACCCGAACCATGTGCTCTTGGGTAGAATGCAGGTCTTCACGCTCCTCTTTTCAAACATAAACTCTTGCAAAACACGCATAGTTTAACTCGACCAAGGCATTAACAGAATACCTAACACATGACCTTATAGAGCTTGTCTATCTTAAGGTAAGTGTGATCATAGTTTGTAATACCCTTGAGGTAACTTAAGTTAGGCACACTTCTCACTAGCATAAACTATTCTATAAATAAATAGATGTTCTATCAATGAGTAATTATTCTATCAAAGAGTAAACGTTCTATCAACGCGTAAGCTTTCTACCAAAGAATGAACCTTCTATCATTAAATACTTTTCGATCAAAGAATAAACATTCTATCACTGAATAGTTTTCGATCAAAGAATAAACACGCATAGTTTAACTCGACCAAGGCATTAACAGAATACCTAACACATGACCTTATAGAGCTTGTCTATCTTAAGGTAAGTGTGATCATAGTTTGTAATACCCTTGAGGTAACTTAAGTTAGGCACACTTCTCACTAGCATAAACTATTCTATCAATAAATAGATGTTCTATCAATGAGTAATTATTCTATCAAAGAGTAAACGTTCTATCAACGCGTAAGCTTTCTACCAAAGAATGAACCTTCTATCATTAAATACTTTTCGATCAAAGAATAAACATTCTATCACTGAATAGTTTTCTATCAATGGATCTTTTCTCTACTTTCTGGCATAGTGACACGGCCAAGGGCGTTATCGCCCACCCGGCGCCCATGGCAAAGTATGAGCTCATGCACCCTTCAGCTGACCCTCTCGGGTCCTACCATGGCAAAAACTAACACATTGGCGTACTAAACCAATGAAGAGGCCACCATATTGGGGTTTGCAAGGCCCGCATGGTAACACCTCGGTCAAGGTGCGTTATCGGCTACCCGGCGCCCCATGACCCAAGCATGCTCATACCCCCCCTTACGGTGGTCCCGTCGAACCTCGCCTAGAGGACTACTAAAACAACCGGACATAATCCAGTTGAGTCACGCCTGCTAATCATAATCTGGTACCTTATCAGATGGGAATAACTTCCACTCTCAACTATTAATGAGCGCCCTGGGATAACAGCGCGCCAAAACCCACTGAGCCACTCAATAGAATATGAAATTCACCTATAACGGAGTCATTCTAACTCTAATTAAGGCATAATCTAATTCTTAAATAAATAAGGGGGTGGTTCCCGCCTTCTATTCACACTCTCATTCTCTAAACTATTCTAAGCGCAAGGATTTCATAGTCGATAGCTCTTTATATAAAGTGTACTCACTAGTACTTCATAGTTTCGATACAATGCATACTATCAAAATAAACAATAATGTCTTAAAGAAAATTGCATATAAGGGTTATTACTGCGTGTACGTACCTGTAATCGTCACTACACGATCAAAACTCACAAAATCACCCCAACTAAGGCTCTACTTTCCTCTTATGAAATGGGCACCTATATAAGTTATGAGTAGAACTAATAAGTTCCCTTAACTACTTTTACATACCAAACTAAATATCCAAGTAACCGCCATCACCCCTTCAATATGAGATTCCGATCACTCTAGCACGCACACAACTCATACAATACAAGTCAAAATCATCAACTCAACGCAACATAAGTCTTTCCATCAATTTAAAGTAGAAGTATGTGTGAATCGTTTCTTTACATTAACTATTTTTGAGCATATCGGCTCCCGTTACCCAAATAACTAATCACAACTAAATCTTACAATTTTAATATAATATTAATATAACGATAAGGCAAATCTTAGAGTTATCGTATCGGGATATCATTTGTTACATTCTCCAAAGCTATTAAGAAATATAGTCAAAACAACACGACAAATTACTTTAGCAACCATCAAAGATAAGTTGACATTATGCTCTTGGCTTACTAATATCATGTATATATAACTTCAATAACAACCTAATAAGGGTATTTGTAATTCACAACAATCAAACCACAACAATTAGTAACTATTATTCCCAATTTAATCAATCAAAATCACTTTCATAGTCAACTAACATCATCACCATTACTAATTATTCTCAATAATAACCAATCGACCAAATCTTAAAACAACTTTTAAAGTTATTTAATCAATCATTACCAACATATAGTATAAAACACACATTATTAGTAATTTCATCTCTAAATCCAAGCCCTAATCGTTTTGTGTTCAAAGATAACATATTTAATCACTACCCATACTAAGATTCGAAGAAACTAATACAAAATCAACACACGACCCATAATTTCAATCACACTTCAAACCCTAAATCATAAACATGTTTAATTAATCAATCAAATTCTTACCCACAAAAAGATTCAATGAAAATAACATAAAAATAAACATCTCACTCATAAACTTCATAAAATTTCAAATTAAACTAGAAATTAATTAGAGAAAAGAGAAGAGATGGCTCACATTGGAGAAACTAGAAAAGGGTGAGCGTAAAGGTAGTGTTGTGGTGGTGGTGGAGCACGAAGGTGGACAGCCTGTGGTGTCCTAGACACGGCTGCTGCTGTGGGAACTTCCAAGAAACACAGCTGCTGCCGCCTGCTGCTTGGGTGAGTCACGGTCTCTGCCAGCTGCTTGGGTGAGTTACGATCGCTGCCAGCTGCTTGGGGTGAGTCATGGTTGCTGCAGGGAAAGGGAAGGTGCTGTCGGCTGCTGTCCTTGGTGGCTATGGAGGCTCACCAGTGAGGCTTTGAGGTAGTATGGTGTCACAGGGAGAAGAGGAAGAGGGAGAAGGAAGAAGGAGGGTTGACGGCTTGTTTTTGGGGCATCGAGGGTTTCATGCCCTTTTGTCATGGTTATTATTATTATTATTATTATTATTATTATTATTATTATTATTATTATTATTATTATTATTATTATTATTATTATTATGTTTATTTATTTATTTATTTAATCTAGATTCATTTTCTTGCGAGGCTTAACTGAGAGACTCACCTTTGTGTATTCACACGTATAAATAAAATAATAATTTTTTATTCGAACCTCTTTATTTTAGAGGTCGCAAACGTATTTTTTTAATATAATTATATGTTAATATTTAAATTCGTATATAAAAGCGATTTATTAAAACTACTTCTAAATTAATTTAATATAATTATAAAATACCCAAAAGTCATTAAAATATTAATTAATGACGTCGTAAAATCTCGGGGTGTTACAAACTCACTTAAGTGTTAAGATTACCAACTTATATAAGTGGTAGTAACATACTTCTTTCAGGATCGAGAATGGTATCCTAATTAGTTAAAAGTATGTAACAGAAAAAGAATATGATAAAAGTATACGGTGGTGTCAATTAATTATAAGTTCGTACTTAAATTATTATTTTGTAAATGTAGCGTATAATTTCCGTATTTTGAGCTGGATAAGAAGTTATGCTCGGCGTTAAGCGCTGACCGATTCAATCGGCTGTCATCCGTATCATGGATGGGAGCATTTTGCAGGATTTAGTTTAGGTTTCGTTCTAGGCCGCAGCAATTACTATTTATCGAGAACTTAGCTTCTTTTTGTATCTTTATTGATGACTTGATGATGATGTATTTTTTTCATTTTGAGCAAACAATATATCTTATTAGATGTAATATTTTACTTTTGTTTTAAATGGTTTCAATTTTTATGATTTAAAGTTTTTAACAATTCAGCATTTTGAGACTTCCGCAATATTTTTGTATTAAACATTGTTATTATATGTTAATTATGTATCGAGATTGCCGCTTCTGTTACACCAGCAATATGCGAGGCTCAATTGGTGGCCTCAAAACTTTAATCTTGAACAAATGTTCATCTGCGCATTATGTTCATTATTTTGCTCATCAACTTCAATTGACATTAGTAGCAACTTCCAAAAACAATGTTGATTGCTGTGGTTATTTGATGAAGTCCTTCCACTTCTATTGAATTTTGTTGGTGGATCACCTAAAAGAAACGAGTTTCTTCATGAAAAAATAATTATCTCTTATTGCTGAGGCATTGTCATTTAGTGAACTTGAGTTAGGAAGTCACTTGAATCAAGAGCTTAGCTTAATCCGACCAGGTGATACTCATTGGAGCATTCACTTTAAATGCATCAAAAATGTGCTTGGTTTATTTCGACCACTCTTAGAGTTCCTTGACGCCATCGCAGATGCTCATGAGGCTGACAGAACAAAGGCATATTCAATCACAGGTATGCTGATGTAATTTAATTTATTTTTATATCACATTTGATGGGTACTATATTTGGGTTGACACATTCATTGAATATGAGCTTGCAAAAAAAGATCAAGATATAGTTCATGCAATGACTTTGGTTAATCGAACAAAAATGAATTTGCAAGAACGAAATAATGGTTGGGAAGATCACTTGAATAAGGTTATTTCATTCATGACTGAGTGTGATTGTGATATTCCAAATATGAAAGGCTTGTATACTAGTCACATTGGAGGTGGAAGAAGGATGGTTCGTGGTAAAGCTCCTCGGGTGACAAATCTTCATCATTATCGAGTTGAAGTTTTTCTAAGTGTGATTGATCTATAATTACATGAACTTGAAAATTGATTCGGTGAGAAAACCAAAGATTTGCTTATTTGTATAGCTTGTTTTAGTCCTTGTGATGGTTTCTCATCTTTTGATACAAAAAATTGTTGAATCTTGCTAAATTTTATCCGAATGAGTTTCTAAATGAGGATTTGATATCCTTCAAGGAATCGCTTAAAAGTTTCATTATTGATGTGAGAAATGACAACCGATTCTTGGATTTGAAGACTCTTAATGAACTTTCCATAAAACTTGTTGAGACAAGGAAGCATGAAACTCATTCAGATGTCTACAAGCTATTAAAATTGATATTGCTTCTTCCAGTGACGACAGCAAGTGTCGAAAGATCATTTTCCGGAATGAATCACATAATAAGTAAAGTGCGAAAAGGCATGGAAGAGCAATTGTGGAATGATAGCTTAGTTACCTTTTTAGAGAAGGATTTGTCTCTCAATGTCAGTATTGATGCTATTATACATTGATTTCAAAACATGAGAACTAGGCGAGATCAGTTGTACTTTATTCGTTGCTTTATATTTTATTTTGATGGACTATGTTTTCATTTGTAAATTTGAACAATTGTAGTTTGTTCGTAACCTTTTAGAGGTGATTATCATTACATGATAACTTTTACTTGTGATTTGAGTCGATATGAATTCGTATTATCTCATGCAACATTAATCAAAATCTTTAAATATTTAAAGTATTTCAAAACGAAATTGAAAACCAACTTGCTAAGTAAATTAAGGCACTTCAATCAAATCTTGGTGGTGAATACATAAACCTAGAATTTGATGATCACTTAAAAAGGTGTAGCATAGTGCCACTACGGACTCATCCAGCTATTCCTCAACTTAATGGTCTATTTGAAAGGAGGGATCGAACATTATTAGACATGGTTCAATGCATGGTGTCTATTTTCTAGAGCTATATGTTACTTTTTGGGGTCATGCACTGGAAACAACTACATTCTCACTCAACAAAGTTCCATCTAAAGAGGTTGAATAAACATTATACTAGATAAAGACGGGAAAAGTTCCTTTAATGTCCTCTCTAAGAATTTTAGGTTATGAGGCCTTTGTAAAACATTTACTATCGGATAAACTTTAAACCAAATAGATAAATGTTTATTTGTGGGATTCCAAAGAAATAAAGGGTATTTCTTCTACAACCAAAGCAAAAATAAAGTGTTCGTTTCATGATTTTATTTTCCTTGAAAGGAGTTTTATTTTCAAGAAAAAGTGGGAGAAAAATAATTCTTGAAGAAATTCGAGAAGAGCAACAACAGGACAAAGTTAACATTTTGTTAGAGAAGAGTTCACATGAAAATGTTTTGGAGGGATACAAGCCAATGACCTCATACCGTTCCACTTTGTAATAAAATCATGCGATAAATTTATCTCTGAGGTAAAATAATCTTTTGTTGCTTCCCTAAGAACGAGGACTAGTAGACTTATGGTCTCATCAAAGAAATATATTTTTTTTGATGACATATGTGTCAGAAATTTTAGTTTTGAAACACTAGGATCCTACTACATTCAAATAGTGATGGCCACGGAGCGGGTTACCCGGAACCGAACCGATCCCGAACCGCTTGAAACCGTCTCGAAACCAGAACCATTCGCGACAGGTTCCGAACCGGCCCGAACCGCGGAACCGTGAAACCTCCGGAAAAAACTGCTTGAACCTAACCTAAGAACCGTGGGCCGGAACTGGGACCGGTCCGGGTGAACCGGCCCAACTGTTCCATGGAACCGGAACCGGAACCGGTCCTGGTGAACCGGCCCAGCAGCACTTTGGAACCGTCCGAAAAAGAGCCGTTAACTAGCCGTTGTGATTTTTACTATAAATACACATCACTTTCAATCATTTTCATTCACAACTCATCTCTTCTCCTACTCTCTCTACTTAATTACTTAATTACGCAATTATTCTCTTAATTACATAATTAGTCTTTTAAATATTTCTTAATTTAGTTAATTATAAAATTAGTCTATTAATTAAATATTTATTTCTTAATTCCATTATTATTTCAATATCATCATGTCTTTTTTTTGAAGCTTAAATGTGTGTAACAGCACATTGGTTAGATCAAAATTGGATTACTCAAAAAAGAATAATTGCTTTTGAGGTAATGCTCGAAATACATACGGGTGAAAACATAAAATACAGATTAATAGAGATATGTAAAGAATGGAACTTATTAGATAAGATATTTTGTTGTTCTACCGACAATGCAACCGCCAACATTAAATGCATCGAACTTTTGTATAACGTACCTGCATTTAGTTTTATCCTTGGGGGTAAATTATTACACGTACGTTGTTGTGCTCATATAGTAAACTTATCTTGCCAAGCAGGTATAAAACAATTAAGTGATTTATTAGATCCCATTAGAGACATAGTGAAGTGGCTTAGAGTTGGACAGGTAAAGAGAAAATATAAGCAATTATGTGACCATTATCAACTAAAAAAGTGTATTGGTCATTAGATATTTTCCTATTTCTTTTTTTTTCAACCCACGATTTATTAAAAAAAGTGATTGCTTATCGTCCAGTTATAACACAACTTTATAGTGAGTGTACAGATAGCTATATAAGTGATGACACATGGGAACTAGCTATAGGTGTATAGAAAATATTAGAAGCGTATGACCACGCAACTAAGATTTTTTCATATGTTTATGAATCAAACCTCCACTTAGTAATAAGTGAATGTATTACAATTTTTTATCATCTTCTTAAACATTCGCATGATGATACTAACACATATTTAAAGCTGATTCTTGCAGATATGATGGACAACTGGAAGACACATTTTATTGATTTTCCTTTTATTTATGGAATTGCGACAATTTTAGACCCATATTTTAAGACAGAGGTCCTTACTAAAGTCATTGGATTTTACTACCAATCATTAGATCGCCCGCCTAGTGATGTACATAATTATGTTGGAACTTGTAAAAAACTTTTAGCAGAACTTTATGATTATTATGCTAGTGTATATAACCCAAGTCAAGATACGTCTAGGTGTGCTAGCGTCTAGGCACGTCCCACTTATTATAATTTCGTAATAGCTAACATAATAAGCCAAGATGATAGTTTTGTAGGATCATCTTCTTCTTCAGCCTTCACTTTATATTTAGAATTAGATAATTATCTTAAACATCACTTTGAAATTGACTAAGGTAGCTATAATATTTTAGAATGGTGGAAAGAAAAATCTATAAAATTTCCCATATTATCGAGAATTGCAAAGGATATCCTTGTAATTCCTGCTTCTACAATTACGTCAGAGTCTGCTTTTAGTGCAGGTAGAAGAGTTTTAAACGAAAAGAGATCTCGTCTTGCTCCACATAGTATTCAAATATGTGTTTGCAAAAAAGATTATGTTTGTGTTTTTAAAGCTAGATTAATGGCTCAAGGTTTTAAGAAAGTTCATGGTTTTGGCTATGATGAGACCTTTTCCCAAATACCTATGTTTTAATTTATGGGAATTTATCAATGGCACCCCTAAGTTTTAGCATTTTATTAATGGTACCCCTAAGTTTTTTTGATTATCAATGATACCCTCGTACTATTGAGTGTTTTACCACCGTAAGCTTTTTAAACTTTTTCTGTCAAAAATCGTCCAAAACCGTTAACTTTTTATCTTTTTCTTTTATTTTTCAATTCAAAACATAAAAAAAAGTTAATGGTTTTGAACGATTTTGGAAAAAGTTAAAAAAGGTTACGGTAGTAAAATGCTTAAAAATACAAGGGTACCATTAATAATAAAAAAAACTTAGGGGTACCGTTGATAAAATGCAAAAACTCAAGGGTACCATTGATAATTTTTTTAATTTATACATATTCTTCTTGAGATTGTTGCATTTAATGATTATGAAATATAGCAAATGGATGTCAAAACTGCTTCCTTAAATGGGTTATTCAAAAAGGGTGTTCATGTGAAACAACTTTTGAAGGTTTTATAGATCCAAAAAAATCATCCAAGGGGAGTCTGTAAGCTTAAAAAGGAAATTTATGGTCTTAATCAAGCTTCAAGGAGTTGAAATTATCATTCTTTATTCAATTTGTTGATTCATATGATATACATGTTTTTCTGGATTATAGACTTTTAACAATTGTTATATTTTGCATTTTGAAATCTATGAATTCCTACTTTAACTTTCACCAACAATCAAAATTTGTAGTCGTTATGAGATGCAATAAGAGTTATTTTAGGAGCCATCGAATTTTTATTAATAATTTAGGTTTATACACAAGACGCAAACAAGAGGAAACTTGACTGCACAAAAATTCGATAAGGTTTCAATTTAAAACTAATTGATAATAAGAGTAACCCATTAGCTTTATATGTTAGTCATCATCTCTCTATTCTTTGATGTGGGATCACATGTAGAATCTTTTTTAACATACATGTTTCAACTAAGATAAGATCTGATTGTCACATGTATTCACTAATCACTATGACTATCTAGGGTGTGATTTTGTTTACCTCACTTTATTTAGTGGTGGTTGTTTAAAATTTCTTTTTTTATTTTTGTTCTATGAATGAAATTTATTTTTATAAAATTAAACTAATTTTGATTAAAATTAAATTTATTTTTACTTAAGTGAACCTATTTTATAAATTATTTTTCAATTTGAAAAGAGTAAGAAATGAAAGTTGATAGGAGTTTGAGATTCCAAATCACATTGTGAGTATTCGGATTCGGATTTTACCACATCATTTCCTTGAGCGTCATTTTTCATTGGTACCTTAAGTCCTTTAGTTATGATGTCTCAAACTTCCATATCTTGATCAATCACAAACATCTTCATCAAAGTTTTCCAATGAGAGAAATTTGTTCCACAAAACAAAGGAGGCCTAAACCACGAACGACCTTGAGCAAACAAACCTTCTCCTATCGGATCCATCACAAGATATTAGTCTTTATATGTGAAACTTAGCTCTGATACCAATTGAAAGTTAATAGAAGTTCAAATACTCTCTAGAGGGGGGGTGAATAGAGAGTTTGCCCGTTTAAAATTTTTATCTGGAAGGTTAGCTCAAGAGCTTGGGTGACCTTTCAAAACAGTTTTCTGAGTTTTCTGGAACAGTTTTAGGTCGATTGATAAATATATAAGGTATGTGCGAAAATAAACTTAAACAATAACAAGCGATATGTTAACGAGGTTCGGCTCTAAAAAGCCTACTCCTCGCCAATGGGATTCCTTCCAACCCGTAGGATTCAACGCCTTTTATTAATGAACTTTAAGACAAGCTAGAAGATCTCTCTATCTTCTCTCACCACGTTCTTCCCCTTGAAGAACGTATTACAAGATCCTTTAATAAAAGCACAAATCCCAATCTCACAATAGAGATTACAAGTTCAACACTTTAAAAAGTATTCCAAGGTTAGGCGTAATAAACAATGAAAGATCTAACTCTTTTTTAACACTAAATCCTATTACGAAATGTAAGAGTTGGATGAACTAAGAATTACTAAGCTTTATGAATGTTTAGATCTTAATTCAACAAGAGAGAAAATTGTAGGAAGTGTTACAATCTTAATTCTTAAATGCAGCCTTATATTTATATATGTCACGCCTCAACATATCTTTGTGAGCAAGAAAGCTTCATCCGTCAATTTTGTTGATCCGGTTAATCTGCGCTAGTCTTCAAGATCTTGAGCTTTAACTTAAACTGACGTTGCACTGACAGCTCATATAATTACGTCATTGTGTGCTGTTTTTTGTTATTAACAACCATTTTTGTGCTGCCACGTTAGAAATCATACAAGATATTGAAACTTCAGCAAAACCAGATAATACAACGTATAAAACTTTAGCATCAATTTAAATTGTCTTTTCCTATTTTTAGTATCAATTTAAATTGTCATCTTATTTATAGGAAAGCCTATAATTAATATTGCTTAATTTCAAAACAACTAATTTAAATTCAAATATTCAAATATATCATCATCATCATCATCTAACCCAGTTTATCCCGCTCTTAGAAAGCTAAGGCCAGGATCTGGGGAGGGAAGGACGGTGGCAACTCATACCCATAAAGGAGAGCACGGCCAAAGGAGTCCCCCGACTCGAGAAAGATAAAGAGACGCGAAAAGCACGAGTAAGACAACTTGAAGGCCTATAGACTGAAGGACCACTACAAAAGAGAACAAAGAACTAAAAAGAAAGGAAAAGGTAAGGGAAAGGGGTTGAGGGTACTAAGAGGTCAAAGGACAGACATCAGTAGTCTAAGACGTGGATATGACGGCTCCAACTGCTCTTATCTCTTGTTAGGTCCGCAGAGAGGTTTAACTTCTGCAAGTCTACTCTTAATTGCTCATCCCAAGTTCGCTTTGGTTTATCTCGACTCCTCTTACCCTCTACTATAATGCTTTCTAACCTCCTCACAGGAGCGTCGAAAGTCTTCCTCTGCACATGACCAAACCACATTAATCTTTTCTCTCGCATTTTTCCAGATATAAGGGCTACCCCTAGTTTGTCCCTAAACTCTTGGTTCCTAATTCTATCCATCAAAGTGTGCTCACACATCCACCTCAGCATACGCATTTCTGTAAATTCCATTTTATGTTCGAAAATCTTCTTTACAGGCCAACATTCGGTCCCATATAGCAAAGCAGGTCTTATTGCCGTCCGATAGACTTTTCCTTTTAACTTGTTTGGGAAATTCCTATCACATAACACTGCGGTGGCTGCTCGCCACTTAAGCCAACCCCCCTACATACGGTGCTTTATATCCCCGTCAATCTCCCTATCCCTTTGAATGATCAATCCCAAATATTTGTACCTGGTTGTACTCTTAACTACTGTATCATCGATGGACACCTCTGTTTCACCTACCGATGATGTTCCACTAAAGTCACATCGCAAATACTCGGTTTTCGTACGGCTGATGTGCAAACCTTTACCTTTTAAAGCTTCCCTCCACTCATCCAATTTATTACTAACCTCCTTTTTGGTTTCTGCTACCAGCACTATGTCGTCCACGAATGTCATGCACCACGGCACCGACTCCAAAATAGATTTAGAAATCTCTTCCATTATGACAGTAAAGATGAAAGGGCTAAGAGCAGATCACTGATGTAGTCCCACTTTAACCGGAAACGGCTCTGTTATCCCTGCCGGTGTTTGAATGCTAGTCGAAACGCTGCCATACATATCCCGTATGACCTCAATATACACTGGAGAAATATCTCTAGCTTTGAGGTTATCCCACATAACACGTCGTGGTATGCTATCATACGCTTTCTTCAAGTCAATGAACACCATATGCAGATCTTGAGCACACGTGCAATAAGCTATTCAACATGTAATGTATTCAAACATTTAAATATCTTGAGCACACGTTTATTTTAAAACTCAAATTTAAAATACAAATATAATTCAAGTATTTCAACGTCTTGAAGATACATTTATTCAATTCAAATTCAAATATAATCTTATCGAAAAGCTTAAATTTAAATATAACTTTATCTAAATTATCTAAAGTCATTTGTAATTTAATGTCAATTAAATATATTTCAAACTTAAATAATTTGACAATTAATCATTTAATATTTAATATGATTTTGGACTTACTTAAATAACTTAATATAATCACATAATTTATTGTTTAATTTAATATGAGTTTTGAATTATCATCACTTAAGAGAATTGATTCTTCAATCTCCCTCTTGATGAAATTCAAAACTATATTTTCCTAAATCATATTACTAAGTGAACATGAATTAAAAAACATGATAAGAACAATTACTTAGATATTTTTTAAATCACGTTAAGTTATAATTAAACAGAAACTTTTCAAAACTTTGAAAATTGTTTCAAATCAGAATAGTAAACATGATATAACATAGATATAAGTCAATAAAAATATATGCATGTATGATAAATCATTAACATAATAAATCATTATCCACAATTACAAGTAAGCAAATATCCAATCACAATACATGCAAAGATATAATTATGAATATTAAATGTAGTATCATATCAATATTTCAAAAAAAATTGTATCGTGATTATCAAACAACAGAAACAGTATTTGAACATTAATCAAGCAACAATAAACATGAACTTTAATGAATGAACATGAATATGTATATTTATGATCATGAAACAATCAAACAATCAAAACCGATGAACAATCAACAATACTTTGAATAATGAATAACTAAGCAACCTAAACAGAAACCAAACAGATCAGATGAACAATCAAGCAACAAGCAAACATAAAAACGTAAGCATCACAAACCAACAATCAGCAAGCAGCAAAGCGTAAACATAACTACGTAAATTTCTCCCCCTTTTTGACTTTCATCAAAAAGTAAATAGGGATGAAAATGTTGGGATTGTATCTGCAAAAACTAACTGTTTGTCAACTAAAAAAAAATATTGTTCATCAACTATCACAAAAACTACTTCTTAGACCTGGTCTTCCTTTTCTTGGAAGCCTTTGATGTGAGTAAAGCTTGACCAGTTTGAAGGGTAACGTGAGCGGATGTATATGAGAGGTAATCATGAGTCTCATTGAAAACTTAATTGATTAGAATAACCAAATTCATGAACAAGAGTTTAATGCATTGTTGACGTCCAAAACATATATTAAGCAAACAACTTTGTTTAAGATAATTAAATACCCTTTATTAATTAAAGGTATTTAATTATAAATCCTATATATATATATATATATATATATATATATATATATATATATATATATATATATATATATATATATATATATATATATATATATATATATATATATATATATATATATATATATATATATATATATATATATATGTAACATATAATTTTAAGAAATTGAAATTTAATTTTCAACTCTGAAACACATGTACAAACATACATATATGTATCCACAATTAAAACATCTAAATAAAGTAAAATACTCCCCCTAAATACATACTTAGTATTTAGTAATCTTTTACCTTTGCTCTTGGACCCTTACTCCCCCTTAGTTCATGCAACTTCATTTAACATACCAAGTTTCATACGAATATATGCAAAACAATTAAGACTTAAAGGTTTTTTAAATATATCAGCTAATTGATTTTCTGTTGGAATAAAAGATAGATTAATATGACCTTTTTCAACATAATCACGTATAAAATGGTCAGGAACCTCGATGTGTTTTGTACGTGAATGTTGTACTACATTTTTAGTAATACAAATTGCACTTGTATTATCACATTTTATTGGAATACCTTTGAGATGAACTCCAAGATCTCGAAGCTGTTGTGCAATCCATAAGATTTGAGAACAACAAGCACGAGCAACTATATATTCAGCTTCATCCGTAGATAAAGCAATTGAATTTTGCTTTTTAGAATACCATTACATTAATGAATTTCCCAAGAATTGACATGATCCTGAAGTGCTCTTTCTATCCACCTTATAACCAGCATAATCAGCATCTGAAAAACCAATCAAACCAAAATCTCCACAACTAGGGTACCATAGACCGAAGTCTTTAGTCCCATGCAAATATCTAAAGATTCTTTTAATTGCTGTTAAGTGAGATTCTTTTAGATTAGCTTGAAAACGTGCTCATAAACAAACACTAAACATAATATCAGGACGACTAGCTGTTAAATAAAATAAAGAACCAATCATACCTCTATATGTCTTTTGATCAACACTCTTACCATTTATGTCTTGGTCTAGACTTAGTGTTGCACTCATAGGCGTATTAGCACTTTTGCATTGATCCATATTGTACTTCTTTAATAAATCTCTAACATATTTACTTTGACAAATAAATATGCCATCTTTCTTTTGCTTTATTTGTAGTCCAAGAAAAAATGTTAAGTCTCCCATCATGCTCATGTCGAATTCCTTGCACATAATCTCAGAAAATTCCTTGCACAAAGAATTAATATATCATCAACATATACTTGAACAACACGAATATCTTTTGCTTTAGTCTTAATGAAAAGCGTTTTATCATTTTTACCTCGTTGAAAGTTATTTTCATGTAAATGTGAGCTAAATCTGTCATACCAAGCCCTAGGAGCTTGTTTCAAGCCATATAGTGCTTTGTTTAGTTTAAACACATGATTAGGTAGATCGGAATTTTTAAAGCCAGGTGGTTGTTTAACATATACTACTTCTTGTAAGTAGCCATTTAAGAAAGCGCATTTAACATCCATTTGATATAGTTTTATATTCATATATGAAGTAAAAGCAAGCATAATACGGATAGATTCTAACCTTGCAACTGGAGCAAAAGTCTCATCATAATCTATACCTTCTTATTAATTATTGGCTTGAGCTACTAGCCTTGCTTTATTCCTTATAATTTCTCCATCCTCATTGAGCTTATTGCAAAAGACCCATCTACTTCCAATAATTATGCGATCTGGTGGTTTTTCAATTAGATCCCAAACTTTGTTTCTTTCGAATTCATTTAATTCATTTTGCATAGCAATGATCCACTCTGGTTCTTGTATTGCTTCTTTAACATCCTTTCGTTCTATAAGACAAACAAAAGCAAAAAATGCACATAAATATTTAAGAGAAGATCGAGTTTGAGTGCCTTTGTTTGGATCACTTATAATGTTTTCAGGAGGATGTTGAGATGATATTCTAAGCCTTCTACGTAGTATAGATGGTGTGCAATCATTCAAAGAGCTTGTTCCTACTTCCATTGAGGAATTTCTAATTGGAATATCTAAAACAGTACGTTCAAGAGCTGTTTCCAGGTCTTGAGATTGGGTCTCAAGATCAAGCTGTGAGTCTTCAATGTTTTTAACTTGTTTTTCTTCAACCTCATCAAGACTTTGTATAGTATCCTGTATATTTTTCTTTTTATCTTGAATAAGATCATTGGCATCCAATTCATCATCACTTATATCATCAAAATGTTTATTAAGGTTTAACTCTTTGAATCCTTCACATAATATTCCATTGTCAGATTCATCAAATACTACATGTATACTTTCCTCAACCATACTCGTACACTTATTTAGAACTCTATAAGCTTTACTATTTAATGAGTATCCAAGAAATATACCTTTATCACTTCTAGCATCAAATTTACCTAGTTTATCCTTACCATTATTATGGATAAAACATTTGCAACTAAATGGTCTAAGGTAGGCTATGTTTGGTTTTCTTCCTTTAAATAACTCGTAGGGGGTTTTCTTAAGTATAGGACTAATGAGACACCTATTTAAAACATAATTTGCTGTGTTAAAAGCCTCGGCCAAATAATGTTTAGCTAATCCATTTTCTGTGAGCATTGTCCTAGCCATTTCCTCTAAAGTGCGATTTTTCCTTTCAGCCACGCCATTTTGTTAGGGTGTCCTAGGACCTGAAAAGTTATGGGTTATGCCGTATTTTTCACAAAAGGAATCAAAGCCTAGTTGATCAAACTCTCTCCCATGATCACTTCTAATCGAGACTATTGGAAGATTCAGCTGAGTTTGCATTTCTTTATAACGTCTTGAGAACGGTTTCAAGGCTTCACTTTTATCCTTCAAAAAATCAACCCACGTAAATCAAGAATAATCATCAACTATAACAAGAATGTATGCTTTACTTCTTATGCTCCGTACACGCATTGGACAACATAGATCAATGTGTAAAATTTCACATGGTCTAGAAGTGCTTACCATTTTCTTCGGTTTAAATGAACATCTTACTTGTTTACCTCTAATACATGCGTCACATGTAGGACTGTGTTTGTAGTGAAGAGCTGCAAGTCCCTTAACTAGATCTTTACTTACCAATTCATGCATGGTGTGCGTATTTATGTGACCAAGACGTCTATGCCATAGCTTTGAATTATCCGTTATAGCCTTTAAACACTTGAAATTTTGAGCTGCAATTTTGTTAGTATTCAAAGCATAAACATTATCGTGTCTAAGGGCGGTAATAAATGTATCTCTGATGTTAGAGTTTTTGACAACACATTTCTCTTTATCAAAGATTACTTGATTCCATTTATCACATAGTTGAGACACACTTAGCAAATTAAATTTTAGACCTTCAACCAAATAGACATTATCAATAATTTTAGAAGGATTCTTACCAACTTTGCCAACACCTAAAATTTTGCATTTACCTTTGTCGCCTAGGGTGATCGAGCCATTGCACCTTTCTTTAATTTCAGAAAATAAAGAAACTTTACCACTCATATGTCTCGAGCATCCACTATCTAAGATCCACTTTTGCTTTTCCTACAAAACAAAAAAAATAACCTTTCTAACCTTTACTTAGCCAACCAAGTGACAAATTTGGGACCATATTCGGGGTAGACCATGTTAGGTGGTCTTGTCCCTTTAGGAACCCATATTTGCTTTATCTTCTCACTTAGTTCAATAGGAAAGGTTCTTAAGAATAAAATTGTCCATACGTCTGTAAGGACATGCAAACTTAACATGTCCTTCTTTGCAACAAAAGGAGCAAGTAGGTATGCGTCTATGTTTGTATGGACTCTTAATGAATGTGGTTTTCCTCTTATAGTTATGTGTAACATTATTATAACCGATACCACGTTTATCATTAGATCATTTTTGACGTGTAAGCATTTTTTAAAATTTAGATTCGGAGTCATTTAGCTCAGACTCATGTCTCAGAGTCTTGAGCTCAGATTCAAGATCATTATTTTCATTCTTAAGATCAATGAGCCTTTTCATTTGGCTGAGATTCTGTTCTTTAGACTTTGACACTCTCTTCAAATTTTAATATTTCAGCCTTAAGCGATTCATTTTTCTTTATAAGGTCTTCACAACGTTCGGCATAGTGACGAATTCTATTTTCTAGAATATTTTTCTTATCTTTTAAGATCTTTTCAATTTGAATCATGTCAAAGAGAGCTTTAACTAATTCGTCTTTAGAGAAAGAGTTAATAAAGTCAAGTACCTCCTTATGATTTTGATCTAGATCATCATCTTTGTCATCATTAGCCATAAGACATAAGTGAGCTTGACCATCTTCACTTTCGAATTTAGTTGATCTTCAGAATTACTCGATGTAGCAACCATTGTTTGTTTCTTCTTGTTTTTCTTGTAAGATTCCCTTTTCTTCTTAGGGCATTCCTTTACAAGATGTTCCGTAGATCCACACTCAAAGCAAGCAAGTTTGTTAGTTTTGGAATTAGAGTTAGAGTTCGAAGATTTACCTTTGTTTCTAGATTTAAATTTTTTAAATCTTGTGCGCATCTTCATGATTCCTTCTAGACCTCTTGTGATCAAGGCAAACAGATCTTCCTCATCATCACTTTCTTCATCATTGCTTGAGGATCGATGATGTTTCTTTGCCTTTAGAGCAAGATTCTTCATGGATGGTGTTACATCACTTTCTCTATCATCATGTAGGGTAAGTTCATGAGTTGTGAGTTTACCAAGAAGATCGTCAAGTGATAGAACTCTCAAGTCTTGAGCTTCTTCAATGGCGGTGACTTTTCGACCCCATTTGGATCTTGGAAGACACCTCAAGACCTTCTGGACTTTTTCTACATTAGTAAAAGTCTTACCAAGAGAATTCAAACTGTTAGTAATTAATGTAAAACGAGTAAACATTTCATTAATATTCTCATCCTTTTTCATTTTGAACATTTCATATTCATGCATGAGCATGTTGATCATTGTCTCCTTTACTTGACTTGTTCCTTCATATGTCACAACTAACTTATCCCATATTTCCTTAGCACTTGTGCAAGATGAAACTCTATTGAACTCGGTACCATTTAAAGCACAACACAATTGATTCATTGCTATATAGTTTTTGGATACGGATTCCAAATCACATTGTGAGTATTCGGATTCGGATTTTACCACATCATTTCCTTGAGCGTCATTTTTCATTGGTACCTTAAGTCCTTTAGTTATGATGTCCCAAATTTCCATATCTTGATCAATCACAAACATCTTCATCAAAGTTTTCCCATGAGAGAAATTTGTTCCACAAAACAAAGGAGGCCTAAAACACGAACGACCTTGAGCAAACAAACCTTCTCCTATCGGATCCATCACAAGATATTAGTCTTTATATGTAAAACTCAGCTCTGATACCAATTGAAAGTTAATAGGAGTTCAAATACTCTTTAGAGGGGGGGTGAATAGAGAGTTTGCCCGTTTAAAATTTTTATCTGGAAGGTTAGCTCAAGAACTTGGGTGACCTTTCAAAACAGTTTTCTAGAACAGTTTTACATCGATTGATAAATGTATAACGTATGTACAAAAATAAACTTAAACAATAACAAGCGATATGTTAACGAGGTTCGGCTCTAAACAGCCTACTCCTCGCCAATGGGATTTCTTCCAACCCGTAGGATTCAACGCCTTTTATTAATGAACTTTAAGACAAGCTAGAAGACATCTCTATCTTCTCTAAACGCCTTATATATATATATATTTATATATATATATATATATATATATATATATATATATATATATATATATATATATATATATATATATATATATATATATATATATATATATATATATATATATATATATAAATTACTCCTTTTGGGATGATGCAAAACTAATGCCCAAGACTCCTTTTATAAGGAGAAGAATAACAAGCCTTTGTTATTCTTCCGATGTGGGATAATTATAAACATTAATCTTCCAATGTGGGATAATGAAAAACATTAATCTTCCAATGTGGGATAATGACAAACATCAATCTTCCAATGTAAGGTTATGTCTTGAATCCCACATTGGAAGATTGATGTTTGTCATTATCCCACATCCTTATAAAAAGAGTCTTGGGCATTAGTTTTGCATCATCCCAAAAAAATTTGTTTTGGCTAAGGTTTTCTGTATTGGAGTAATTTATAAACTCCTAATTTCTATAATCTAGCCAATATTTGTATTTTGAGTTTCCTCTAGTAATAAAATTTTACGCTTTCTTTATTACTTCAGTTATAACAATAATAATTAAAACAAAAATAATAATTTAATAATAATAATAATAACAACCACAATATTAATAATAATAATAATAAAAAAAAATTAATAATAATAAAAAAAAAATTTAAAAAAAATACAAGTCGCACAAAACGTGCGACTGTTTTGTGCGACTGGTTTGTGCGACTGTCAGTCGCACGTTTTGTGCGACTGGTTTGTGCGACTGTCAGTCGCACGTTTTGTGCGACTGCTATTTTTTTTTTAATTTTATTATTATTATTATTATTATTATTATTATTATTATTATTATTATTATTATTATTATTATTAATCGTAATAATAATAACCGTTATAATAATAATAATAACCGTAATAATAATAACCGTAATAATAATAATAATAAAAATAATAATAATAATAATAATAATAATATTAAAATTAATAATAATAAAAAAAATTAAAAAAAAAATACCAATCGCACAAAAAGTGCGACTGCTTTGTGCGACTGTCAGTCGCACGTTTTGTGCGACTGGTATTTTTTTTTTTTTAATATTTTTTTATTATTATTATTTTTATTATTAATTTTATTATTATTATTATTATTATTATTATTATTATTATTATTATTAGTATTATTATTATTATTATTATTATTATTATTATTATTATTATTATTATTATTATTATTATTATTATTATTAATAACTGTAATAATAATAACCGTTATAATAATAATAATAACCGTAATAATAATAATAATAATAATAATAATAATAATAATAATAATAATAATAATAATAAAAATAATAACTATGATAATAATAATAATAACAATAATAATATAAATAAAAATAATTAAAAAAAAATGAAAATGAAAAGTTATTAGCTCAATGGCAAATTTGTAAATTTTTAAAGATTATGGGCAAATTCGTAATTTCATTAGGAAGAGGGGTGGCGATAAAATGAAAAGGGTGGCGACAAATAAGAATCGGGTTTCATAATAAATGCCAAACTGAAACTTAAATTTTTGGAGATGAAATTGAAGGTAAGGTAAATATTAATCAAAACGGTAAAGTGGTCAAATGTAACTGAAATTTTTTTCATAGTAAATGCTAAACTGAAACTTAAAATTTTTGAAATTTAAATTGAAGAATAACTGATAAATATTGAATCAAAACAGTAGCGACTAAAAGATTTTGCAGGCTCTATTTATTTTTATGACATCTTTTATAATGGGGCACTTCATTACAACCAAAAATAAAATTTGTTCAATTCAAGGAAAATAATTCAAGAAAAAATTTATTATATAAAAAAATTTACAAACAAATCACTTAAAAAATATTGTTCGAAATCGAGCCTAAATAGTACCATTTAATATTAGGTGTCCTATTTTTTGTGGCCCTAGATATTTATCTACCCTGTATATGCCAAGAACCAACCATGGGCGGAGTCAATTTCATATCGAATCATGGTGGGTAGGGGTTGTGTTCAATTCTACCTAGCGGGTCAAGAACTTCAATAATTTTTTTTCTTATTATTCAATTTTTCATCAAATATATATTTAATAATTTATTTAATTTTCCAAGAAAAGAATTATGTGGTAAAAAAGACCAATATACCAATTTCAGGGCTACAATAAAACAATTATTAAATCAAAAATTGATGAAAATTCTTTTGGTCTCTACTAAAAATGCTGATATGAAACTGAAAATTCCAATGAGAAACTGAAAAGGTCAATACGGTTGGATTAGACCCATTTTTCCAGTTCATTTAGATCGAAACATTCGAATGACGGTCGAAAATTTCTAAGTTATGACCTACTACATTCAATCATTCTTTGGATCAATTTTAAATCAGGTTATAATTTGACAAATTTAGTCAAACGCATAAAATTTATGAATGACCCAACGTATAAACATTTTTTTTCCTTTTGATCTTGGATCAAACACATGATTACAAACGGTTTTTGGCCCAAGACCCTACCGAACTCACCCTAAACATCACCCTAATTTTAAAGTCCGAGAGTGAATCCAAAAAATTTAACAGTCAGTCTCTTGAGAGACCGACTTTTTAAGAGACGTCTCTTAGGCCCAGCCTGTTAGTGTTAAATGGTGATTTGAATTCACCAAATCAATTCTATGCATTAGTGAGTGCATAAAGTGGGAATCCCATGAATGGATTAAATGGTTGAGTTAAGTATGTAACTTAATGTGTGATTGATGATGGTGTTTAAGTGCTTGAATTAATTCATGAAGTTATGGAAGAATTAAGGAGTAACTTAAACATAAGAATTATGGCATGATGAATGGTTAATGAGAAGACTAAAGGATGAAGATTCTTGTACGAGGCATCCAAGTAATGAAGCATTTCCTTGATCGAGCATTGGATTCGGTTTTTGACTCTTGGTGTTCTTTGGAGCTACTTATTATGGAGTTAATCCCTTATATTAAGTATCCAATACTCATTAATGTAATCACCCGTATAAATAGGGAGCTCATATGCTCATCAAACACATCCACAAATTTCCTAAGCCTAAAGACATAGCCTAATTTCTTCTCTATTGTAATTCTCCAATTTTGAGAATTCTTTGAACTCCTTTGTGATAATATAAGTGAGATACTACACACCAAAGGACGTATCCTTAACTGGGTGAACCTCGTTAAATCTTTGTGTCATTTTTATTGCATTGTTTATCTCTTACAAACATTCACTTCATTGAAAGTGTAATTTGTTCATCACTAGACTTCATACACTTGATCTTAGTGATATTGGAGTTTGAAAGACGTCGTTTGAACTCTAATATAACATCGTTTTTCACAGTCTATTGTAGCTTAATGCCTACTCTTACTCCACATTTCCTTTATGGGTCGATTTAATTAGAAATGATCTCTCAAGAGACAATCTCTCACAAGAAATTGTGAAAAATTTAATGGCTCTTAGTGAAGTGTTTTTTAACTTAAACTCAACCAAGTCCCATTCTCTAGACTCGCCTTAGACCTCTCAAAAACATTTTATACACAGTCCATTACACAAACTAAAATCAATTTTAAACTCATTCTAAACCCATATAAATTTATTTGAATTCATTCTACACATTATGTAACCTTTAGACCATTTTGGTCCTAACTAAACTTTTAACATCTTAAAAAAGTACAGAATGAACGGTTAAACCGAGGCCAATTCAGATCCATTTATATCTCCAGACCCATCAAACTTAATGGGTTTGGGTATAGGTTTTAATTGGGTTAAGGTTTGGATTTAATTGGATTCGACCTATGATCATCCCTATGTATGATTCATGTGTTTTGACCATGGTTGAACGCATAGTTCATGTGTTCCATCGGGATCGAATGCATGAATCATGTGTTTTTTCTTAAAAAAATTTTGCGTTAATTTGTATTAATTTTTATTGTTGTTGTACATTGTTTTCTTTGTTGTTATTGCTATTGTTGATGTTGATGTTGATGATGTTATTTTATTAATGCCTATAGTTCCTATATTTTTTTCTACTAATTTCATTATAATATTTTTATATTATTTTTGGTCTTAACGTGTTTCTCACAAACTTTATTTTAACATTATTTAATGTTTATGAATTTCACTTTTCTTTTATTAAATTTATTATTCAATAAAATAATATATCATTTATCTAAAAAATTCTATTTTTCTTTCTTTCCTAAACATTACTTGTGGGAACAACTTTTAAAAATAAAGGAAGTGCTTTACTTTATTTGTTCAGCTGGTCTTGGACGACACTGTCCCACCGGCCCAATTGGCGCGTGTAACAACCTGGCTATTTTTTTCATTTTCTGAGCATCTTTCAATTTTGATCTTAAAATTATTAGGTTTAACCTTAAAGGTATCTGTCATGGTAACATTTATTTGATTTATTCATTTATTTATTATTATCATATTACCTTAATATCCTTTGACCTTCACTAGTTGACCTTGACTTTCGGTCCATAAGCTTTTTCTGTAATCCCCAACCTTTTTGCTTGGCCCATGGACTAATAACTTTTCAAATACCCTAACTTCCCTTATGAAACTAACCATTACTCCTCACCATCATGAATCCCCTTCTTTAGTGCTGGTAGCCGCTCACTACTACCCATGATAATCAACCTCCTCTCAGAAGTAACTTCCTTTCCATCATTATAAATAGAGACAACCACCAGTGAGGGAAGGATCATCTGAGAATAACCCTTCTAATATCCTTACCGACACTCCTCTTTATTAGCCTACCCAGACACAAGCAATCTCAACCCCGACATCTTTGTTCCTGCGTTCAATCTATAATCGTTTATTCATTAATCTCACATCTCCGTTCTAACTTGAGCGTCGGAGGGGTTTTCCGGGAGATCACCCCCGGGCAAGGCTAACGTCTTGTGTTGCAGGAATTCAAGTCACTTATTTCCACGAATCGCCGTTCCTGACAACGCTTTCGCTTCCAGTATTTCAAGTATCTTGCACTTCTCGTTTCATCAAACGAAACAGTATCAATTTTCAAAATTAATATCTTTAAGGTTAAAATTAATAAATGTCCATAAAATTAAAATATTGTTACACGAGCATAAAATAAGACGGCATACATTTCATCTTAACTTGCAACGGACTCATCCAAATTTTTGTGTTATTTATCTTGTCTATGTGTGAAATACAAAAGATATGTTAAAGTCGAATTTTGAAAATATTTTAAGGACGAATGAAGATACACATAGACATATCACATAGGTAAGGCAACACACACACAAGCAGGGCAGGGCAGGGCAGGGCAGGGGAGGAGGGATGATATCGTGAAGGCAAAAAGGAACACACACACAAAACACAAAAAGTGTATCATCAACCCAACAATCACATGAAACACAATACCCACACTGCCCGTTTCACAAACACAATCCTATTCATTATTATTTATTATTTATTTATTCTAAACAATAACAACAACGCCTTATCTATTACTACAATTATTGCATTCAGACAGAGATACATTGAAAACAAGATTAAAGTAGGTTTGGCTTTTCAGTTGTAACATTAGAAATTATTATATTTTTTATTTATTATTATTAATTTATAAATCAAAATTATAGTTGTAATATTAGGAATATGGTAATGTAAGATTTTATTTGAATATTATCAACTTAAAAATCAATCATATTAAATTTTTATAGTTTTTAATTATATATAATTATAAATATTATGAAGGTAAATTATAATATTAGACTATATTAAAAGTCAAAACTTGTAATTATTGTAAAAGAAAAAGTATTATTTTTCTAAACACTTTTGTTTTGTAAAATTTTCTAAGCTTTTTTTAATACTTCAATTAATCAAAATTTATATTTTATTTAATTCTCAAACATATATTTAATATATATATTTTTATATTTCAAGCTTACATCACATAATAATTATTTCCACTCTTTTATAGAAGTATTCCGATTTTCATATCAAATACCCAACTCTAAATCCAAATAAATAAAGCAAGATAGTAATCGTGTCAAAATCTAAGCATAATTGGCCCCCACTACTCCTACCTCCTGAGCTTTCCCTGCCTTCGATTTTACTTCTTTCTCATATAACTAACACGTGTAACCTGCTTACCACCCTTATTTTCTTTTCTTCTTCAACCCCTATTCCTATTCCTATCCCCTATTCCTATTCCTATTCCTATTCCTATTCCTATTCCCTATTCCTATTACTATATATATTTCCTTATTTACTAATTTTCATCGTCCCATGCCATCCCCAACTAACATACACTACTCACTACATCCCTTCTTTCTCTGTCTTTCTTTTTCTAAACAAATTCGGTATATATAACAATAATTAACCAACCATAACCATGGCTTTGCCACCAACTAATACACTCCATTTTTCTTCTAATTCAAAACTTCAATTCGGCTCGAATTGCTCCAAAAACACAATCCATTCAATAAATTCTCTTCTCCAACTCGACTCTCCTAAAAAACAAACCAAATCCATCACCATTCCTTCTCCAATTAATAAACCTTCTTCTTCTCCTTTCAATCTCCCTAAAAAATCATCAAATTCTCATCCTCTTCAATGGAATCCCATTCAAAAAGCAACAGCAGTTGCCTTAGACATGGTAGAAAACGCCTTAAACTCCTTTGAAAATCAACACCCATTACCAAAAACAGCCGACCCATTGATTCAAATTTCAGGTAATTTCGCCCCAGTTCCCGAACAACCTGTAAAAAAGAACCTTCCAGTAACTGGGTCCATCCCAGAATGTATCCATGGAGTCTACGTTAGAAATGGAGCAAACCCACTTTACCAACCGGTAGCTGGTCACCATTTCTTTGACGGTGATGGAATGATTCACGCCGTCCAATTCAACCAAGATGGTTCAGTCAGTTACTCATGTCGTTTCACTGAAACTAACCGTTTTAAACAAGAACGCGCTCTGGGTCGCCCCATATTCCCCAAAGCAATCGGAGAATTGCATGGCCATTCCGGAATTGGCCGGCTTCTGTTATTCTACACCCGTGCATTGTGCGGTCTTATAGACCAAAATAATGGAATTGGAGTAGCAAATGCTGGAGTTGTCTATTTTAACCACAGACTTTTAGCAATGTCCGAAGATGATTTACCATATCAAATTAGGGTTACTCCTTCTGGGGATTTGCAAACTGTAGAGAGATATTCCTTTAATGGAGAATTGAATTCTACAATGATAGCTCATCCCAAAGTTGATCCAGTTTCCGGTCAAATGTTTGCTTTGAGTTATGATGTAGTTAAGAAACCTTATTTAAAATACTTTTATTTTAACCCAGATGGGACTAAATCCCCAGACGTTGAAATTGATTTTGAAGCACCAACAATGATGCATGATTTCGCAATCACTGAGAATTTTGTCATAATTCCTGATTCTCAAGTTGTGTTTAAGCTTCAAGAAATGATTCGAGGTGGTTCCCCTGTTGTTTTTGATAAAGAAAAGGTTTCCAGGTTTGGGATTCTTCCCAAATATTCATCTTCTTCAGATGAAATTCAATGGGTAGATGTTCAGGATTGTTTTTGCTTTCATCTATGGAATGCTTGGGAAGAACCCGAATCTGATGAGGTTGTTGTAATCGGGTCTTGCATGACTCCGGCTGACTCCATTTTCAATGAATGTGATGAGAATCTTTCCAGTGTGTTGTCTGAAATCCGGCTAAACAGAAAAACAGGAGTTTCAACCCGGAGAGAAATTCTTCAAAATTCAGAGAAAATGAATTTAGAAGCTGGGATGGTGAATAAGAAGAAACTTGGGAGGAAAACCCAGTTTGCTTACCTCGCCATTGCTGAACCATGGCCGAAAGTTTCGGGTTTTGCCAAGGTTGATTTAATCAATGGAGAAGCTAAGAACTTCTGTTATGGGGAAGATAAATATGGAGGAGAACCTTTGTTTATTCATAAAGAGGAGAATTCAGGACGAGAAGATGATGGGTATATAGTTGCATTTGTTCATGATGAGAAAAACTGGGAATCAGAGCTTCAAATTGTGAATGCCATGGATTTAGAATTGGTTGCGACAGTTAAGCTTCCATCAAGGGTACCTTACGGTTTTCATGGCACTTTTATAAGTGCTGAAGATTTACAGAAACAAGCGTAGGAAAAAAAAAACATGAAATGCTGCCGTTACAGAGTATGCAGCAGTAAATTATAGGTGAAGATTTTAATAATTTTTTAAAAAGAGGAAATCTACCAGAGGGATATTTACAGATTTGTCCCCGGAGATTCCTGCTTAATTTCATGAGAATTGAATGCTCGAATTCCTCTTTTAGGAGGAGGGTTTTGATTTTTTTTTTTTTGATTTTGTAAAAATATGTATATTCACAGGGAAAGGTTTTGAGAGCCAGCTAGTAGCTTTTTGGACATATAAGTGAAGCTCAGCTGGTTTCTGTTGATTCTTTCATTCCTGTGCGTAAATTATAGACTTCTTGTTCTCCAAGAGTAAATAGAATTAGTTTTCAGTAAAAAAAAACATCTTTGATGCCTTGTGGAACTCTATTCTTTGTTGTTTCTACTCATTACCTCTTCCGGACTTCAGTGATGGCCACGGTCTGAGTTGATCTGCTTCTAATTTCAAAAAAGTGAAACTTGATTCAGACTATAGGGTTTCGCTTTTAAGCAATTTTTGACTGTTCCTCGGCAAGTTGGACCATCGGATTATTTTTTTTTTCTTTTAATATAAATATAAAAATTAATTGGACATACCTTTGTTGACAATTATTAAAATTCATTACATGTCAATTATCATTGAAAGATTTATTAAAAAGAAGAAAACAAATATATTTAATGAAAAATGAAAAATTAATAATAAAGATAATTAATAAAAAAGAGAAAAAACTCGACTGGAACCTAGTATTCTGAAGGATTCAGAATCGAACATGTCTCTATATCCTAAAGGAATCAAAATCTACGTATTTATTTGTAGTTGTTGATCATTATCCAATTTGAGAAATCCTGGTCTTCATCAACGTCATCATCTTCTACTTGTTTCGATGTCTTTGTTACCTTTCCTCTGAATGATGTGAATATATGCATCGTCGTCCATTAATCATCATCGTTCTTGAATCTTGAGTTCTTTTGTTCGAACATCAGCTTGATTGTAATCTTTCTTGCAAACACATATTTTTAAAGTACATAGAGCAAGACGCTATCTCTTTTTATTAATCACTCTCCAACCTGCACTAAAAGCAGACTTCAACACAATAGTAACAGTCGGAATTACAAGTATATCCTTTTCGATTCTCGATAATATTGAGAATTTTATAGATCTTTGTTTTAGATAATTATCTAATTCTATATTTGTGATGGGATGAAACTATCATCTTAACTGATTATCTTAATTGTGATGGGATGAAACCTAATAGGAAGTATTGAGAGGCTAGCATGCCTAGACATATCACAGTTAAGGTTTTATAAAGTTGTATAAAAGTCATAAAGTTCCCCTAAATATTGCCTACAGTTCCCTACATAATTATCCAAGTTTCTTTGTTGACTACATACATAATTAAAATAGATTTACTATCTTTAGACTCGAGACTAAAATTGTATTTGCTCCATATATATAAAGGAAAATCATCAAAATACGTCTTTCATTTATCAATCATGCTCTTTAATATCGGCCTTAAGAATTCATTAGTGTTGTCATTGTTGTGGTTAACATGCTGGTAAAAAATAGTAATACATTCACTTATTACTAAGTGGATGCTAGGTTCGTATACATAAGAAAATTCTTAATATTATGATCTTTCGCTTCTACTATCTTTAGTACACCTATAGCATGTTTTCATTCTTCATTTCTTATACGTCACTCCATACCTTTATTATGTATAATTGTTTTATGACGGGACGACATTTAATAGCCTTTTTAACAAATCATTGGTTGAGTTTCAACGGGTCGAAGTATCTAACTGTTAACTGCCAATATACCTTGTTTGATAATTTTATCATTTTACTAATTTTTTTTTCGGTTTTTTTCAAAAAAAAACATATTCATATTGGTAAATTTAATAAAATTAAAAAAAATTAAGAGACCAATTATATAACTAATTGCGTGATTAAGTAAGTAGAGATAGATTTAGAGAGAGTAATAGATGAGAAAGAGAATGAAATTATCAAATTCAATGCACATATATAGGAACTGTTAAACATTTAGTGTATATTAATACTAAAGAAAATATCACCAATCACTTCAAATAGTAGTGGGACAAAATGTACTAAAAATATAAGGTCCTAAAAGGGTTTAAGGGAAGGACAAAAGACAAATTAGAAAAACCAACTCAGCAGGAAAAGCCGACTCGACTTTTTTGAGGATGAGCCTAAAGTCGACTCGGCTTTATTGTAACGGCCCGGCTTAAGTGACTCTGAAAATCATATGAAAAAATGATCCCGGTTCACATAGCGGACACTAAAGAAACATCTTCTCTAGGATCGACAACGTCCCATCGATAAAGGAATATTATTAAACAGAAATAAAACATACGATGGTAGCAAACCTACGAAAAATCCTATCTTACATCTCGAGAGCTTATTGGCCTTTAAATAGAGTTAAGTAGAAATAACGAACCGAGAACAAAACCGAACTAAAATTTTGTTACATAATTGAAATTGCTACTACTCATTATTTTATTACTAAGAAAACGTTGTCTTAATGATAACGGGTCCTAGGTTGAGTCCTCACTCCAGTCCCCACCTGCAATCAACCTGCTAGTCGTCATATGACTGCAAGTAGCAAGTCCTAAAGAACAATTCCAATACACGTCAGAGACTGCATACATTTGTCAAACAGGTTGAATGTAAGCAATGTGTTCATCCTAGCATGCAAAGGCTCTAATACGTTCATACTAGATAATCCCAACTCGTAACGTAGCCCGTCCTGTTCCGGTCGTTCAAGTAAAAATCCAATCCTTTTGGAGGGATACACTTGGAAGAGCTAATCCCAAGGCAACCACCGACCTAAGACGTTGCCCGTCCTGTGCGGGTCGTCAAAGATAAAGTATGCACACCCCTATGGTGACCGTAATGATCCAAAACTGCCATGGGAACAATAATTGTAATAATCCAAGCCAAAACGTTAACCCCTTTGGGTAACAAACACATAAATCCTCAACTTCCAAGTTAACTTCTTTCAAATTATTTGAGATGTCTAATCCTTATGTGATTTACAATGCCTCGATTTGAAATGAAACAACACTACTTGCACAACCACATAAACAGTATGGCCTAAGCATGTACCTTTAAGCGCTGCAAACAAACGATGTTCAAGCACGACAGAAATTTCACCCTCTTATGAATCGAGGTCCTAAATAACACACACACACAAAACGATCACATATTAGAACGTGTTTACAAATTTAATCCACTCCATACTAATAAGATATTACTAAGACTTGATAATTTTAAATGTTTTCATCCAATTTCCAATAGTTCCAAACTTTAGATTTTAACCAGAAACTTAAATAGTCATTTCGGCCAGTATAGAAAATTCAAATGAAAAATCCAACTTCACTACTGCATCCAGAACGCATTAATTACCATGGGTACCAAATTTCATAATTTCTAACATCCAATTGTTATTTTTAATTATTTTAAGCGTTTAACGAGTTTTTAACACATCGGGTACATAAAACAACAATGAAACATGCCCAACATTTTCGGATTGGGCACCAATGCTGAGGCAGCAGCTGCTGTCCGAAACTTCCTATTATTTTATTATTATTATATATTTTTTTATTTATACATTATTCAAATTATTAAACCCTTTTAATCTCATGACCAAAATAAATCTAATAAGACCAAATTCAGAACTACTAAGATAAAACAATCAAGACAAGTTTTTCTATCACACAACCACCTGATATTTGCACACATATATTAATACACAAAACCCCATCATCAAAGCATAAAAGCCATCAAATTATTTTTTAAAAAAAAAGGCCCATCCACAAAATCCTTTAAGAAAAACTTAAAATTTCATAAATTATGATAATTAAATTAAATACTTAGTTCTCTTAACAAATTAAAATTTTGTAAAGAACCATAAAACCAAATCACCCTTTTGAATCAAGACATATATATAAACACAATCCCTCAAGCAAATCAAATTTTACTAAAGGATTTATAAACTCTTGAATGACTACATTACTTGATCCTACCATTTAAATTTCTTCTAACAAATTGAAATTTAGTTAGAGAAATGTAGATCATAAAAGAAATTTATTTAAATATCAATATAAACTTAATTCTTATAACAAATTTAAACTTTGTTAAAGAATATAAATCAAGAAAGGTATTTTTTTTATAAAAGAAATATAACTTAATCCTTTTAACAAATTAAAGTTTATTAAAGGATTATTAGAGAAAATTATAAAAAAATACTCAATCCTCCTGAAGATCATAGGATATCATTATGCATAAAATATAATTCATCTTAGAAATCTTATATATAAAATCTATAATTAAGAATTCAACTAAACTTACCCCTTTTATCAAAAGATTGGATGGAACAACAAAATTTTTCTTATTCACTTGAATTTGAAAGATGTGAGATTATGAGCCTAAAAGGGTCCTTAATACACAATCATAAGAGGAGTTACAAACTCCTTGCCTCCCTCAATCCACTTAATTGTGTCCTTAATACTCAATTATAAGAGGAGTTACAAACTCCTTGCGTCCCTCACATAACCGGCCACCCCCTCCTAATTCCTTCTTAATAAATTTTTTTTTATTATCAATTATGTATTTATTATTTTTATTTCATTATTATATATATATATATATATATATATATATATATATATATATATATATGTATATATATAAATATATATGTATATATATAAATATATATGTATATATAATATATGTATATATATATATGTATATGTATATATATATATATATATATATATATATATATATATATATATATATATATATATATGTATGTATATATATAAATATATATGTATATATATAAATATATATGTATATATAATATATGTATATATATGTATATATATATATATATATATGTATATATATGTATATATATATATATATATATATATATATATATATATATATATATATATATATATATATATATATATATATGTATATGTATATGTATATATATATATATATATGTATATGTATATGTATATGTATATGTATATGTATATGTATATATATATATATATATATATATATATATATATATATATATATATATATATATATATATATATATATATATATATATATATATATATATATATATATTAAAGTAAAGAAACACTATGTGATAACATCGTACGCGATAAAGCACGTTACCGTTGTTACATTTTAACTCACTTTATTTCTTATACTTGTCTATGTAAAACACTATGTAATAACTAGTTTCAGGCGATTTTAGTTTGGACCAAATTTTTCACGATTTGAGAGTGGTTTGATTTGAGGTAATCAACCTCATGACCATTACTAATTACTTATGGTAAGATTGAAAAAATTCCTCATGTTTTAGCCAATGCTTTTTATTTCTCTTCCTTTTTACCTTCATATACAAATGGTTTAAAATCAAGAAAAGTGCGTAAAAGTGGTAGAATAATACGCATTTGATTTTGCGTTATTTCTAAGTTATAGTGTGAGGGGTTTTCAACTCAAAAGATGCAAAATGAGTTGGACAAATGAGTCATTATTTATGAGAAAGTAAGAAAACTTTATAGATGAGATGAAAAAGTAAGTTAAATGTGTGCAAAAGGATTAATGAAAAGGTGTTTGTTATGGCTAAAAATTAAAATGGGCAAATTTAATGGGACGAATAAAAAAACAATCGAGACTAATTCTTTAGTATTTAGAGAGCAACTTTTGGGAACTTTACATAAATATGTCCATCATCATCATAACTAACGTGGGATGTACCATAGAAGTAGCTTGATCACGATTTGGAAAATGAACATAGATTTAAGACAATAAAAGACCCGTAGAAGAAAATAAAAAACCTATAACACGTTATAGGCAAATTAAACAGCATGCTAATAGAAGAAAATGTCTGTTCAAGCAAAAAAACCTTATAGTGATTGAGTTGCTTTAGATAAAATATTATATATAGAAAAACTTTACAACGATAATTCTAGGTGGACCGATAAATTGTAAAAATTTTACTTTTACATTTATTTAAAATACTATTATCTATATTTTAAGAAAAAACTATCTAAAATATTTTACCTTTTATTCTACAATACTTTTCAGCTTTTGAGTAATTATGAATTATCACAAGTTTAAGAGGTGTTTTTCAAGAGTGAACAAGATGATCGGTTATTGTAAATTGCAGACCACTTGTCAAAAAAAAAAAAAACAGAAAACAAAGGAAAATCATCATATCATACATACTAATAAAAATGTTGGAAAATGACAAATGTCATTCTTAGAAAGTCTTGCCAAATTGAATTAATATAGTGAATGATAGTTGATTACAAGACAATATTTACCTAATATAAAATTTGATTTTTATTAAATTAGAAAGAAATTAATTAAAGTGTTTAAATAATTTATTATAGCAATCCTATAGGTCTAACCTAAATTTTGATATGTTTAATTGAATGCAAAAGTAATGCATTTGATAAATATAATTTAAAAAAAATCAGTATTTAATTTTTGCTTTAACAAATTATGTATTCAATAAATTTGATTATCATAATATATACTCGAATTATTCTTTGAAGTTATATTTTTATATATCACAAACTAATAAATTTATATATTGCACGAATTTATATACTAGTTATTAATAAAAGCGTTCTTTCGCTATTCAACATCTATTGGTTCTTCAACTGTTTGTGGAAAATACTCCTCCTTCATTCATACCCATAAATTTGTAAAGATTATGCTATCGCAAGTTCAAAAATGAATTTAAAAATATGTAAAAACTAATGTATGCACAAATTTTCATTTTGAATCGACCTGCAACAATTGACCCGGAATCGATTTGATGATACCATTCAAGGTCATCATCTTACTCCAATAAAATATGGACTAATTCCCGAAAATTTGGAGTCTTACGCTACCATGTGTTATTGGTACGTTCATTTCCAATGATCTATTTTCACTCATAGCAGTCAATTGAACTATAAATGTTATCAACAGAACATTTATTATTAAAGCTTAGGATAGGATGCCATAAATCTTTCAAAGGTTGTTTGAAGGTTTTATTTATGCTCAACTGACAATCATTTAAGCGCCATATTGCAAAGCGATACCCAACATTCATTATATATGCCATCCATGTTAAATACCCTACCTTTACTCTCTGACTCTTAGTATGTTAGTGTGCCGGCCTCAGGTTTTATACCTTCTATAATCACATGCATTAGTATTCCCACTTAAAATTATTTCTAATATTATAAGTATAGGAACAGAGGCGAAGCCAAGATTTAATATTAGAGGGTTAAATATCGATATATTGATAAATTATTTACTATATAAAAAATAGTTAAACTATGAATTTTTAAAAATTATCATCATCATCGTCGTCCAAACTAGTATATCCCACACATAGAAAACTATGGACAGGGACTGGGGAGGGAAGGACTGAAAATAATATATCCAACCCAGAATTTTTAAAAATTATATAGACTGAAAATAAAAGGTGTTCAAAACAGACTTGATGACTCAATATTTACACCTCCTTGTGATAGAATCCAATTTGACCTGATTTAAAAAATGATTTACAATTATGTAAAAAACAATATGGACACAAAATCTATCCGATTTTGAACCGACCCGAAACACCTAATTCAAAATCAAGCCTATAACCCGAATGAACATCTTTATAGAAAATCAACTTGAATCATCACAAAAATTATATTCAACAATGGAGCTGAAAGTTCTCCATAATTATCCCGTTTGAAAAAACACCAAGTGTTTCTTAACACTATTATTCGCCAACTAATTAAGTCTCCGAAAAAAATACTACTTATTAAAATTAAGATAACATAAATATAAACACATGCATTAAAAAAGGGTGAATGTAAAATTATGAAAGATAAAAAGTAATGACATTATAATATAAATTTATTAGTTTATTAAAGAATAACTTCTCTATAATTATCCCTTTCACCTACTAAGTCTCCAAAAGAAATACAACTTAATAAAATTAAGATAACCAAAATATAAACACAAACACTAAAAAATGATGAATGTAAAATTATAAAAAAGAAAAAGTAATGACAATATAATATAAGCTTATTAAAAAAATATTTGTTTACATTAGAATTTGATCCATTAACCTGAAGGTACAAATGTATTTCCCCAATCATTAAGCTATAATAATTTCTATTATATTAATGCACTGTTTAAACTATATATCATATATTACTAAGGGGGGCCAAAGTAAAAATTTTAAAGAATCGGATTTTCGGTAAGGGGGACCGGACTTATATCCCGACCCCTCATGTAGCTTCGGCCCTGTATAGGGATGGTTATGAACATGTATAAAGTGTCAAGTATAAGACTTTTAAAAATATAAGGACCTTGTATATTAGTACTAGTTTATAAGACTTTGCTTTAGAACCTGTTTAATTCACCTGACAATGTTTACTAATTCAACTCATATTTACTAATTGTAACTGCTTTTTAATAATCAAAACGGATTTTAAATAATTGTATCTTATTTTTACTGATTAGAACTGATTTTTACTAATTGAAACTAATTTTTACTAATTGTAATTGATTTTTAGTTATAAATTATAATTGTGTTTTATCGAGTAAAACTGATTTAAATTGATTATATCCTATTTTTCTTTATTTTGAGTGATTTTTTGCTGATTAAAACTAATTTTTACTGATGAAAATTATTTTTAACGATCTTAGTTTGATTAAATTGTTTTTAGACTTTAAATTAGTGTAAAACTACAAAATAATTAGAGCTTATAAAATCATTGCATACAATGGCAGACCAAATGCAGGTGGTGGGGTTCCATATGCAATCCCATTAAAAAAAACATTTTAAGAATGTAATACTTAGGTCCCGAATTCATAATCTATTGATAAATATGGATTATTAATTCCACTTTAATACCACTAAGCTACAACAGTTATATTTGTTAATTTATAATTAACTTTATTAGGAGTAATACTTTATGAGAACAATTATAATTAATGACTATTAAGGGAAAAAAATTATTGATTATTTAGTTTCCCTCAAATGTTTTGAATTTTGACCCTGCTTTTTCGGTATTTCCACCTCTCAGTTTTCCATTGCCGCCTGCCTGAAGAGCGTGCTACACCCGTCCCAACCCCACCGCTGCTGCCGCCTGCCTAGGTGAACCGTGAACCGCCAGTTGCCCAGTCCGCTGTTGACTGCACGTTTGCTGTCTCTTGTCTGCTTTGAGTAAAATTTTATGATAAAATCAAGTTTATTTGTGTAAATTACAATTTATGAGTATGTTTGATTTGGATATAATTTTAATTTTCTTTAATTTGCTTTAATTTATGATAAAATTAATTTTATTTGTGTATGATTGGGTATTATTTGTTGTAATTGTTTATGACTTAGAATTTTAATTTGCTTTAAATCATGATAATTTCAATTTTATTTACCTTAAATTATGATAATTTCAATTTAGAATTAGAATTTGTATTTGTGTTTGTGTACGATTTTATTTATTTTTATTCATGAATAAAATAAAAAAGCATCATTTTAATTATAACTATAATTAAATTATATGTAAAGTATCAAGTTTATTTTATAATTTTGTTGTATTGAATTTAGGATGAAGTCATTAAAAGACTTGGCTATTACAAGATTTTTTACAAAGAGAAATCGTGAATAATCTACGAAAATGTTATTGTAATGGGTCAGTTGAGTTTTATCTTCGTTTTAATTTATTTATGTTATATTATTTCAAATTATGCTTAAATTGTTAATGAGAATCAAAACGTTTTTATTAAGCTCGCAATCCCATGTTTCAAATTCTAAGTCCGCGACTGATTGCATATTTATACTAAGCCTTAATATTAACTAATAAAATAACTTTGATTCACATAATCTTGATATCTATCAAATTGTTGTGAAGTAGTTCATCATCAGATTATGGGAATTAAACACATCCATAAATATGGTAGCATTTGGATGCATTAGATGACATTTGAGTTGGAGGAAGAAGCTGGAAGAAAATAAAGAGGATAATTGTGTTAATTGGATTGAAGGAAGAATACGAAAATAAGAAGGATGAAGTAATACACTATGTTTGGATAATATTATTAGAAGGAAAAATGAAGGCAATAGAAAGGATGAGAAGGGAACAAGGTATTAGAAATAATAATGCGGACCTTTGTATATGGTAATGGACTTCTTGATTTGAATGAATCATGAAATGAACAACATCGTAAAGAAGATTAGTTTGCGACGATGAACGTCACCATAAATCTTGACATAGATTGAAGGCGACTACGATACTTTCTTTTTGTGATATTTTCCCCACAAAGGTACTTTGGTTAAGAAACCGAAAATTCACAACGAAATACAATCAATCACATCAACCGATTAGTACGAACTGATTGAACTAAATGATTATGTGTTTATATAGAGATTAAAATAAGAAAACAATAAAAGAGTTTATAACTCTCTTTTATGTTTCAAGAGATTGAGAGAAAGATGAGACAAAAAATTATATTCCAAGATGTAATCAAAGTGTAAATGATTTAATGCACCAACTCTTATTTATAGAGTAAAGTAGCAATGATTCATCCAAATCCATTTACTCATTATATCAAGTAAAACATTAGTTCATAACAACACAACACTCCATCAAACGAAGTTTTGATTCACGAACAAATATTTCGTTCCAAAGTGCTCGAACGAGCATGAACCAAAATCACTACCAGAATCTTTCTGACGCAAAATTTTCTAAGGGTTCGAACGAGCACATGCCCAGACCATCAGATAGTAGCTTTGGAAACAATTTGCCTAAACATCATTGATGTGCTCGAACGAGCATTTTGATCGAGCACATGTGTTTTGATTCTGTTGTTACGTTCTTGCTTAGTCTATGCTTTAAGTCTTTGGATATGTCTTACATGCTCTAAATACTCAATACAAGGGTGTCCGCAATGGATGACAATAGCTGTGGATTTGAAAATAAGAAAGAATATAAAAATTAAAGTAGTAAATTTATATCTAAAAATAAAATGGAGACAAATTTATTAAAATATATTTTTTCGGTTTCATATACTTGTACTTATTACTTTTTTTAGATGTTTCACATTACTTGTACCATTTCTATCTTTGACAAAAAGCAACTTGGTAATTATCTATTTTATTCATATTTTAGTCTTAGTCTCACTTATCACTTGAGGTGTTTAACAGGGCAGGTCGATCCAACGAGTTAAGGGTTAGGTCACATTTAATGGGTCATTAGCGGGTCGAGCCAATAACGGGCCTTGGTGTAAGGGGTCGGGTCGGGTCGAACTAGATAATTATAAGAATTAATTGCGAAAAAAAATTATCACTTTCTTTTTATATTTTTAAATGATCTTATTATATACATAAGTAGGTCGACCCAATGGGCCATAAAGCATAATAAAAAAACTATTTTATGAACTTTTAAAAAGCGGGTCAAAGTGGGTCGAATATAAACGGGCTTTGACTTTCCCGACCCGTTTAACATTTGACATGACCCGACCCGCCCCGATAAACACCTCTACTCATCACATCATTACCTTATTTCACTATTAGAGGGGCAAAATAGACAAAAATACGTTGAAAGTTATTTTTCTTAATTCTTGTGCTACCATCCATAAGTATAAGTAATTAAGAACGAAAAGAATATTAAAATAAAAATGAGTCAAATTAAAAGGAAGTTAAAGATTTTTTTGACTTAATTTGGTTCAAATAGTTACAACCAAATATTCTCTCCGTCCCATTTAATTTGCAGTATTTTTCATCTTAATTCGTCCCACTTAATTTGCATTATTTTTATTTTTGGACTATGGCCCACAATTTTCTTTTAATATCATTGATACATTTTAACTCTCTTTTATTTTTTCCACACAATTTATTCTCTTTTTCTTTTTATTACCATTATTCATATTTTACTTAGAAAACAACAATTTTATCTTTGATTTAAACTATTAGGAACATGAGTAATTGAGACTTTATTTGAACTAATGAGCAATTAGTTTAAGATTTTCTGACTTTTTGTCGAATAATTAATGTGATTTTTCTAAAGGATAAAAGCAGTTAACATCTGAGCAATAGAGATGTAGTCGACTGTAGAATAGGAGTAGATAATTGATTGATAAGTTCACTAACATCAAGAGTGACTCGAGTGCATCTAATAATGTTTTTAAGGACAATGACTCTATGATTATTACAGTATGATATAATATTTTTAAGAAAAAATACATATTGATAATAAATAAATAGAGAAAAAAATAAAATTATGTGGATAAAATTAAAAAATATTTCAAATGTATGAACGAAAATTAAAAAGTAATGGACAATTGTTCAAAAATAGAAATAATACAAAATAAATGAGACGAATTAAAATGACAATAAATACAAGATGAGTGGGACGGAAGAAGTACAAATACTTTTCTTACATGTATTGATATTTCCTTTATTTATTGTTTAAGCTTATTTTATATTCCATATTACAACTAATGATTAAATATAATTAAGTATAATATTTGTATAACTTATCTAATCAAATACTTTCATAATATTAATTTTTTTATAAATTAATTATTCATAATTCAATATATAAATTATTAAAATAATTCATTAAATTGTACAAAAATTAAAATATATAATACTTCTATAATACATGAAAAAATGAATTTTATTTTTTAATGTTGGTAATAAAGTGAAGGTCTAATCATCCCCACAGAACATGGCAAGGATTGTTCTGTGACGGCAACCTATCAGTGCACTCAACTCTAGTGGAACTTTGCATTTATCAATGGTATACGCCTCTCTGTGCCATTAGTGAGTTACTGAAGAAGTCGTCACTTATTTATTGACATCTTTTTCATTGTAAATTATTATATTTTTTTAAATTATCTATTTAACCCCTCTATATTAAGAAAAAGGTTTGATTTTTGTTGGGGTGACCTTAACATTTACTCTGAACTCAACGCAAATTTAAATTGTTTTTCGATTAATTTCTTATTCAATTATGCATTATTTATTTTGTTGGGGTGACCTTAACTATGAGTATCTTCTATAAACTTATTCTATTGCGTTACTGGTTTTTAAATTGTCTGGCTAAAATGTCACATATTGTTCTCTAGTTTTCTAAAACTGATGATAGAGATGTATTATCATTTCATTAGCAACTGAATAAAATGATTATCATTGACCCTACACATGTGCAAAAATTTATGTAGTCCTTCTGATTTTAGACTTTTTCATAGTGGAAGAATCAATGCATTGTGATTAGTGTTTATTCCACCAACACGTTTGTAGTAAGCAATAGCAACGTTAACACACGTTACCGCATAATATAAAGGTCCGTTTGGTTTAGTGAGCAGGATTGGAATGGTATAAACCCCATACCAGGATGGTATGGATTCAGAACCCCATACCAGACTAAAACTGTTTGGTTCAATCCTGTAATAGATATTCAATCCATTCACACTGTTTGGTTCCATTATAGAATGGATTCTCTGTCCAGTTTATATATATATATATATAGATACATACATATATTTATTAAACACACAAATACATACACACATATTATGTTGCAAATAGATAATTACCACTAATTAAAAAGTACTAGTTCAATACATTTTCACTCAAAATGGTGTCAATACATCTCCACACAAAAAGATTCCAATATATGTTTTTGGCAACCAAACACAAAGTCTAGATAATTTATAAGCTAAGCATTTTCATTACATCACTTACCCAAGTTAGGATGAATGAGGTTGATTATAAACTCTTTCTTCCACTGATCATCCGGGCATTGGTAAAAAAGTGAGAGTTCACTTGGATTGGAGGCCAACCTCTTGGAAGCTTCCATTTCTTCAAATCTTGTCAATCCTTCTATGCGAAGCAACTCACTAACCAAATTTTTTTTTTGATTTTCCTCGACTTCTTCACGAGCCATGATAGCTTGCTCATGTAGTTGTGTAGTAGAGAAGGCACTTGCAATGGTAGACATGTGCTTGTTCATCTCATTCATATGATTTGAAAAGCTAGAAGACATATTGTTAAAAGAAGAAGTTAAGTCCACAACCTCCGGCTTCTTCCTTTTCCTTCCTTGTTCATTTGGAGCCTTTTCTTTTTTGGCTTTCTTTGAAGAAGGTTCACTTGGATTTGATTGTTTTGATTGGTTGACGGACTCATTATCATCAAATTCATCATCTTCATCACTACCACCCTTATCTTCATCACATCTATTCACACGAAGTTCACTTTTGCAGACTATATCACTATCCTTGATTAGTGCATCCAAGTGCTTTTGTCTAAGGTGTTTCTTCTCACTTTTGCTATAACATGGTCGTTCAATTTCATAAACAATTACACCCATCATACACATCACCAAGTACATGATTGTGACGACATTGTTAACAACCATGAAAAGTAGTAGTAATTCTATTTGTCTCTTCTTCCTTCTTCTTACTATGGCTAATTGAGATGGAATCATTTCTGTGAATGTATACATGCATCATCATATTAATAAATAGAAAAAAAATTATATATTACCATATATATATTCTATCATTTTGCTTCCAATATCTTATCTATAATGCCATATATACAGTAAAATTATTCTTGAAAAATAACAATCTAGCAATCATATATATCCAAAAGCAATCGAAACCCATATGCTCGTTAGCGTCCGTAACCCAATTGTCTCCACCAACTCATGAACACACATATTATCGTGTAATTAAAAAAAAGCAAAAAAAAAAAAAACAAGCCTATGTATCGACATATATCTACAGCAATCTCCATGAGATCTTGTTAAAAATCAGAAAAACATATATATCGACATATATAACAATTTACAAAGCAATCAAAAGATAACAAAATTGATAAATCTACAATTATATTGGACGAAAATTGAAAAAAGGTGTTGGTGTTTAACTGTGATCTCTAATTCTGAATAGGGCATCATCTACTGACTCTGCTGCTAAATATTCAAAAGTGCGTATCTGTAATAAACTGCTATGAATGATCTACTTTGTTATCACCAAATTCTTCCAAAATAGCTTGTATAAATTTTAAAAGTTTAATTATATTTAAAAAAAATTAAAATAGACCAAATCGTGCAAAATGTCTAACTTGAGCTACTTCAAGTCATGCAAAATGTGCGGCTAGACCTAGATCCAGTCGCATATTTTGTATGACTTGGTCTCAAACGAAATTTTAAGTAAATTAAAAATTAGAAGGTAAAAGTTGAGAAAAAAATTTGAGATATTCAGGATTAAATTCATGATTCATATCGCTTATTGAGATTGAGTTGTGAGAGTTTAGTTTAGAAAAAAGTTAGAGATTATCACCAATAGAAAAACAGTAAAAATAGTTGGTGGTGACGCTATGAAAATGTTTGTGACATATAGTTAGGGGTGTTTAAAAATATTTTGAAAATCTGATCCGAATTATCCGATATCCGATTGCCAAAACGGATAATTTACCCTGTTAACAAATTTCGAACAATTCAGATCGGGTACCCGATTTCTACACCGGGTAATCGGGCCGGATACGAATAGAGTGTTTTGGAAAACTGAAAACTCGGTATCCGGTTTATTATTAAAATCAGTCAAATAAAGAACACATAAGCAATGCATTAAAAAGAAAATAATAGAGAAAAATTTATTTATTTAATAGATTATTCCTAAAAAAGTAAACCCACAAGAAAATTAGAATAATTGGGAGTATTAAGTAATGTATATATAAAAAATAAATACTAAGTCCGTGCATTGGTAATTACTTCAGTTAGGCATGTTGTTAGTTATTGAACAATCAATAATTATAAAGATTATCATTCTTTTTGGTGGGTAACCACTTGTCTTCCACATGATAGACCTGTGTTCAAATCTTCACACAAGCACAAACCAAATTTTTTTTGGCCCTAGGCACACGCTTAACTTGTCCCTGTCTATGGACGATCCTAAAGGTAACAACCATCGAGATATTCTCATTGATTTGGTCATTTATATACAAGAGTATTGGGTTTAACTCTAAGACCTAACAATTAACTATAATATTGACTACTACAAATCATCACTTGTATTACAGTTATTGTTGTGACACAAGTAAGAATATCCTGTGGCTATGCTGCTCAATTATGAGAATTCAAGCAATAGACTATCATGGTGGCTAGAATGTTGCCACGGGAAAATCATGATTGTGGCATAAACTTTTTTTCCACGGGAGATCTCATGGCTAATTATATATTCTGCCACGAATAGGGATGGCAACGGGTTGGATCTCGACTGAATCCAAGTGGACCCGAATCCAAATCCATTTTAGAAAGAAGTTTTTTTTTCAATATCTGTGCTTACACCTTCTTGATGGTCTTTTTCCAATTAACCTTCCCCAGCTTGCGTTCAGGCCTCTATTAATGTTATCTAGCTACTGATTTACACACAATTCCATACCATATATAGCTCTTGTGTGGTCATCGTGCTAGAATCATTACAGATACAGAATCCGTAGTTCAAGAGGTTCTGCACCTGTGTAAACTGAAGTTCTAGTATATATCTGGAATCTTATTTATAGTAGTTATTTGTGTGTCGCTTTCAGTACTTCTTCTGAAACAATTTAAAAAACGACTATACAAAAATATAGTATTTATTTTGGCGTTTTAAACATAACATATTTTGTACTTTGTGTGTGAATTTATTATATTTCACAAAAGTAAACTATTTGGACTTGTAAATTAAATCTCATTTTATGATAGATTTTACTAAGTCAAAATTTAGTCGATTGGGAAAAAATGACATAGTATATGTACGTGGGTGACTTGCTCCATAATTTTTCACTAAGACCAACTTATGACTTAATCCCACAAAACATCAAACTTACACTCTTGCACTCTAATCATCTCACACCTAAGCGCCATCTCCATCATCTATATACCATAAAAATTTAATCAACATCTGAACTTATGCTCAAATCACTCCCACAAACTTACTAATGATAATGAATTAAGGTAAAAGTAACTCTTTTGAAAATCCCCAAAATTCAGTTTATCATCTCTATTCGAATTTCCTGAAAAGCAAGTTAAATAAAGTGTTTTGATGATTGTAGCTGTTGTAGAAGAAGCGGAACACACCTAGCACTATCACCATCTCAATCTCTTTTGGGTTAGAAGTAAGTTTTCTTTTATGTGTTCTTGAATTCGTACGTGTATATTAATTTAATGGCCAATAAGTCCTTAAATTGATATTTGATTGTTTTAATGTTAGACTTTATATGGGATTAATTAAAGTAGCATCAAAAGGAGACTAATTGTGAAGTTCATCAAGCTATTGAAGAACATACTAGCTAAAGTGGATCTTGGTTTCGATTTTCTGAAGTTTTGCGTGTGATTTTGCATGGAATTAGGGGGGGGGGGGGTCTAAGGTCTAAGTTTTGCAAAATAAACCTAGTCATGTGCTTAGGTAATAAAGGTAGGATTGAGGCCTTGTGTATTTCATGTTGGCTTTTGATGCTAAAGTAAACCATTTCCTGACCATTTCCATCTCAATTCATCTTTTACTTAACCCTTTAAGTATATGGTTTTCAATGATTGTTAAGAAATCTGCAACATCACTTTTTTCCCAATCAAACAATTGTCTTCTCCATACAATTTTCTAAGTCCAAACTTCTTCACGCCACTCTCCCATATGAGATTGGTATCTTTTTGTGTGGATATGCTGAACAGTTTAGGAAAAGGAGTCTTTTAATGGACTAGGACCACACCATGTATCTTTCCAAAACATGATGGTATCTCGTCTCCCTATTTTAACTTGCAATCCTTCTTAAACAAAATCTCTGACTCTTGTTCTATCTCCATTTGTACTCATTAATTGTGCCCATAAGCCATCTCTTACATCTATGAATTTCTCTGATAATGCCTCTAGTTCCTTTAGTTCTATGAATTGAGCATACAATACTTTTTCATAAAGTTTTTTATTTTCCTTTGTAAATCTCTACCACTATTTGAACATTAAACAAGGTTCCTTCTGAGTATATTTCCTACAACCAAACCAACCACCCCGAATCAATCGTTTCTGTCACTAACTTGGGCATCTTGAGCATGCTCATAAAGTAAATGGGTAAGCTTTGAAGTAGACTCTTTATTAAGGTCAACCTACCAGCATTTGAGAGTACTTTTTCTTTCTAATGAGCTAATCTATTATTGATTCTAAGTATGCCAAGATCTCATGCCTTAATTCTGTTCATATTTTCACCAATAGTAAGACCAAGATACATTATGGTGCATTTTTCAATTTTACATCCAATTAATCTTGCAATATCATTTACATATTCTTCATTCTCACTACACCATGTGATGATACTAGATTTTGAGTAATTGAGATGTAGACCTACCATGATGTAGAACACATCTAGTATCCTGAAGTAGTTTGGCAAAAATTTGGTAGGGTTCTATTTGTAAAACAAACTAATAATTTTTTTTTCCATCCCTACAAAATGACATGTAGAAGCACAATTATCCCAAATTAAGGCAAAGTAATACAAAAGCGATCAATTAATGTCATCTTCACCTCAAATTGTGGTAACAAAAGAGTAATTAAAATTCAAAAGCTTAAATAAAATTTAAATTTACAAACACATAACACATTCAATCATGTACTCATAATTCATCACCAAATGCATAACATTCAATCATGTATTCAGAATCTTTCAAAAACATAATCATTAATTAAAAAAAACATCAAAATAAGGAATTAATGATAAAGATTATAGAAGATGAACCAAAATTAGTACTAAAAATTTTCTATTCAACCTACACTTCAAAAAAACTCAAAGAAATAAAAATTAAAAAATATAATCAATAAGAACATTCAATTCGAAAATTCTATATCTTTATCTCTCAAGATAATAACAACTGAAGAAATTTAATTGAATTTTTCAAATAAAGAAACCTTAAAATTTGAGGATCTTAAAGAGTTACCTACAACTTGAGATTTTGAGAATTGTAGTCAATAGAAGGTGGTGGTCAGGTGGAGTTCACAGACGAAAGGCAACAGTGCTACAACTTACAGGGGTCAGGGCCTAAAGGAGTGGTGACTGAAGATAGAAGGCAACCAAACCAGCAAGCAACACCGCACAGCGATGGCCGTTAGCGACAGACAAACACCAGAGACTAGCAGCCAACAATGGGTCTATAGGTGGGTCGTGGGTTTTAGGGTTTTAGTACTTTAGAATTAGCCTTTTTGCAAATAAAAGTATGAGAAGAAGGGAGAGAACAATGTTGCAGCCAGTCTGCCACAACCAAATTCAAACTTCTATTTATTTTTAATTTGCCTGGGGCACGTGCCACCTTGTACCCCATGAAGATCCACCCATGCAACTAGATCACTAAACAAGATTGTTTTAGCGTCACCACTATTTATATCTTATCATCAAATACGTTGTTAATGAGTTAATTCTTAAACTCGCCCCAAAAAAGTAAAATTACAAGTTGTTTGGAAAATAACTTTTGGATAATAGCTTTTTAATTGGCTTGTTTGACCTTCTAAAAGAGTTTATTGTTTTTGTTAACTTTTAAATTAGCTAAGTCAGTTACTTAGGGAATATTGTTAAAATTAATGGTTGTTGGGTACATGGCTTTATGGTAGGCTTAAAGCATTTGGTTTTTTGCTTGGTCAAAAACCAACAAAACTATTTGGTAAATGCGTTTTGACCAACTGAAAAGTTGACTTTTAATCTTAGCATTTGGTTCTTAGCTTTCTTCGATGGTTTTGCCTTGTTCGTCAACTTTTCCTCTAATTGACGATTTACATGCCATACTTAATTTTACGAAATATTTCCTTGTATAGCACATTTATCTAGTTGGCTTAAAAGCCAACATAAACAGTCAATACTTTCTATTGGTCAAACAAGCCAATAAAAAAAGCCAATAAGCAACAACCAACAACCATTATTTGTGTTCATTCGATAAAAAGTGACCAAACAAGCTAAAACTCAATGAAAAATGCTAATAGAACTAGCCTTTTCATTTTGATTGAAAAGTTAGCTGAAAGTCATTTACCACACTTCTTTGGCTTTTTGACCAATCAACAACCAAAAAGCCAACCAAAAAATTAATAAAAAGGTCATTTATCAAACACCTCTAATACAAGTCGATCACAAATACACGAGTAAAGTTTTCTTCTAAAGAGATACAAATGTATAAAATAACATAATTATGATTCATCTTAAACTCACCCGAGTATCGCTTCATGTGACGTGAGCAACTAATCTAATAGCAGACACATGTGAATACTTGCTACACTTCTGATTTTCATGCTACCTAATGAACAATTATAATTCTTAATATCTTTAATTACATATGATAAAAAATTCTAAAAAATTAATGTTATAAAAATATTCATCAAAATAAATCAAACATGATTCCACTAAACTATATTTTAAATTATACATAAAAAAAAAGTTTATGCGAAACAAAATCAGTTGGTTAACAGTAGGATTAATATAGTAACTATTAGATAGCAGAGGAGGTATGAGTATCATTAAAGGGAAAAACAAGAATATACAATGAAGACAGAGTAGCCATTCAAAAATACATAAGCATCCATTGATAGTCCCAACTCAAAAGTGAAAGTTATAGACTGAAAAAACAGGCACATTAAGTAAGAAACTTAAAATTATAGTGTTTGAATATGCTGCTCACATACAACTTCCATTATTATAGCACAAAATATTCTTATAATCTGGGTGCAATACGAGAGGTTTGAGGACCATCCCAGTCTGTAACGATGTGGTTGCGTGTGATTTCGCTGATGGAGCGACAACCACTGAGTGCCATGGTTAGCTCGAACTCCTCACGCATCATTTGTAGCACCTTGCGAACACCAGCCTCTCCGTCTGCTGCAAGGGAAAACACTACGGGCCTTCCAATCTGCGAGGGAGAAATGGTGCAACAGTGCAAGTATTAATGTACAGAGGAAGTATATAACAACAATTCTAATTTGTTGTACTTACGAATACACCAGCAGCACCCAATGCCAATGCCTTGAAGACATCAGTTCCACGACGAACACCACCATCCAAGAACACAGGAAGACGTCCTTGCACGGCCTTCACAACCTGATGCATTCACCGGATTTAATAAACTAACAAAACATAAGTTCTAGCATTATACCTGTTAAATTAGGCTAGACTTATTGTGAATGCCAACATATAAACAAGGAGACGCAAGGTGCACACACTTTATAAACCAAGGAGATATATACCATCCCAAAACCATATGGCAATGGGAAAAAGGACTCCAATAACTTATAAAATGTGCACACCATCTTCAATTTGTCGATGTGGGATAAACCATCCCAACAATACCATACAGAAAACAAGTTTACCTCTTCGAGAGCCATTATAGTAGCGGGAACATAATCGAGTTGACGAGCTCCATGGTTGGACACGATGATTCCAGCTGCTCCATTTTGAACGGCAAGTCTTGCTAAAAGGCGTTGGAAACAGGAAAAAGAACACGTTAGAAGAATGGATAAAAGGCTCGAAAGTATTATCAAAAAAAAAATGTCGGAACAAAAGAATGGATTGCTCTCCAATTATGCTAACCATCTTCAGCAGTAATGACACCCTTTACTAGGATGGGTAGGCTGGTGATGGTCTGAAGCCACTTCACGTCCTGTTTGAGTTCAGCACAATATTCAGAGAATGAAGTTTTTACAACCTAGGCATAATGTTTCGGATCCTAATGATGGCGTTACCTTCCAGCTGAGGGATCGATCAATCTGACCAGCAACGTATGAGGCAAGACCAGAGTCATTCGCCTGCAGTGAAACAAGATTATTAGAGATGGTTCACAAGAGACAGCGTCTAAACACTTCAAATACGTTGATGTCTGAATGGGTACTACTTACTTGGTCCATCTTGCCAAGGTCAAGACCCTCGAAATTCTTCAATGTTAGATAAGGTGGTAGAACAAACCTGGAAATAAATACACAGGTAAAAGATACGAAACGTAATCACTTAGCGAAACGTAGAATAACATTCGTTGATTCACACCTGTTCTTGATATCTGCTTCTCTACGTCCCAATCTGGGAGTGTCGACAGTGAGGGCAATCGCCTTAAAGCCAGCCCTTTCAGCTCTTCGTACGAGTTGAGCAACTACATTCCTGTTCTTGTACACCTGAACACCAAAACACCAAAGTGAATCAATTCCGAGAGCATATTTAAGCAGTAACTTCTGTTTACAAAGTGCTAGATGTTGAATATGCTTACATAGAGCTGAAAGAATCGGATGCCAGGTCCAGTTGAAGCAACCTCTTCGACACTAGATGTAGCCCATGATGACAGCGTCTGAACAAACAAGTACCAAAAACACAATTTGAAAAATATGTCTAATGGAAACAGCTATGTGTGCAAAAGTAAGGGTAATCAACTAAGAACACCTGTGTGCAAAAGTTATTATCAAGTATATTATATGGTTGGTTACGTGAACCAAAACAATCTAAAAGTGATTATTGCTTACAAACAGTATACTTTGTTCGACCCTATATTCAATACTATTCTACAATATTCAAATGATTGCCACATATATCCTCTTCCTTCATTTCTTACTACTTGTTGTCATATGCTCATGCATATCTCAAATCAAATGTTTTCATAACTTATACACCTTATCTTTGTTCTACTACCATTCACCAGATGGTGTTAAACAATCAAGAGTAACATATGAGCAAATACGACATTTGTTTATTAGCGGACTATATATCAAAGAATTGAGAAATCAGATTATCAATCTATGTCATTTTGGTTCATCATCTGATTAAACTAATTTACAATATTATATCCAAGCAGCAGCACTGAATGTAGTCGAAGTTATAATTTAGTGAAAGTATAAATTCAAACCATGATAGTGCCCGCTGTTGATGCTGCCCTGGCTGTCGCATACTCACCTGTCAAAGCCAATAAAATCGTGTATCAGTGAACTGATCCATTTTGTAAGACATCCTGGTTCACCAGAAAAATCTAGAGACTAAATCAAATTTGAGTCATCATATCAACATCATCAAGCACTGATATATTCTCTAAAATATTCTTTGATCTACAATTTTGATGGTACACATGAATCTACAAGAACCCGAGAAGCTTTTTCCAATACTATTTTGCTTACAACATGAATGGATCAATGACTCAATCTCAAAAGAAATTCTAACAATGAGCTGAAAGTATTAGATTATATATAATATCCTAGGGCCTCTACCATTTACTTAAGCTTTTCATTGAATTGGTTCCTTTAGATGGTATCAGAGCCAATGTGACAAGAGGTCACGTGTTCGAATCTCAACCACCCCTCATTTAATGTATAATATTTAGCATAGGTATGAGGAGGGTCTGTGCTGCATTTACACTTCTAGCTCAAAGAGTTTTTTTATGAGGGGGCGTGTTAAAGTATACAACATATCATAAGGCTTCAACCATCAGCTTAAACTTTTGGTTAAGTTAATTCCTTGATATGGTATTAGGAGCCAGCGTGACAAGAAGTCACGGGTTTGAATCTCAACCACCCCTCACATAAAGAATACTCGGTGCCAGGTATTAAGTGAGCTTGTGTTGTATCCACACATTTAGCCCAAAGGGCTCTCGTATTAGGGACGTGTTAGAGTATATAACATATTCTGAGGTCTCAACCATCAGCTTGAACTTTTGGTAGAGTTGGTTCCTCGACAAAGTATGGTATACCTTCAGGGTGAGCCATCTTCTGCATGGCTGTAGGGGCAACCATGATAGGCATAGAGATTTTGAATCCAAGGACAGTTGTAGTAATGTCTATGTTGGTTACATCAATCAGAATACGAGGGCGAAACCTGTTTTATCATATTACACATCATTCTTACATACACAAGCATTTATACTATATATAGTAAGCATAACAAAATATAGGCAGCAAGATAAGAAAGCTTACAAGATCCTGGAGAAAGCATTTCTGTTCTCAGCTAAAGTCCACTGATCCTCTGCACCAGATGCATAGTAGTCATACACCATCTTAGGCAGTTTTTGCTTTGCGATGGCTTCATACTCGTTCACATTTGTGATCTCCATCTTCCAATATTAGATTAGTGTTCCCCTAATTTACCTACACAATATATTAATAATCTACTTCATTTCATAATACCAATATAATTTTAAACAAC